>NW_024467302.1:229615-506437 GCF_000600275.1 Aspergillus ruber CBS 135680
AAAGCCATGCAGTCTGAAGGAATTGAAATGAAAAAAACGAAGAACAAAGGAGATAACAAAGGAAACTGGAGGTCAAAGGAGATCTGCTTATTTATCACCCTTGACCTTCTTCTTTAACCAGCCGAAGAACCCGCTCTTGCGCTTTTCGGCTTTCTCGGCCTTCACCTGTTCGACCTTATCCTTGCCTTCTTGTTCGACCTTGGCGAGGTTGTCGCGTGCAGATTGCTCCGCCTTGCCAGCGGCCATCTTGGCCTGTTCGGGCTTTTTGATGACGGATTCGGGTGCTTGAGCGGCTTGTTGGTCGGCTGTGGCGGCTTTGTCGGCGGGTGCTGCTATTCCGGGTGCGGCGGCACCGGCGGCGGCTTCGGGCTTAGTAGGTTCGGGATGAGCTTCGGGTTTAGGCTCCGGCTTGGTTTCCGGCTTGGTCTCCGGCACAACCTCCTTAGGCGCCTCAGCGGCCTTCTCCTTAGCGACCTCAGGAGCGGCGGTGACAGGGGCCGCAGCAGGCTCAGCAGCCGGAGCAGTGGTAGCGGGAGCGACAGCAGCAGGAGCAGCAATCTCTGGCTCTGCCACCTTTTCAGGTTGAGCGGGAACTGCTTCCGTCGCAGGGGCTTCAGCAACCCTGGTCTCTGTAGCAGCCGCAGCAGCGGGCTCAGAGTCGACCGGCGCAGCAGCAATCTCTGGTTCCGCCACCTTTTCAGGCTGAGGGGGAACTGCTTCCGTCGCAGGGGCTTCAGCAGCCCTGGTCTCTGTAGCAACTGCTGCAGCGGGTTCAGCATCGACCGGCGCAGCAGCAGGGGCAACGACAGCGGGGGCCGCGGCCACGGCCGCAGCTGGAGCCTCCTTGGTAGCGTTCACATCGGCCACTTCCTTGCCACCTGTAGCAATATCCTTAGACTCCTTGTGCAAGTCCTTGGTCTCGTCCGAATTGAGGCCTGAAACGACCTGGCCAGCAGGCTCAGCCTCAGGCTCAGCATCAGCCGGTTCACCCTCCACTTTGGGCATTTTGGGAGGTTTCTGCTCCTCCTTGAAGAATAAAGGGGTCTCGTAGGGGCGCTTGGTGTGGATCGCCTCGGCATTATCAGCGGGTGGCTGGGTGGTTTCTCTAGGGCGTTCAGGAAGCGTTGTAACTGGAGCTGTCTCCTCGGCCACCGGGGCGGATGGTGTCTCTATTGTCTCGGTGGGTTTGGTAACGGTCTCAGGGGCAGAGATCAATGTCGACTCCTTGGCAGTCGCTTCAGGCAGGACAACTGTTCTCCTTTAATATAGGCACGGCGCATATTTTAGGGGGAATGTGTTACCTGCACCCTCCTGTTCCCCACCATCGAGAGTCGCAATATGACCCTCCTTGGAAGCCTGCACCTTTTCAACAGCCTCCTGCACACTGTCTTTCTTGACAACCTCTGCGATCTCCGGCTCGGGCTCTGCAATGGGCTCTGCAATGGGCTCTGCAATGGGCTCTGCAATGGGCTCCGCAATGGGCTCCGGCGCGGGTTCCGACACGGTCTTTTCAGCCTCCTTCACCGGTTCAGCCCCCGCGGACTCAGGCGCGGCCGTAGGAATCTTCGAAGTGGTATCGGGAGCAATGGTGGCGGTTGAATCAGCCGTCGCGGAAGCAGGCGCGTCCTTGGCCTCGGTTGTCTTCTCAACTTCGCCTTCGGCCTTTGCGACATTCTCTTCGACCTGGTGACCGGGGGTTCTGCAGGCGACTTTGTTAGCTTCCGTCCTGGTGCTTTCTCTCTAGAATCACAGCGCATACGCGCAGCATGCGCGCAACTTACAAGGTCTCTTTGACATCAGTGGCGACGTTCTTGGGGGCAGCCGCTGCGGCAGCCTTGGCCTTGGACTTGGCCTTGTTTTTTCCACCTTTCTTGGGCATCTTGCTTGAACTGGGAGGTGTCAGTTGCAGTTCTGCAGTGATAACGCACGGATATGACAGTGATCAACGTGGCTGTCAAGTTGCCACGTATGGGGGTGGTTTGTGTGGTGTCGCGTGGTGAAGCGCACAGAGAGAAGGAAGTGAGATCCGGGAGGAAAAAAGCGAAATACGCAGAACTTTAAGGGAATGGGACGCAACTTACTCAAAAGAGGCACGCAACAGTAGGGAGAAGGGCGTTGAAAGCAAGCTGGGGAGGAGGGAGGAGGAGGACAGAAAGAAAAAAAGAAAGGGATGGGTTGTTTGGTTTCTGTTGTCGGGGAACGTTAATCCGGGGTCTATGCTGGATTGAGCAACGCTAAGTGTACTCTATACTAGAGTATATAGACTGAACAGTAGGACTGTTCCTTTATTCCGAGTGTCTGGATATAATAAAAATAAAATCTCTCGCAATCATCACCTCCATTGTGTCTGATTGAGTCAGCACGTCCAGATCAAAGGGTTCCAACAGTTTGCCAGGGCCACAGGGCTGGAATGTAGGGACGGGGGTGGATTCCGCAGTTGTGTTTATGTCTACTTAGTAGCTGTGTTTGTGTCTGTGTATGTGTCTATGTCTATATACTGTACAAGTACCCGTGTATGTCCTCTATCAATCTCTGAAGGTTCTGTCAATTTATGCATCCGGCGATCCGGTCGCGTGCCTGCAGCAGCACGAAGAATACTCATTGGTTGTCCACGTGGGGCATGCCAGCTCTGCGAATCTATCCGATTTATATCTGACTTGTATTCAGAATATTCTGTGCTAGTGTTATGATCATTCCAGACAGGAACATATTACTGAATGGGGAATCCCAGGAACGCTTTCAAGCGGATTACATCATCCTTCCGCGTTCAGGTCGATGATGATATCGAGGCTGAATAGGGATAAAGTGATGACAGCTGCCAAGTGCTTACCAGTGCATCTCTTATTTGACCAGTATCCCTACATTGGGTGTGCCAAAACCGCCTTATGTTTATTCGCCTTCCAGATGATTCTTACATGAGGCAGCTGAATAACAGCAACTGAATAACAGCAACTGAATAACAGCAGCTGAATATGTATCGACACGCAACGCTATAAAAAAGGAATATATAGTGACATCATGTCTCACGCTCACCGCAATCAGAAGACATGTCATTTTTGGAGTACCCCAGATGGAGTTGCTGCACTGTTCTCGTTTACAAGTACAGTTGAATTATACAGCAAAAACAAAAAGAATGACCGACGCAGGGGTCGAACCTGCAATCTCTTGATTCGTAGTCAAGCGCCTTACCATTGGGCCAGCCGGCCTTGTTGACATTAATTCTACTTAATTAATTAAATATTGCAAATATAAAAAATTAACCGGAAGCAGCGTGCCGAGTGGAGGCGCTGGCGGGGCAGAGCGCATTGGCACCCACCGGAACCCACCGGACTAAACCGGTTTAGGGGGAGAAGTGACGTTGGAGGTTCTAGTCCTATTCGACAAACCATGGTCCGTATTGTTACGATAACGTACGGTACCTTGGATGTTCTCTGCTGACCTTGTCGATCGGAATGCGTTGGCCGTTCTGGAATCCTTCTTTGCATTGCCACCTGTTCTCTATTGCCTGTACGAGAGTACAGAGAACAGATTACTACAGTTGAATCTTATTCATATCTATAGGAGTAGGCAATATATCGAAGAATTATGTGCAGCAATACGAGTAATAATCATATAATCTAGTACTGTATTCTAGAACCTGTATGATTGCAACATTGTGGGATGTTACATAGGGCGTATTGTAACTTTTTCCGGCTACCCTATGGGGCAACTTGGATACCGTACCGTACAGTATGCAAAGAGTAACTCCGGAATCTCCGCCCGCTTATCGAGGATAATGCGGGATTATGACTACGCCCGATTACTATTTTGATTCTTATTGCCCAGATTTCCTCTTTTCTTCTTTTCTTCTGCCCTCTATCTTTCTAGACCAAAGGACCTCTCCTCTCACCATACTGCTCTGTATACTCACAGCGATGATCCCACGGGATTCCCGCTGCATCGTTCCTCGCCTGTGCTTGCACACCCTCCCCCGCGTCTCCCTGCTTGGGACTCGTCTACTGCCGTAAACGCTCCGACTTGACGCTATTCGTTCTCGCCTCAAATTGTCTGGACTCGACGTGCCCTATATCCCTGTCACGTATCATTCCTTTCCACCATATCCAACAACACAATCAAAATGGCGCTTCGAGACAGAGTTAAACGAGTTTTCCGCCGCTCCTCGCTCACAACCGCCCCCAAGACCAACCGGAATGGCATCAAGATCGAATACTACCGTCGCAATGAGGTTCCCAAATCGAAATTCAAGGGGCCGTTCGATCCAGAGCACCAAAAACAACTGGCAGCATGGTCTTTCCAGACGGCCACAGCTGAGCGTCCACGTTCGCAAGACATTTCGCTCTCCCCGTGTACCTCGTTACCCGACTACATAAGACCGCCACAACAAAATCGACCCCAGGAGGATGAGGAAATTGCTCCAGATCAAGTGACAGAAGAGCCTGCTCCAGATGTGGATGTCATGGACAGTAAGTTTTCAATGTACTTGGCTTTTCTTATCAAAAATATTGACCAATTAGCGTCTCCTACTGTCACTCAGGTTGAAGACACCCAACGCCAGGCGGATGGGGGTTCGCAATCTTCCACCATGGTCGATCCCGACAGTTACAGCGGCTCGATGATGACCCTGCTTCCCGAAAACCACCGAGACGGTTCAATATGCAACATCAAAGAAACCATTCGTTACACTTCTCCCGTCTTACGAACCGCCTCTCCCCCACCCATGTCGCCGAAGGGTGCCGCCTACATGCCATTCTCTCCTGACGATCTGACACGAGCGTTGAACGCAGTGCAGATCTATTAACCAATTACATCCTTTTATTTGTGACATTACCAACATCTGGCATTCTCGCGGACACTGGTGTGCGCTGTATTCCTTTTACGACTGATCTGTCCGACTTTGAACTCTGGGCATTCTTTTTACGACTTCCTGTACCGCTTCAGATCCGGTAAAGGCGTGAACTGGCGTTGCTTGCATTGTTTGTCGTTTGACAAGCACCCCTGGGCTTTTTGTTTGCTTTGCTTTGTTTTGCTTGTGTATGCATTCGAGCGTGTATACCCGTTATGGAGGTTCTTTTTGTTTCAGTCATGCATGCATGGTCCGAGTCGGCCACTGCCACGCAATTCTTTCTCTTCGCTGTATCTATGCTGCTAGAATTTAGATCTGTACTTGAATTTACGCATCTAGAAGTATCAGTTACCCCATACACCGTATCCGTGCACAGATAGTGAATAGTACCCCATAGTACTTTGTTAACCCGCCAGCACCGACCATCCTCTGCCCCGGCTTGTCATCCCCATTCTCCATTCTTGGCAACTATCACCCCCGCCAAGACAATAGCAACCCTCGTTGGTCGCCTAACACCTGACGTGCCAATCGTGATCGACCGGGCGAACTTTGTCGCTAGGAGGCGTAGTTTATGTAGTACGGCATAGTCCATACTCAGGGGTTGTCTGGTGATATTTAACTATCGATGGGTACTATGTGCGTATTCCGTACCATGTGTGTACTGTGTATACTGTGTGGAGAGGAATGGGGTTCGATGGGGTTCTGCGAGTACGAAGGAGGGGCATCGGGGTCGAGGCTAGTCGGATGGTTGGAATAATACGAGTACGAAGACGGAGGGCTTCCGAGGGATCCTAGTTGTAAATGTGTGGAAACAAAATGAATTGAGGATATCTAACTTTTGACCAATCATGAACTCCCATCAGATATATATCCGCGCAGTTCTGTCAACGAACAAACAGTACAAAAGAATGTACGTTACTCTTCCTGCGTAACTGTCATATCCAGAACCTCCACTCTACCCCTACCACGAGTCTCATTGCCCACAAACTCATTCAACCCTTTGTAAGCTCCCGGATCCGCAAACCCAACGACTTCCCATTCATCACCACCGATGACTTCTTGTGTTTCGACAGATTCAATGTAGCTTAGGATCTTATCCTTAACGGTGCCCGGTGTTTTTGTTGGTGTTTCTACCTCGGAGTCTTTAGATTGTTTCGATTCCTTCGCAGGTGGTGCGGGTGTGTCGAGTTCATCGTCTGAATCGCCCTTGCGTGATTTTTTATTGCCTTTCCCGCCTTTCTTGTTCTTCGGTTTCGATGACCCTCCGCCGCTAGGTGCTTCTTCTTTCTTGCCTTCGCTGCCGCCGTTGGCCCCAGGTGCAGCTTTGATGGCTTGCTTGAGTAGATTTACAGGACAAGTAATCCGTAGACGCATCCGAGCTCGCATAACAGGAATCGGCTGCCACGCAATAAGAGCCTTCATAGCCTCCAACGCCTGACTCTTCGCCGATTTATTCGGATCAACGCCCCTCCACAACGGTTTCCGCGGCGCTGCCACCCTCCCCTCCTCATTCGCAGCTTCCACCTCGGCACTCTGTACCTGCGCCTGCTGCCCACTTGCCGAGCTTAACTGATCCAACGCCTTCGAAATCATCCCCGACGTGTACACCCTCTTCGTCCCCGGATCGACTACCCGCCCGGACACAATATCCAGCATCTCCTTTTCGACGCGCTCTTGGATCTCTTTGCGCTCGCGCTCGCCGACTTGGACTTCGCCTTTGCGGAGAATTTCTTGTCGGATTTCATCCTGGGGGGTGGAGGGGCCAAAGGACTTGGCTAGTTCGGCGGAGGGGGCTGTTTGGGCTTTTGAGACTGAGAGGAAGATAGTAGGGACTTGGAGAACATTGTCGAGGTCTTTTTCGGCGCCGGAGCGGTATTCGAGCAGTTTGTTTTTGTAGCAGGCTAGTTCGAAGCGTTTTTTGCCTGTTCATTCAGTTAATATCTGATTGTAGAAGGTGAGAGGGGGGGCTACCCTTCTTCAGTCGCACGACTGAGACGTTGGTGAATTTGATCTGATTGGAGGGTTGGTTGATAGGCATTTTGGCGTTTAGAGACTGCGTTATCTCTCTATCTCTATGTTGACAGTAGAAAGATGCCCTGCTCAAAAATCAAAAATATCATACAATGACGCAGGCCTGACTCAGCCGGATGTGTTGTTTATCCGCCAGCCGCCGCCCTGAGCGCTGATTGGCTGCCTCCCTATCACCTCGGGCATGCTGTTGGAGTCGTCATGTCCGAACCGGCGTCCATCGCATCATCTGACCTCCTCTTCCTTTCTCCATTTCTTCCATTTCATCCTTTCCTTTCCTTTCTTCATCTCCATCTTCCATTCAGTTACTGGATGGTTCATCAATCAGCCATCTATCTGTGATTAACTACACTGTATGTTGCCCACCCATCTCTAGCCTGATACAGATACTGATAAGCTGCCTACAATCTAGACCGCCAAGGTCCCTTCGTGCCTGGTTCCGTGTTATCCAGCCAGGTCATCATCATCTCCTCACAATCATCAATAATCGAGTCAAGTGCACACACAATGAGACTCCTCCCAGCTACCATGCTGGTGGGCGCGGCCACTGCGGCTGTCCCCTTCCAGCAGATCATCTCCTCGCCCAAGAAGGCCTCCGAGAGCTTCTCCGAGAGCCTCTCCAAGCCGCTCCACAGCTTCCAGGAGCAGCTCGAGACCCTGTCCGACGAGGCTCGCAACCTCTGGGATGAGGTCTCGGCTAAGTTCCCTGAGACCATGGGCCACAATCCGCTCTTCTCGCTGCCCAAGAAGCATACTCGTCGTCCGGACTCCCATTGGGACCACGTTGTTCGTGGCGAGGATGTTCAGGGCGTGTGGGTTACTAATGAGAATGGAGAGAAGGAGCGTGAGGTTGATGGGAAGCTTGAGGCGTATGATCTCAGAGTCAAGAAGACGGATCCTGCTTCTTTGGGGATTGATCCTGGTGTTAAGCAGTACACTGGGTACTTGGATGACAATGAGAATGACAAGCATTTGTTCTACTGTGGGTGATCCCGTTGTTCGCTGAATTTTTGCAGATGCTGACTTGCCAGGGTTTTTCGAATCTCGCAACGACCCTGAGAATGATCCTGTTGTTCTCTGGTTGAATGGTGGCCCTGGCTGCTCGTCTCTCACCGGTCTGTTTTTGGAGCTGGGCCCTAGCAGCATCGGTGAGAACATCAAGCCGATTTACAATGACTACGCCTGGAACTCCAACGCCTCTGTCATCTTCCTTGACCAGCCTGTCAACGTCGGATACTCGTACAGTGGTTCGCCCGTCAGTGACACGGTGGCTGCTGGCAAGGATGTCTATGCCTTGCTCACACTCTTCTTCAAGCAATTCCCTCAGTATGCGAAGCAGGACTTCCACATTTCTGGAGAGTCGTACGCTGGTCACTACATCCCTGTTTTTGCTTCCGAGATCCTGTCTCACAAGAAGCGTAACATCAACCTTAAGTCCATTCTAATTGGTAACGGTCTCACCGACGGCCTCACCCAGTACGATTACTACCGCCCCATGGCTTGTGGCGAAGGTGGCTACCCGGCTGTCTTGGATGAGTCCAGCTGCCAGTCCATGGACAATGCCCTGCCCCGCTGCAAATCCCTGATTGAGACATGCTACAACACCGAGAGTGCCTTCCTGTGCGTTCCCGCTTCAATTTACTGCAACAACGCCCTCATTGGCCCTTACCAGCAAACTGGACAGAACGTCTATGATGTCCGCACCCAGTGTGATCCTGGGACCGACCTGTGCTACAAGGGCATGGACTATGTCTCTGAGTACCTGAACAAGCCCGAGGTTCGCGAGGCCGTTGGTGCTGAGGTCCAGGGCTATGACTCGTGCAACTTTGACATCAACCGTAACTTCCTGCTCCACGGTGACTGGATGAAGCCCTACCATCGCCTGGTCCCCGACCTTCTTGAGCAGATCCCTGTCCTGATCTACGCTGGTGATGCCGACTTCATCTGCAACTGGCTGGGCAACAAGGCCTGGACCGAGGCTCTCGAGTGGCCCGGCCAGGAGAAGTACGCTGCTGCCGCCTTGGAGGACATTGAAGTCGTGGACCACGAGCACAAGGGCAAGAAGATTGGCCAGGTCAAGTCCCACGGCAACTTCACCTTCATGCGTCTCTACGGCGGAGGCCACATGGTTCCCATGGACCAGCCTGAGGCCGGTCTGGAGTTCTTCAACCGCTGGATCGGCGGTGAATGGTTCTAAGCTGGTCGCAGTACAGCTAGACCTGGCGTTAACAGTATTGCAATAATGCTTTGAATGTTATACTCGCTCATGTGTACACATTGGATTTGTTTTATGGCTTGCAATGATGGCTTGCTGATATGGTTGAATGTCTTTACTACAGATACGTTTGGACTTTAATAGCTGCAATGAACGGATTGATAAGATATGGCCCTGAGTACCTGTAGATGTACTTTACTGGGATCGGAGTCTTCCGACCGGGCTAAGACTATCGTAGCATAATCCGAGAGTATTATGGCGAATGAAGATGCCGACTTTCATATGAATTAGACATGCAGAAACGGTATCATACGGAGTACTGTAAGCTGAATTTACAAACTAGAAATAAATCCCACTCCACTTGACAGGGCCAGACTCATGGTTAGTAAATCATGTAACTAGCTTGAGTACGGCCTAGACTAGATAGAGCCCGGACACAAGACCATCTGCAATGTATATATACATACTGCAGTGTCCATACCGTAGAACAAGAAAATAGACAAGCAAAGGAAGCGTATTTGAAAATCTTCATTCATAAATGTATGCTTTTCGCTTTTTGACCAGGCCATTGATCCATTCTACAGATCCCAGTCCGTCCCAGTCCCCATGAAAGCCGTCGATACCAACGTACACAGTACTGTAGCCCATCAAATAACACCGACGAGTGACAAAATCACGAAAAGGAACTTGATATTGAAAAAATTGAATTGTTTTGATATGACCCTCTCGAATGTCGTACACAAAAAAAGAATAAAGCGAGATAATTTAGCCCTTCTTCTTGCTGACACCGACGGTACGGCCACGGCGACCGGTAGTCTTGGTGTGCTGACCACGCACACGCAGACCCCAGTAGTGACGCAGACCACGGTGGGAGCGGATACGCTTGAGACGCTCGAGATCCTCACGGACCTTGCTGTCGAGGGAGTTGGAGACGACCTGGGAGTCCTTGCCGTCGGCGATGTCGCGCTGTCTGTTCAGGAACCATGTGGGGATCTTGTACTGGGTGGGGTTCTGGAGGATGGTGACCACACGCTCGAGTTCTTCAGTGGTGAGTTCACCAGCGCTGTTTGATTATCAAGTTAGTTGTCTTTCTCTGTTATCTCCGTGTTGTTGCCATATCAAATTCCCGTAGATTTGGACCTCGAATTCACGTATTCTGTATCGGAGACGACGTACCGCTTGCTGAGGTCAACATCGGCCTTCTTGCAGACCAAGTTGGAGTAACGGCGACCAACACCCTTGATCTGGGTCAAGGCGATCATGATCTTCTGCTTGCCGTCAACATTGGTGTTGAGCAGACGCAAGATGTACTGGAAGTTCGTCTTCTCGTCGGGCACGAGCGCTGTCATTTCAGTCCGTTAGCTTCCCTTCCACTTTCGATATCAATATCCCCATCCATATCCCCATTCATAATTCCAACTCGAGCCCAAAATTCCCCCCGACAAATCCATAGAAAGCGAAATCACAGCAAGCGAGAGCAGCGAGGGCAACGTACACATGATGGGCGATGGGCGCGACGGTACGCGATAGGTTGTCGACAGCGAGAGGGATGGAAGGAGAGGAGGTAAAAGTCGGCCGCTGGGCTTTGCCAACTTTGCTTTCCCCGATTGTGGGATCGGGTAAGCAGGTCGCTAACCGCATATGGAATAGTGTACTGAGGGCTCGCTTGGAGGGACACTAGTACTAAGAAGGTTAAATTAGTGGTCTGGTTAGTCAGCGCACGTGATTTTGTTGCCCTGCTTTCGGTCTCATAGAACTGTCGTTGTTATGCTCTTCAATGTAAACCATCAGTATTGTCTGCAAATAGCACTGATTAATATCCTTGTTTTAAATTTTCTTTGGCAGAATTAAAATTAAGTAATATTATTGCTCGTGTTTCAACAATGCAATAAAGCAATTGCCGTACAATGATTCTCAAGAGCTGTCTCTTTCAAGGAAACTGTCGACAGAATAGTCCCATCAAACTCGTTGTTTCTCTTGTCCTGTGGTCAATGACAGGACAAAAGCGTCAGTCCCGTAAGATGCTGACCATTGCTATGAATCGAGGATTCGTCTAGATTCATTGATACGTCTTTCATGTCATTTCCTAGTCTAGACAATAGCCGGCATTGGTCCTGGAGTATTTAAGCATCATGATATCCAGGGTCGCTGCTCTTCACCTTCAGAAACATAAAGTTGCTGTGCAAACCATGATATTCTAACAAACGCCAACCTATCAACCATCGCTATCAGAATGGACCCCAACGTCCCCTTAATTCTCCGCCATGACCCACCCCTTAAACCTAAACACCCTCTCTAACCCTCCTTGCCTAATATCTCTCTGGGGCGAAACCCCCGAAGAAGTAGCTAAAGAAATACTCCGCTCAGTCGTCGACGCAATCTTCACTTTCCACTTTTGGGGCATGGACTCCTGCGTCTACGGCCGCGTGACCAGTGCCCGGATGCTACGCGCGTTGATGAAGCTGTTTCATCATATGAATGAGATGCATAAGCCGAGGAACTGAGTGGAGGCTTGTAATTTTATGAAGGATGCTGGTCCGAGATTGCTTTCTTGTGCTGTTGCGAGGGGTGTTGTGCCTGCTAGTAGATGGTATCCGGACCCGCCGGTGCTTGGTGTGGGAACGGGCGTCGGGTTTATAAGGCCGAGACATGCGTTGGGGTTATTGCCGGATGTGTATGTGGAGAGGATGTTATTGGCGAGTTCTTCGGTGCAGGGTGAGCCGACAGGTTCAGGTCAGGAAGACAATGGTGATGAAAATGGAAATGGAGATGACGATGGCGATGCCCAAATGCAAGATGCAACCATGACTGACCCTACGTCCAACTTCACCGACATCGGCAGCTTCATCCATCTTCCACCAGTCCAGCACCATCCCATGTTCGAAGCAGTCGAATGAGCCGTCATGCAGTTTGCCTACGCAGACCTCGAGCGCGATCCCACCGCAACTCGTAGATCCCCTCGTCCACAGCTCCTCGCTACATGCGAAGACGATCTCTATAGATTCATCGTCTCCTCTGTCCCCGCTACATCCCAAAATAGCCATCAGCGACACAATGATCAACGAGGTAAGTTTCAGCCCAACCGGAAACCTCTTCTCCTACCGCGGCCACAGCCCCATCTTGCAGGATAACTCGTGCGCTGTTGACTGTGCAATCGGCGTAGGAAAGCTCCTAGACGCCGGATTCACATTCTATGATCGCAAACAACCAGGCTGGACCACCCGTCTCTCCCGCGCAGAAAAGGCTTTCATCGATGCCACAGACGCAAACTGGGACGTGCTCTCCCGCGACGAAAGTACCACTCTCCGCGATACTCTAAAACGTACTCGCTGAAGAATTCGCAGCCATCAGAGTCGACCGGTTCAACTCCGTCTGGAGCGTCTGGGCCACGGCGACGACTAGCATCCGTCAATTCCAGTTCTCCTGCATCGAGACGATAATGTACTGTTCATGTCGCCGGGCAGATCAAGCCCCATCGACTTCGACTTCCTTCCAGTCATCCTTCGTCACGCCACCTGTCCACCCAAGTGACAAAGACGGCCTCTCCATCCAAGAAGTCATCTCCCGCCCCTTCGCCCCAGGTTCTCTATTCCCCTGCCGCGACTGCTCCCTCGAAGATGCAGTTATCCGCGAATGCAGAATAACATCCCTTCCACTCATGATTGTCACCCTCGACGAGCGCGTGACCGTCAACAACCACACACAGGGCTTTTCATTCTCCTACCTTGACTCCAACGGCGTGCCCCAAACCGCTACATATGGCTGGCTCGGGAGCGTTTATATGCATAACAACCATTTCCGCGTGTGCTGGACTGACGAAAACTGCGGGGAGACTAGTGAGGGCGCGGTGAAGATGTACGATGGCATGCAGAGCGCAGGGGCTATCGCTGGTGGTATTTCACCATATCGGGCTGACGAGAGGGTGCTGCCAAATTGGTTCCGGGGGCGAACTATTCTGCTGCTTGTTTATGAGAGGGTTATCGATCCGCAGCCCGAGGTGCTGAATGGTGCTATGCATGCGGTTTGTAGGATGATGAATGCATCGGTAGCTGGCGTGTCGGTCTTGAACGGTCATGTTCCGTGGGCTGCATCGGGGGAGGCCCAGGTGCAAGGTAGGGCGTGGAATCCTATTCTGTAGATATTCGCGAATAGATTTCAGGTATTCCTACCCTTTACACCCCACCAATCACAATTGACGACCCTATGGTTTCTTCTACAGCTGACATCCAGGCTCTACCTAAGATCCAAGTCCAAATCCGAGACAAAACCAACCCGCCAATCCCCTCAATCGAAACTCCCTACACCCTATCCCCCTCCAAACCCTAACCACACCCACCTCCCCATTCAAAATCTCCACCACTCTCCCGGTAAATATCCCCATTACTCAGCGTCTAAATCTCAGTAATAACATCTTCCTTCCTAGTGCAGACCCCGGTCTAACAGGCATCGTTGGACCAGCGAGTATGACTCCTGGAGCTGGGTGGTACGTGCCGGGTGGGTTTTTATGGACACCGACGCCGCCGGAGCGGGAGGGAAAGCGGGAGGTGAAGATGGAGATGGAGGGGCAGGGGCAGGAGAGGGGGAAGGAGGCATCGCCGGAGTGGAACACTTGGCTTAGGATGTCGCCAGATGCGTGGTCGAGATTTATTATGATTAGTAGCCCTGGGAGGAGGAAGACTAAGGGAAAGGATAGGAAGGATAAGGATGCGTAGGGGGAAAAGGTTGTTCAGGGAAGGGTTGAGAAGGGGAATGCTCAATTTATTCTGTGCTTATTCTGTGCTTATTCTGGGCGTTACTGGGCGTTACTGGGCGTTACTGGTGCCTTGTTATATATTTTTCTTATATCGTATTGCATATAGACTTGGGTAAATAGACTGGTAGATCATTATATTGTATAGCAAAACCTAGCAAACATGGTATTCTAAATCTAGTGTCCCAACCTGTACATCTAGCATTATCTCTAAACCCGAAACCCAAAACAAACAAAAAAGATTATAACTTGGCGCGCACTGGCCCCGTAGCCGTGTCACTCTTCTTCGGAGCAGAAAGATATCCACCCTTGACATTGTCAGTGTTGACAATGGCATCCTTTTCATCCCGCCGAATACCAAGCTCAATCAACTTAGCAAACACCTTGGCGAAATCCTCAAAGAACAAATCCTTATCCTCCGCATACTTCTCAACCCACGTCCTAAACGACGGGTCCTCGATCAGCGCAACATCGGTCGGCAACATCATCAATGGCTCCTCATCCTCCTCCAAATCCGGATCCGCATAGACAAACTGACTCACGCCATTCGGCAAAGTCTTCCTCGTCCACTTCAACTTGAGCAACAACTTGAAGAACTGATTCGAAAACCGCGTCGGATTATTCACCCACGCCCCATGGAATCCACTCCGATCGATATGCGCGCGCCCCAGATTATGCGCCCCCGCCAACGCAACAATCTCCTGGTCATCAAACCCCATCCGATTGAAGATAAACCGCAAATGCTCTGCTCCCTGCGCGCCATCAGGCAACCGCCCGCGAGGAGGAACCTTGCTGTCATCAACTAGATCCGTGCGGCCGGGCTTCCATGGGATCTCAGGACCGCCCATCTCCTGGATCGCCACGACGCCGGATAGTGTCCATAGGTCGGAGTATGTGATCCAGGGGTGTTTTTGCTTGACGGGTTCGAGGAAGGCACGGCCATGTTGGAGGCCGGCATTGGCTGGGTCGCCGCCTTCGGCTTCGTAGCGCATGCCCGCGCCGTTGGAGCCGCCTGTGTCGGTTTTTAGATCGTAGGTGCCGGAGGAGTGCCTGTTGCGGTTGTCGCATTAGTATTAATTGGGTTTAGTTTGGAAGGGGATGGGAATTACCAGGCCAGGCGCACGAATACGGGACCGGTGCTGCCGTCATCGTAGTCTGGTTTCTTGAGTTGAGCGACGATGTCCTTGCGGACCGCGTCGTAGTCTCCGGGGGTGCTCATGTCGGCCGAGAGATAACGATGAGATAGGTGTCTTTAGGTGAACGAGAGGGAATGAAAGGAATCGCAATAGAAAGGGGAGGATATATTCAGAGAGATTCTTCAGTTAAAAGAAAAGAGGATGAAGGAGAAAAGGACAATTGCCATCGATAACTCTTTTCCCTTTCTTCCACATGAAGCGTGGACCCGCGGGTCTCAAATGCCGAGGTACCGGAGTTTACACTATTACATACTACAGTGTACTTGCACTATGCATTATCTACATAGTACAGCTACAAATGCAGTTGATACAATAAAGACACAGGATTGCTAATATAGAATTCTAGATCTATAAACCTAATCATATGCTTCTGCATAATCCTTGTTCTTGCAGGGCTCGAGCGCGTTTCTCTGGTTTTTGGTATGACCAGAAACCGACGGTCGCTGATTGGTCGAGGGGACCTCGGTAATCGGGTTGCCGAATACGGATATCACGGGGTATGGGGACCCCATACAACTACGGAGGAATGGATAGAGATTTGATAGAATAGCAGCTTTATGTGTGTTAACGCTTGCTATGGACTATGGGGCTCGATCGTGGTGAAAAATGCTGTTTCGTCTCCGTATATGCTGCTACGGAGTGTCCGAGATACATCCCTCGCCACCAACCAAACCAAACCAAAGCCTGGACATCCACGGATCCTGTAACTCCAGATCTGCTTAGAAAGAGCTCCGATTCATGTGACTAGCAACCGCTGGGAAGCAAAGGCCGGAAAACAGACAACCGAATAGAGTATATTGTAGTATCCGTACATCCCTCGTATAAAGTCATATATACGTGATTAGCAAAACACTTTATAAATCTTCTTCCACATCGGCCACGCTGCCTGCTCAGCACGCTCCTCCTCAATCAAATATTGAATATCCAAATCCCGCCTTCCAGTATGCAAATCCATATCCTTCGCGCGGATAAACGGCGTGCGATAATATATCTTATAAGGAATATAAAACGCCAACACAACAGGCGCCGCCAGATACACAGAGAAGAAATTATAAACTCTCTCCGAAACAGTCATCTCCCCATATGCAACTGGCGCAAATCCCACCCAGAACTGCGCTACCAGCACCAGGCAATTGAGGATGAATCCAGCATATGATCCAATAATTCCTGGTTGGGAGCGGAATGGTAATTCATTTAGGGAGCGCCCTTGTAGTTTCCAACTGCGGCGGAAGCGGATGTGGCATAGGCACACGGAGGCCCAGGTGAAGATGGAGGAGAGGCCGGAGATGGCTAACATCCATTCAAAGGCGACAGCCTGTTTGTCGGAGGCGGCTAGGAAGGCGAGCAGACCGAATGCTGATACAACAAGTAGTGACCATAAGGGTCGGCCCTTGCGGTCGATGTAGGCTAGGAATCGGGGTGCTTGGCCTTGCTCTGCTAGGGCTGCGAGTGTCCGGGAGGATCCGTAGACGGAGGAATTGCCGACTGATAAAACCGCAATCATAATTACGACGTTCATGATAGAGTCGAGGACTGAGATGCCGGCATTCTTGATTGCAATCACAAATGGGGAGGCACTGGCGTCGGCGTCGGAATCGCCTGACATGAGTTTCGGGTCATTGTAGGGCACCAAAAGGCCTACAATGGTAAGCGATACAAGGTAGAACAGAACAATGCGCCAGAAGACCTGTTTAATGGCCGTTGGAAGAGCTTTGCGAGGGTTGGCAGTTTCAGCAGCAGTTAGGCCAACGAATTCTGTGCCTGCAAAGGCGAAAGCAGCTTTGGCAAACACACTGCAAAGACCTTTGAACCCATTGTTAAAGGCCCCTGGGTTCTGCCAGTACTTCCCACCGATATACTCACCCTGAGGGCCTCCTCCGCAGTTAAGAACAATGCCAAGGATGCTTAGGGTCCTCGGTCAGCCCGGAATATATACACACGATATAGGGCAAAACTCACATGAACCCAACCACAGCAATAACCTTGATTAAAGAAAAAGCAAACTCTGCTTCACCATAGCCCTTGACACCAAATAGGTTAATCAGTACAATCAATATCCAAAATATAGCAACCCATGCAGCATTCGACACGTTTGGATGCCAGTAATCGACAGTTATCGAAGCAGCAACGATTTCCAGCGGAAGTGTCACCAGCCATTGCATAACATAGTTCCACCCCATACTGAAACCCCATGCTGGATCTATAAATCGCGTTGCATAGTGTGAAAATGAGCCGGCGACGGGGTAGAGAACGGCCATTTCACCTAGGGCATGCACGGTGCAGTACATCATGAAACCGATCAGTCCGTAAGCGATAAGCGAAGACGCCGGACCTCCAGTAGCCAGAACAGATCCGGAGCCCACAAATAGACCGGTACCTGGCAGAGAGTTAGTCAATTGCTGATATTGTCGTACGGAGGTATACCAGTAAGCCGCGCAAACTTCTGGTATAATATTCCGCACAGAAGCTCATAATCCCTTATTTTGATGGCTGAACGCACCGATGGATCCTCCAATAGCGATCATTTGCATATGGCGACCTTTGAGGCGTCGCTCCAGTGGGGAATTGGCTGTATTTTCCGCGGCATTTTCAACGTCCGCGCCGGGAACTGTGTTGGTCAAGGAGTTTGGATTAGGCTTGAAACTGTCCCATATTCTTCGGCCAATATTCGATTGGTGAACTTTAGTCTCGCCGTAGTCTGAGGCAGACTCGCTGGATGATTTCGTCGTGACTTTGTGAATCGTGTCGTCTGCCATGATGCGGTGCGCTTGTAATAGAGATGACAATTGGACGAAAGCCGGCGGTCGGCAAAAAGAAATAGAAAGGAGGGGAAAGAAAACATAAAAACGGAGGCACCTGGGGCTGAGATAATAAAATAGCTGCAAGGGAAACGTCCGGGATAAAAGTAGTCCGGCCACTACCCATGCGCTGTGAGGTAACACATATTCTGAACTTTCCTCCCCCCTCCTTCAAACATGCCGTATCACTTCTCTAGAAATTGACGCGATCAGCAGTCAAGTTCGTACCCCTCTTAGAACAGATATCCACATCTGAGACCATAATCCTCGAAGAGAGGAATGCAGTGCTGTAGAGGATGTTCTTGCTGCGGAAAGGAACCTAGAATCTGCAGCTATTGGATAAACAAAGTATGCCCGGTCCACCCCCGGTACGGTCCACCAAGAGGAACTTAGGGCATCCAGCAAAACGGTGGCAGGCCAATGGTCTTCTCATCTTAACCGGCCCGGTGGCTGATCTGAGCATGTCTGAGCGAGGTCACTATATGACTTTGAATGCCTGGTATGATGATGATGCACGTATCGTCCCGCTGTTATTGTCATAGTAAGTACTCTGACTTCAGGAGTACCTGGACTCTACCCAGTCCTTATTCGAGAGAACGCAGATTGGAACTCCCTGATGTGAAGCGAAGAGGGCTACTCTCTTAACATGGCCTCCACCACAGCCATACCAGCATCAGCACAATCGGGATAGCATTGATCGGTTCCCCGCATCAAAACGCGGAGAGATCTCCACATAAAAAGGTACAGAGATAGACATTTAGCTCATCTCTTGGAATTACCCTTTATGGAAGCGCATCTCACCGCCTTCTATTTTTGTCTTTTCCCCCTCTCTTTCTCACGCTGTCACTCTCTGCCTCTCTACTCCATAGATAGTAGTCTATTTTCTTTATCTTGTCCTATTTGGCTCTACAATTCAATTGGTTTTACGTTTCGATTCTCTAATACTTTATCAGACGCTCGCGTATTGCTGCTGCTTGCCGCGCTCGTTACCCCACCTTCCACCGCCAAAAGATATTCTTCCCTCCGAAATTTATACACTTGCGATATCAAAGTCACATTTCAATATTCAGAACAACAATGCCGTCCCTCCAAGAAAGCAAGCTCGCCTTCATTGGCGGTGGTAACATGGCCTCGGCCATTATCACAGGTCTCGTCGGCCAAGGCGCCAACAAGCAGAACATCACCGTCTCAGAACCATGGGATGTCAACCGCGAGAAAATTGCAACGATTGGAGTTCAAACTACAACTTCCAACGTTGAAGCTGGAAAGGAAGCGGACCTTATTGTCATTGCCGTCAAGCCCCAAGTCGCCAAGGGCGTGTGCAAGGAGCTTGGTGAGGCCTGGTCGCAGCGCGCAACTCTGCCGGTTGTTGTTTCCATTGCTGCGGGAATCACTCTTGTGAGCTTGGAGGAATGGCTTAAGACGAGTGATGGAAGGACACCGCATGCTGTTCGTGTTATGCCAAACACTCCTGCATTGGTTAATGAAGGCGCTTCGGGTGCTTTTGCTAGTAAAGATGTGACGGATGATGAGAGAGCGCTTGTTGATGCACTTCTCGGAAGTGTGAGCAAGACCATTGAATGGCTGAGTGACGAGAAGCTGCTGGATGTGGTGACAAGTTTGTCCGGTAAGTTGAGAATTGCAATAGCAGGAAATGAGCCAAGCTAAGGCTGATCAGGATCGGGACCTGCGTATTTCTTCGCCATGGTTGAACATCTCATCACCAGTGCCACTCAATTGGGACTTTCACAAGAGCAGGCTACTAGGTTAGCTACGCAGACATGTCTCGGAGCCGGCAAGATGCTTGTTGAATCTTCGGATGAACCCGCCCAGCTGCGCAAGAACGTTACCAGTCCCAACGGCACCACGCATGCCGCACTCCAGACGTTCGAAGCCCTGGGCTTCAAAGATATTGTGGACAAGTCTGTCAAGGCAGCAGCGGCTCGGGCCGAAGAGTTGGGGAACTCTCTTGGGTAAATAGACATGATTAGTTGATCCTGAACTATCATTCTGCCAATTAGACTATCTATACTCTTCTCTCTTCTGTACTTTTGGCTGCCTCCACTCGGGATAAGGCCATACCCATCTGCTCAATCTTGACTCATTGGACGTATTGCTATTACGCGGCTCCAGCCACATTGCGAAATGTAGCCACCGTCAACCTGGACCCCACAAAACAATTAAACAGACTTTATTTCAGGCGAGTCCCGAACCTATTACCCCGGACCGGTCTGTATCTCCATTCTTAGCACTGGGGAAGTAACTATGACCAAGGGAAATGTTGGCCGGCCCGACCACTCACGGCTGGATTATGGAAGCTTTTGAAGTCCTCAAAGGACGACAATGGGTTAAGCAGAAGAGCTGTGCTATCTATCATGCTTCCATATCTATAGTCATATTAAGAGGTGAAGGGGGAAAAATGAATCAATCAAGGCATACTTCGACATGCCACTGAACAGCCAACTGAACATCCACGAATCCTATCAACTCTAGATCTATTCTCATTGAACCAACAGTTGAAAAGGCATTAATATTTCAGCCCATGCCTTATCTTCTCCCTATTTCTGCTCCATAATTTCCTCCTTCCGCTCCATCAGATACCCCTTCCTCCCCGACGCCGCCTCTACCCTCCCTCGCAACATCGCAACCTTCTCCTTCCACTTCCCACTAACAACCTCAACCTTTTTCACAACCTCCCCAAACTCCTTCTGCATCCACTTCTGCCCCCCCCTCAACCTCTTAACCCGCCGTTCCGCCTTTTCAAGTTTCTTCTCCAATATTCGTCGTTCCGAAACAGCCGTGTCTCTGATTGTGGCGACGACGTCGTCTAGCGGCGCTGTATTGTGAGGATCTAGATTACCAGCTTCGGATTGCTTGGCGATGTATATGAAGGTGGCTTTTATGTCGTTGGCGATAGAGGAGATGAGGGCGGTTTTTTGGGATGCGGGGAGAGTTGTTAGGTTTGTGAGGCGGAGGGTGCAACTTCCCGGGGAGAGGGATTTTCGCCGGGGCATTTGTTTTTATTTGTTATTTGAGGGACGTATACTTGTAGAAGTGTTGTAGTGTTATAGCTGAGATAAGCAATTGGGGTTAGGATATGTCGGGAGGATGGGATGATGGAATTATGGGCTATATAGGTCCTATAAAAAGGTAGGCACCACGGCCAATTCTTTAACGGGTAAATGCCTATGGTAGAGCGCGGTTCCTTACTTTGACATAGTCTGGTAGCCCTTCTTTCTTTGATTATAGAGCAAGGCCGCATTATATACAGACAAAGAGCTGTGCATGTGCCTATTGCCGTCTACGAACTACACGGGTTTGTTCCTTAGAGATCTCCGGAAGCATACTTAACAAAGAACAAAATCAATTAAGGATATACAAACTACAGATACAAACAACTACTGCAAAGCAGCCATGATCGCATCTCCAACCTCGCTCGTGCTAGCCTTTCCTCCCAGATCCCCCGTGCGAATCCCAGAGTCCAGCACCGTTCGAACCGCATTCTCTATTCTCTGTGCCTCTGCCTCCATGTTCAGCGAATAGCGGAGCATCAATGCCACGCAGAGGATCATGGCGACAGGATTGGCGACGTTTTTACCGGCGATTCTACATAATCAGTACAAACCGTGAAACGGATAATAGAAGGGTTAGGGTGGCTTACGTCGGCGCGGACCCGTGCGTCGGCTCATACAATCCATACGACTTCTCTACTTGTTTATCGCCGGGTAGTCCATTCAAACTGGCGCTAGGCAGCACGCCCAGCGTTCCAACGATAGAGCCCGCCTGGTCAGAGATCATGTCGCCAAATGTATTGTCTGCAAGGATGACACCGTTCAAGGCACGAGGATTTGTCGCCAAGATTAGCGATGCCGAATCAGCCAATTGGTGCACTATTTTTACGTTGGGGTACTCTTCCCTCATGGTTTTCTCGACGACCCGGCGCCAGAGTCGCGATGATGCGAGAACGTTAGCTTTATCGAGAGAGATCACTGGCCACGGGGGCTCATGACGGAGGGCTATTTCAGCGGCTAGACGAGTGATGCGCTGGATTTCGTGTTCGGAGTAGCCCCACTCGTCCATTGCTACACATATCAACATCCATACATACCAAAACGAAGGGGATTAGATTACCATAATCACTCTCTTCAACCTTTCTCCCAAAATATGCCCCTCCACAATTCTCCCTAACAACTACAAAATCAACCCCGTCGATAATCTCCTCTCGAAACGGCGTAAACTCCCTTGCAACAGACCGACTCGGCGAATCTGCCGAACAAGGCCTCAGATTCGCATAAATATCCATCGCCTTCCGCAACTGCAACAGGCCCCCCTCAGGACCATCAAGGCCCCTCCGTATATGGTCCCACTTAGGGCCACCGACGGCTGCAAAGAGCACAGCGTCTGAGCTCAGTGCTGCTTCTTTGACGTCGTCAGTGATGGATTTGCCGTGGGCATCGATGCTGCAGCCGCCGATTAGCTCGTTGTGGAGGATAAATTGTGTAGTTGGGGTTTCGAAGGTTTTGAGGACTTTGATGGCTTCGGTCATGATTTCGGGGCCGATGCCATCACCGGGGAGAATGAGGATGTTGAATGTTTTGGACATGGTATCTTGAGTCTCGAGCTCTGTGGTGTGTTTATTCAAATTTCGAGATTAATGAAGACACTAGCTGGATTATCTTGCTTGAGTATGCTTAAGTAGCCGTGGTATATCGGCTTTATGACCGACGCGCTGCGGGGTCCCATGTTCATCCCGGTGTTGGCCCGATGTCGGATGGGTATGGATAATCCATGGCGGCTTATTCTGGTATATAGTATTTTGCAAAGTCAATTATAGAATAACAACCCAGCGCCTGTACGGGGTACATACGGGGTGCATGCAAACATACATACTTCCCTATCGGTCCAAACAGGGCTAGCCCTGTCCCTCGAGTTTGCACAGTTTGCACCGTGGGCTGTCAGATCAAAGGCTTCACCTTCACCTACCCATACCCACATCTAGCCAACCACACCAAGTATAGAACATCACACACCATGCCGCAAATAGAAGAGCTCCCCGACGACTTCGATGAGTCTATCGACCTCAACAAGCAGCCAAAACCCGCTGCAGACCTCCCCGGCATGCCACCTGGCGGGGACCAGATTCCCTTCCCCATCAATGAGGAGCGCATGAAGGAGCTTGAGGCAATTGATCCGTTGGCGCCGAAGATGCCGCCGAACATGGCGTCGGTGAAGTCGCATACAAGGGAGGAGTTGTTGGATATGATGAATAAGACGCCGTTATTCATGACGGATATTAGCCAGGCGGGGGATGAGAGTGAGTTTCTTGTTTTCTTTTATTACGCTTTGAATTCTACAAGATAGCTTGCTAATATGTGATCTTTATAGACGGCGAAAATGTCATGCTCGATGCTCTCTACGCCCTGCAGAACGAAGGCACCCGTGGCGACGTTGCGCAAAATTTTCGCGAACAAGGAAATGAAGCGGCCAGAGAGAAGAGATGGATGGACGCGAAGGAATTTTATTCTAAAGCGATCGCGGTTGTTCTAGCAAAGGAAGACAAGTGGGATAAGCCGGAGAATCCTGAAGAGGACAAAAAGGTGTTGCGCCAGGCGGAGGAGGCTTCGTACATCAACCGCGCGCTGTGTCATTTGGAGCTGAGTATGGATGATCGCGCTCCACTAATAAGAATCGCGGACTGACTTGTATACTATTAGGAAACTACCGCTCATGTACTCTTGACTGCGCGTCTGCCCTCAAGCTCAACCCCGAGAACGTCAAGGCGTTCTATCGCTCCTCGACAGCACTATACGCCCTCGACAAGATCCCCGAAGCCCAAGACGCTGCTTCCCGCGGTCTCTCCCTCGATCCCGAAAACAAACCCCTCCAAGCGACAGCGACGAAGATCGCAGAGCGCAAGGCCGCCCTTGAGCGCATCGCAGCCAAGAAGAAGGCCGAAGCCGACAGAATCCGCAAAGAAACACAACTCCTCACCGTCGCCCTGAAGGCCCGAGAAATCCGTACTCGCAAGACCGGACAACCGCCGGAGATGGAGGATGCGGGGATACGCCTGAGCCCCGATCCTCTCTCGCCTGAGAGTACTCTTGAATTCCCCGCTGTGTTCTTGTACCCCACGGATGCGCAGTCAGATTTCATCAAGGCGTTTTCGGAGATGCACTCTATTGAGGACCATTTGGATTATATCTTCCCATTGCCGTGGGACACGAAGAAGGAATACACCATCGACAATGTGGAGTGCTATATGCAGACCGTTACCGGTGGGTTGATCAAGGCTGGCAAGAAGCTACCTCTTCTGCAGATCTTGAGCGGAGGCAAGGTCGAGGTTGTCGATGAACTGGTGACAATTTACGTGGTGCCTACGTCGAAGACTGGGAGGTTCATCTCGGAGATGAAGGCCAGAAAGGAGAGTGGAAGCTGAGCCCGTTGCTTTTTTGTGGCTTGGCACGACATGATGAAGCAATCCGATATGGGAACTACATAGCAGCCATCTTACTCGCGATAGCGATTAACCGCGCAGGTATGGGGTTTTATCCGGCAGCACCACGAGTCGCGGCGATGATGCCGCGATACGGTTGACACTTTGTGTCACTGCGAGCTGCAGATTCGTGTATATAAAATTCGGCTGAATTATGAATGGATACCCTGCATAGCTTTTGCTAGACTACTGAAATGAGATGCGATATTTCCTCGGTTGACCCGTGCTTTTAGGCAAATTCGGAGATGCTCCTCGAGTAGACTCAATTCCGATTCGACACTGACATGCAGTATATAATCAGCCTAGTTAATATCACACAGTATTCAACAAACAATGAAGGAAAATATATATCAAACTTTCAAGTGAAGAAATGTCACGGCTAAAGTGGTTGTATACTTGAAACAGGAGCGAGACACGGTGGATCTCCCAATCGACATCATATCTCTGGCGCACCGATGCTTTCTATTATCGGAAGAACATCTATATTGCCTTTACATTCAAATGGTTTAGCCTGACACTATAGTATGTTCTGACAGGTTGGTCCGTGGTTGTGTGGATTAGATGAACCTGCCCATGTATATGGAACAGGGTCGGTTCATCATGGATGTCACCTCTAGTGTATATAAAGGTCTACTCGGTATACTTGAGGTTAGTCTTTCTCGCTCCTGTCTTCAAGTATACCATACATCTGAGGTCGCGAAAATGGTCCATCTTTCTTCCATCGCAACAGCCCTGGCGGCTGGTCTCCTGCCGCAGCTGTATGTCCTATTCTCTCACCCCCTAATGCGACTGCAATATGCTAACACTCTATAGCGCAAATGCAGCCGGCCTCAACACCGCCGCCACAGCCAAAGGCCTCGACTACTTCGGAACAGCCACCGACAACCCCGAGCTCACAGACAACACCTACATGACCCAACTCAAAAACACTGATGACTTCGGCCAGCTCACCCCCGGCAACTCGATGAAATGGGATGCCACCGAGCCATCCCAGAACAGCTTCAGCTTCGAGAAGGGAGATGCTATTGCTGATTTGGCTGAGGCAAATGGGCAGAAACTGCGGTGCCATAATCTGGTTTGGTATCAACAGTTGCCTAGTTGGGTGTCTGGGGGGTCTTGGACGAATGAGACGCTTACGGAGGCGCTGAAGAATCATATTACCAAGGTGGTTACACATTATAAGGGGAAATGTTATGCTTGGGATGTTGTTAATGAAGGTATGTCTCATATTGGATTATATATAAGCTTCCTGGCTGAAAGTGCTAGCCCTCAACGATGACGGCTCATACCGCGAAAACGTCTTCTACCAACACATCGGTGAAGCCTACATCCCCATCGCCTTTGAAGCCGCCGCTGCTGCAGACTCCGACGCCAAGCTCTATTACAACGACTACAGCATCGAATACGGCGGTGACAAGGCAAATGCCGCTGAGAAAATCGTCAAATTGGTGCAGTCCTACGGCGCTAAAATTGACGGCGTTGGTCTCCAGGGCCACTTCACCGTCGGCCAGACACCCAGCAAGAAAGACCTTGCTAGCACCCTGAAGTCGTACACGGCGCTGGGCGTTGAAGTTGCGTACACTGAAATGGATGTGCGTATGGAGACGCCGTCTAGTAGCGATAAGTTGTCACAGCAATCGACGGACTATGCGAGCCTTGTTGGGGCTTGCGCGGAGACGGAGGGATGCGTTGGTATTACTATCTGGGATTGGACTGACAAGTACTCGTGGGTGCCGGATACTTTCTCTGGCTATGGCGATGCTTGTCCTTGGGACGAGAACTATAAGAAGAAGCAGGCGTATAATGGTATCCTCAATGCGCTTGGGGGTTCGTCTAGTGCTAGGAAGAGCAGGAAGAGTAAGCTCCTGTCCCTTTTCTTCTGAATTAAGCTAACGAAATACAGTGCGGCGAAACATGATCACGCGAGGCAACTGAGTTCATTTCTAGTATCTCTTTAGTTATTTAGGCGTGACCGTACAATGTATATTTATTCCTCAGGCATTAATACCTTTGTATGTATGGTTATGTTATATACCATACTGTACCGTAATATATCAGTATCTATTGATTTTTTCATCAGTAAAACAAATACAAAACATACAAACATACGCAGACCTTTCGACTTCAACCTCTCAGCATTATCCCATTATCACCACCTCCCATTCTCCTACTGCTCAGTCATTCTTTACTATTCTCACTTTTCCCTGATAATAACGTCTCCTCCCCGACTACGGCAACCGATACAGTAATTGATTGATCCAAAGCAACTCCACCGCCCCGTTGATCGCGTCTGTCCGAGTCTCAAGTCGATCGTGATTATTGCCCAGATCCAGCGCGCTACAGCAGCATAACTCCTTTTTTGCTCTTGCTCTCTTTTTGCTCTAAGCCAATCACGAGCTCTCGTCCCTCGTTATTTGCTTGTCGGACAGATCACTCGCTTTTTCCCTGCCGGCGTCTCTCCCGAACATTGGCCCCCCTGGATTCCCTTTCAGCGAGTCAGAGTTGAATATTGGTCACTGTGCGGTGTGCAGAAACGCAGGCCTAAATAATTAAAAACAAAAATTACAGAGTAGTAACAGGACCGGGGCGTCCCACTGGAAGACTAGTGCTGGTTATTCATTTCTGTCCTAGTCCGGGTTGCAATCAAAGAAAATGGATCCCAACGCTACTACGACATCGGCCCCTACGACCACCAGCACCGGCTATCCCGTCCTACAGAGCCACCATCAACAACAGATCCAGCAGCAGCAGCCGCAGCACTACGGCCAGCAGTTTCCTTTCCATCCCGGCACTTTCCCCCAAACCAAGCTTCCGTCCCAGCAACATTCTTTCGGTGCGGTGCCTTTTTCACAACCTGGCGGCCCCAGTGGAGCTATCATGCCAGCCGCTGGAGGGTTTCCCCAGCACTCCTCCGGTACGTTTTGGGATCTTCCTTTTGTCTTTCCTCTTTCTGTTGTCTTGTCTTGGGTCTTTGGCCTGTTTTTCCTTTTTTTCGTATCGGGTGCGGTGCCAGGATGTGTCCTGCGGTTGGTCTGGTTTGATGTTTGATTGAAAATCGGACTAGCATGGTGCATATTGCTACTTCTCCCTCTCTCTTTTACGCGCGCAGGCTATTAGCATCATGTAATACACACTGCGCCCACAAGGATTACTACTGGGCACTGCGCGTGAGAGGGTCGATATGTCGGGCGTCCGTGCCGTGATTATTGCAGCTGTAACGCTCAGAAACGTCGGGCTCGTCGAACAAAGACGCTAACGCGGATTGCTCTTTAGCAGGACCCCACGCGAACTTTACAGCACCTTTCGTTCAACCTTCTGTTCCCTCGAACATGAACCACTTCCTCCCACCTCAGGTTTCCTCTTCGACACCGAATACCCCGTCGACCGTAGCGCAAACATTTTCGCAGAATATGGCTTCGATGTCGGCGAATAATATGCTTCCTGGGCAGCAGCAGAGACCTTTTCAACACCAGTCACAGCAGTCGCAGCCGCAGCCGCATCAGCAGCAGCAACAACAACAACAGCAGCAACAGCAACAATTGCTCCAGCAACCACCCCAACAAGCACAACCGCAGCAGCAGCAACAACAACAACAACAGCAGCAGCAGCAACAGCAACAGCAACAGCAACCGTCAGCGACTCAATCCGGACCAGCAGCGGCCCGGGAAAAAGCGCGTGTTTCCGTCCTCTTAGAGCTTAACTCGATGCTGCTCCAAGAAGTAGTGAACCTCCAAACTGCAGGCAAAGCTGGAGCACCCCCTCAACAGCAGAGTTCGCAGGAATCGAACCCCTCTCCCGGATCCGACCAGGGCGCCAGCCCAGCGCAAAAACCCAGTCCCGAATACATCGAGTGCATGCGTCGGTTACAAGCAAATTTGGCTTATCTCGCGACTATCGCCGACCGGGCGAAGAAATCGGGCGGCGTTCCTCCGCCGGCGCCTGCTATTATGACGCCGCCTCCAAATATGCCGTCCATGGTGGAGGTTTATAACAAACTCAATGAGTTGTTCCCAAGATCTTACAAGGGTGGGATTGGGACGCCACAGCCGAGTCCGCTGGGTCTTCCTGGAAATGGGAAGCCTAGTCCGTCGCCCGCTGAGTCTGTCGTTTGAATGTTGCCATGTAATCGTTTTGTATTGTGGTTGAGGATTGGAGAAAGAAAAGCATTATACAACCTGGCCGGAACGACAGGACATTTGCGGCCACATGGCCAGTTAAAGGACATCACTCATTGCTTGTCATCGCGTTTCACGGCTCACGGTTGGCATCTAAGCAAGTCCGCCAGCGGCGATGGTCATGACCTGCAAATTTGTTGCTGATGCTTCTGCGATGAATATTGGGGTCGCACGAAGTCCATCAATCTTGGACCAACACCGAAAGGTCTTGACTTCTATTTTGAAATTACTGGTCGCTAAAAAAAACGTCCCTTGTACGATTACCATATGAAATTGGTGTGATCCTCGTGGAGATCAGGTCCAAAGTGATCGCGTGCCACTACAACCATGAGGAACAAGAATTGGACGTGTGTCCGTTGTGTACTATATTGTATAGATTGAATCGACATCAAGAATATATACAGATCACTCTATTTGTATTGTATGAGGCAGTCCAGTAGTGTCCACCGTAATGATAAACACCTCGAAAAAGAAAACACAATAACCCCGACTGCAATGATCTGAAGCGCAGGCGGTGCTATATCCTAGTCGTGGTTGCTTTTGGGGCATGTCAGAAGTAGTTCGGAGCACAGTCCAGGCCTTAAGTTGTTTGCTCTCATTTTCCCTTTTCAGACATTCCGGGACCCTATCCTGGCCACCTCAATAGTCTTACTCTCTATCACTCTCTTATATATAGTTCCTCCTCGCTTCGCATTGGACTGCATGTGAATGTCGTACGCCCTACTCTCGTCGTGCAGAAGGAGTTTCTCTGTTGCTACTGTGCCGCAGTCTTCTCCTCACCACCGACACCACCACTACTTTAGACCCCTCCGTCACATCAACAACTCCCCTCGTTCGTTTTCCCTTTCGTCTTCAGGGTCCTCTCCATATTTGTCCTATTCTTCCGCCTTTACTACCAATACCACCCCGTCGTGGGCATTCCCTTGGTCTCCCCATCGGCCGCTTACAAAGAAGAAGATTCTGCGGTCGAGCGCGTCCTCGTACACTCTGACAACAGCTTCTTCTACTCGAAATTTCACAGTCCTCGCATACCCTCCTCGTCGTCCTAGTGCACTATCCTCTACCGCTTCCGCCAACCGACTCGTCTCCCGTCCAAACCAGTTCCAAGCTATGAACGGCGCCGATGACGCCAGCGCAAAACGCAAGCGCAGCTCCGCCGCGGCAGCGCCCACCAGCGTCGATGCAGAAACACGACCCGCAAAACACCTAAAACCAGAGCTCTCTACATCTACAGACGGCGCACTACCAAGCGAGCTAGTATGCGACTACGAGACGGAAGAAGACGCGAGTCGGCTGCATGCGATTGGGTCAACGTCGGCGGATTCGCCTGAGTGGCAGGCGACAATTGAGAATGTGGTGAAGAGTGTTGTTTCAATTCATTTCTGTCAGACGTGCTCGTTTGATACGGAGTTATCGATGAGTAGTCAGGCTACGGGGTTTGTGGTTGATGCGGAGCGTGGGTATATTTTGACGAATCGGCACGTTGTTTGCTCGGGGCCGTTTTGGGGATATGTGATTTTTGATAACCATGAGGAGGTGAATTCTTTGTTGAGGTTATTAGTGGTGTGAGGATTGTGCTAATTGTTGGTAGTGCGACGTCCGTCCTGTATATCGAGATCCGGTCCACGACTTTGGATTCCTTCAATTCGACCCCAAGAAGATCCGTTATATGAATTTGACAGAGCTGAAACTTCAACCTGCCGCCGCTCGGGTAGGCTCTGAGATTCGGGTTGTGGGTAACGATGCTGGTGAGAAACTGAGTATCTTATCTGGTGTGATCAGTCGACTGGACCGGAATGCGCCCGAATATGGCGAGGGTTACAGCGATTTCAACACGAATTATATTCAAGCAGCAGCCGCTGCAAGTGGTGGAAGTTCAGGCAGTCCTGTTGTCAACATTGATGGCCATGCGATTGCTCTGCAGGCTGGTGGTCGCGCAGATGGCGCGGCAACAGATTACTTCTTACCCTTGGACCGTCCTCGTCGCGCGCTGGAATGCATCCAGCGAGGTGACCCAGTCACTCGCGGCACGATCCAAACACAATGGATTTTGAAGCCTTTTGACGAATGTCGCCGTCTGGGGTTGACCCCGGAATGGGAGGCTGCTGTCCGTCGGACGACACCGTCCGAGACCAGCATGCTAGTTGCCGAGATCATCCTCCCTGAAGGCCCTGCTGATGGTAAATTGCAGGAAGGGGATGTGCTTTTGCAAGTCAATGGCAGTCTTCTCACGCAGTTTATCCGGCTAGACGACATCCTCGATACGAGTGTTGGGGGGACGGTAAAGTTGTTGGTTCAGCGGGGCGGGCAGAATGTGGAGCTCGAATGCGCAGTAGGTGACCTCCATGCCATCACGCCTGATCGATTTGTGTCTGTGGCAGGTGGTACCTTCCACGACCTCTCCTACCAGCAAGCTCGTCTGTATGCCATTGCTACTCGAGGCGTCTACGTCTGTGAGGCAGCTGGCTCCTTCAAGCTCGAAAACACCCTGTCAGGATGGCTCATCGATTCTATCGACAAGCAACCAACACGAAACTTGGACGAGTTTGTCGAAGTGATGAGGAACATCCCCGACCGCTCGCGTGTGGTCGTCTCCTACCGTCATATCCGGGACCTCCACACCCGGGGGACCAGCATAATATATATTGACCGACACTGGCATCCCAAGATGCGTCTTGCCGTTCGTAACGATCACACCGGCCTTTGGGACTTTTCTGACCTGGCAGGCCCCATCCCAGCCCCTGCTCCTGTTCCCAGGAAGGCTGACTTTATCCAACTCGACGGCGTAAAGCAGCCAGCTGCGGCAGAGATTGTGCGTAGTTTCGTGCGGGTAACATGCACGATGCCGCTTAAGATCGACGGGTATCCGCAAAGCAAGAAGACGGGCTTTGGGTTGGTTCTCGATGCTGAGCGTGGTCTGGTTCTGGTCTCGAGGGCGATTGTGCCTTATGATCTCTGCGACATTAACATCACCGTGGCTGATTCGGTTATCGTTGCTGCCAAGGTTATCTTCCTACACCCGTTGCAGAACTATGCCATCATTCAGTACGATTCGAAACTCGTGCAGGCACCGGTTAAAAGCGCTAAGCTCAGCACCGAGTGCATCAAGCAGGGACAAGAGACGATTTTTGTCGGATTTAACCAGAATTTCCGTATCGTGGTCTCCAAGACGACTGTTACCGACATCACGACCGTGTCGATTCCCGCGAACGCTTCTGCGCCGCGGTATCGTGCAATCAACCTGGACGCCATCACCGTGGACACGGGACTGAGTGGACAGTGCACGAACGGCGTCTTGATTGGCGAGGATGGAGTGATCCAGGCGCTGTGGCTGAACTATCTCGGTGAACGCACGGCCAGTTCGCACAAAGATGTCGAGTATCATCTCGGCTTCGCGACGCCGTCGCTGCTGCCTGTTACGAACAAGATTACCCAAGGAATTACACCGAAGTTGCGTATCTTGAACATGGAAAGCTACGTCGTCCACATGAGCCAAGCGCGCATCATGGGCGTGTCTGAAGAATGGATCCAGAAAGTCACCGAGACCAATCGCTCGCGGCACCAACTCTTCATGGTGCGCAAGGTAGATGTCCCGCCACCATCTTTCCAGCCCCCGCCGGGCTCCGAGTCGCTGCAAGAAGGCGATATCATCCTAACTCTAGATGGCCAACTCATCACCCGCGTCTCCGAGCTTGATATTATGTACGAAAAGGAAGTCCTAGACGCACTCATCGTGCGAAATGGCCAGGAACTCCGCATCCAAGTCCCCACAGTCCCGACAGAAGATCTCGAAACCGATCGCGCCGTTGTCTTCTGTGGCGCTGTACTCCAGAAACCGCACCATGCTGTCCGACAGCAGATCTCAAAACTGCACAGTGAGGTCTACGTTAGTGCGAGGAGCCGCGGTTCTCCATCATACCAATACGGTCTCGCGCCGACAAACTTCGTCACTGCGGTAAACGGTATCTCGACACCCAACCTTGATACCTTTGTGAAGGAGGTTAGCAAGATCCCGGATAACACGTACTTCCGGCTTCGCGCGGTGACCTTTGATAATGTTCCGTGGGTTGCTACTATGAAGAAGAACGATCACTACGTATGTCCCTTTCCCCATCATTTTACTATTCAGACGAGCCCCTACTGATGAAATGTGTAGTTCCCCATGTCCGAATACATCAAAGACCCCTCCACACCAGCAGGCTGGAAGACCGTCTCGCATGACAAACACAAACACAAGGATGGTATCGCGCCTGACTCATCTAATTTGAACCCCGATGCTATGGACGAGGGGTTAGAGGATGTTAGTGATATTGAGCCGGATGAATAGGGTAGAGTAGCGGTTTGTGTTAGTGATGGGTGAGTATATATGAGATGAGATGACAATATAGTTACTTGAAAGTCGTTGCTCTCCTGTCTTTTGCTATAAAGTGTATAAATGCTTTCGGGCCTGGGGTTGCTACTGTGTCTATCTGTGCGATGTGTGAAAATAGTTTAATTTATAAAACGAGCACCTGTGAATTCCTTCGCGACCCAGCTACAACTTCCGCCTCTGAAATAGACAGGACATATTTGCCAATAGTAAATCAGCTTCTGACTGGCCGAAGGAAGACTGAATTGGACAAGCTAAAGCAAGAATTCCATGAAATAAATGGTGTTATTATCTTCCTGGCCAGTCCGCTTTCAGTCTACGCACTCACAAGATCCATTGATCAAGAGAACGCATTTCGAGTGGAGTCATTCAAGTCTGTCTTCAATGTACCAGACAATCCAGATAAACCTGTCAGAATTCTGCATTTATCACTGCGGGATTTCTTACTCAATACTGAAAGAGTGTTCCGTGTGTGAGAACGAGACGCACTGTAATATTGCTTCCTGCTGCCTTCGCATCATAAACACCAGCCTCAAACACAATCTTTGTGGTCTTTCAAGTCACGGAATATAGCGCGTGGATATAGACAATCAGGTTATCAACCAGCACCTCCACACATCTGCAATACTCCTGTCGCTACTGGGTGTATGATCTGGAACAGAGCAGAACTCTTTCCGCGAGGGAAGCTTTATCATTTCTCAAACAATATTTCCTTCATAGGCTGGAAGCAATGAGCCTGATAGGGGCTATATCGGAGGCTGTTAGTATGATCAATGCACTACAGTCAAGTATAGGGCAACATTGTCACGGAGCGCGGGCATTTAACAACAACGCAAGATGTTTGACAAGAATGCCCGCGCTCCGTGACAGTCCATATGGCTCGACGCTATGTGTAAGACTAATGATGACAGACGACACCGACAGGGTCCTTAAACCCCCTTTTATCCTCTAGATAGGTTGCCTTTTCATCTCTTTCTCCAGACTCGATATTCTCGTCGATGGCTACAATAGTTTAGATAGGAATATCATTTCATCAGTATCTACTATTTCCTTTCCGAGCCTGTGACAACCACCATCCTTAGAAGACTCAATCTCCTCTGCATTTCAAATACCTCAAAATCCTCGCCAGCTAGGTCACAAGTTCCACGACCTATGAAAAGTATTAATAAGAAGAGACAGCTATCTAGTAGCCCAGTATCTCATCTACAGAACCTTGAGAAGGCTACGCAGATGGCTATGAATATAAAACCTCTTCTCCATCAAGAAGTGTCTGCATGCACAGAATGAGCGGAAAATAGGAAGAGAGCTGGAAAAAATGCCACTCTAGGTAAATATACTCTTTAATCTGTATAGGAAGGTCTGGATCGCGTTCAACAGCTTGATACGCAGGTTGAGGAGCGTATATCTAGGCCTCGCAAGCGGGTTTCACAACGATACAACGGCTGCGGTATTATTAGAAATAAAATATGGAATGTCTCTAATAAATAGCAGTATATTCTACTACTAGATAGCTTAATCTAATTGTGCTGGTGGTCGAAAAGCTTCAAAAGTAATGGTTGCGGCGAAAATTCGCACTTCGGCCGTATTCGCCGCTCGCCCGTTGAATACGTTATTTTTCAGTTAGTTTATTTAGATCAGCCACGTAAGCAAAAATCGCCAAATACTCGTGCAAATAGCAGTTTATCTGTCCCTCATTCCTCAATTCATCATTACCTTATTATGGCAGTCAATAATATCCGATCTTCAGAAATTGAGCCCGAACCTATTGCAGCAGCTGTTCCGCTACAAGGATACAGCATCGAAGCTGAGTCCGAATCTTTCGACACCGATTCCGCGGTGGATGACGACGACTCTTTATCCTCGACTACTTCCATTTCATCGAGTGTAATAGACTATGTATACGAGAATGGCCGCCGTTACCATAGTTTTCGAGAAGGCGAATATCTTTTCCCCAATGACGAAGACGAACAAGATCGCCTAGACATGGTCCATCATATCTTCCGCCTGATGCTAGGTGGAAATCTCTACAAAGCCCCAATCTCCAACTCACCGCAACGCATTCTGGACATTGGGACTGGCACGGGTATCTATGCTATACAGATCGCCGATGAATTCCCCTGCTCGGATGTTCTTGGAATCGACTTGAGTCCGATTCAGCCTGGATGGTATAGCGTGGACTGCTCTTAGCTGTTCTTGACAGAAGACTGATAGTTCAACTCGCAGGGTCTCGCCCAATTGCAGATTCATCGTCGACGATGTTGAGGCTGAATGGCCATATACTAAGGACGGAGCATTTGATTACATTCACCAGCGAAACATGGTCGGAAGTATCGCAGACTGGGATAGACTTTTTCAGCAAGCATTCAGACATACCAAACCAGGCGGCTATATTGAACTTCAAGAGTTCCGGGTCTGGTTCCATTCACAGGACGGCGAGCTCCCTGAGGATTCCAATATCCAAATATGGCAACGCGCTCTGCTTGATGGCACGGTTTCCTTTGGTAAACCAATCAATATAATCGAGAAGTTGGCAGCCAAGGTGAAGGATGCTGGGTTTGTGAGAGTGCAGGAAGATGTGTTGAAGATCCCTATTGGTTCTTGGCCAAAAGACGAGAAACTCAAAGAGATTGGCCGGTATATGCAGGTACATGCAATGGAATCAGTTGAGCCATTGACCCTGGCTCTTTTTACTCGCATTTTAGGTTGGAGTGAGCTAGAATGTCGTGTGCTCATTGCGAAGACTCGTGAGGAATTCAAGACTACGAGAAGGCAACTCTATGTGTACGCGCATTTCATATATGGTCAGAAACCTGACGATCAAAAGAAGCATGGTACACAGCATTCTTGAAGTTTTTAGGTAGATATGCCAACTAGGTTCCCAATAAAGCCAATTTACGAAAACTGTTGCGGCCCTCGCAACCCTCAAAAAGGAAATTTTCTTGAAAAAAAAAAATGAAAAAAAAAGTTATAGCCATTCTGTCATCAGTATATCAGTAGTTATCACATTGAATCCACATTTCCTGAAATCAAGTCAGCAACAACACGTGTTGCACTAGAATGCCGGTTGCTTTAAATGGCAAACAATAAGTATAAAGGTATCACCTCAATCGCCTGCACCCAATTAGTGCTCACCCAGCTATCCCCCTTAGGGTAGCAATAAGAAAGGGACAGAAACGATGGTTGACTGAGCTTAATGTTTCCTGAAGCAATTTCCAAGGCTTTCATCTGCAGAGGTTCCAATCATCCTACTCCTGGGGTTCAATCCAGAGAATGCCATCAATATTGCAAGCATCTTACCTTATACGCTTCAAGAGCTATGTCTGCACCGGGACAATGAAGGGATAGGGGGCAATGATTGGGAGTCTCAGAGTCAATTCCGTAACTGTGACCATTATCATTTCAGAGAACTACATGATCATCTACCGTGTTTGAAGCGAGTGATTTGTAGAATGTTGGTTGAAGTGGGTTGGGAGGAAGAGCTAGAACATTGGAAGTTGCTGCAACAAACATGGTATGCAGGCTAAAATTGAACTGTCAAAGGTGGCAGATCATCTCTCTCCCGTCCTGTGGACTAAAGCTGTTTTTCAATGGAGGCAAGAAAAGCTGAAGTGGATATTCGGAGGTTGTCGGGGAAGATGGGTAATTGATTATCTGGACTGCCGCCTTCTTTTAGGGCAATCGAAGTGATGGCATGGTTGCTTACCTAAAGATCCCAGGACATCATCAAACATCATCCGAAATCAAAGTTCGATAACGTTCTCTGGACAACGAGACTACGTCGAAGAAAAAAACACCGGATGGATTCAAAAGATGAGATGTTAACTCACAGGATAAACCGCTTTGCCCGGCCTCAGAACAAACAAGTTTACCAAAAGGCGAATCTGCAAAGACGGAGACCATAATCAACAGAGTGGACATTATGTCGAAACCTAGTTTCAGGAAGCTCGCGAAATTGAGCCATACAGAGCTTCAGGGGTTTCTACTGTCCTTATGATTATCAGGGAAAGTGGGAAGTAATGGAGCTCAATCAAAGTTAGTTCTCACTCCACTAGTCTATGTTCCGAATGTCAATGGTAATCTATCTCAATGTATTTCTGCTTCAGACACTCCATATAAGACGGTAGAACACCTCAAGTATTCTTTGCTTGTCCAAGAGAAATGATCGGACCGCAGATCATTTCTGGGCGCAAACGCCATCGCAAAGCCTCATATCAGCCTTGCCCTTTTTCAGCTGAAACCGTAGGGCATGGCTCCCATTACATCTACCACTTTCCTCATCACTGTAGGCTAGACACCTAGCATAATCTACCATGGCAGCTGCGAAATCCATGCTCGATGAGATTCACGAAGGCCTGCCTCAAAAATCAAACGACCACAGCTCATATATCCTCGGACATATTGGAAAGAACAATGTTCCTCTAGCTGGCCTGCCAAATGGTAGATACGACATCACTTCAACCGCCACCGTAGCTATGCAGTTACTATCCATGTTCCGTGTTAAGATACTAGATAGTCAACCCCTCTGGTTCTCTTCTTCTCTTCTTTCTCTTATTACGATCACGGTCTTATAGCTGATTCTGTCAAGACAAGCAAAATGCCTGTAAGTACGATATCAATAACTTGTTTTTTATAAATATCTGACTAATCGAATTACTATGTAACTAGCTTACGTTGGTTTCGTAATTTTCTATCATTAATATATACATAATTGATCTCTATAGACCGTACAGTGATACTAACCGTCTTCTCTACAATAGAATATCCGCCTTAAAACCCAGGATGCAGGTCCTCGTCTCGGCGGCGATACAATGACGTGAGAATTCACTATGGCTAAGGGAAGAATTGTCTAACCGGCCATCAAAACATAGCGAGAGCCCTGTTATCCACACCGTCAAAAAGGCACCGTCTATGACGAATTCCTCGTTGAAGAATGCTATCGGCACTCCAGCCCTAGGGATTTTCCTTCCTTTGTACGTCGTTTAGTAAATTGCACGAGTGGTTCTAAGATGATATGTGATTGTTGACTAACATTCATGATTTCTGTTTCATTTAGCGCGGAAACATCGGAAGTTGCAGAAGATGATTTCATGAAAGTACTGGAAGTTGTTTGGCCTCGGGCCCAATCTCCAGAGTAGAAGGGTATTCCTACGGCAGAGATTGAAGTTGACGCAGTTGATGATCTAGATCTGTCAGCATTTGGCTGATAGTTTAGGTGGCTATACGTGTAGTAGCTTAGCTTTCGGGGAATAATTATTGCTATCGCGATATGTATATATTCCAGCCCTCGAAGTAGCATCGCATCTGACATCACAACGCACATATTTGAAGCCGGACAAACATGTAAATAGGGCACATTTCTGATTCCTGGGAATTAACTGGTGACAATATTATCAAGCACCTTAATCTTTATCTGAGAGTATTGTAGAACTTTTTTTGCCATAAAAAACGTCAATTGTATATATATTTAGATAAGAATAGAAACAACATCAACTAGCATCATTGGTCTAGTGGTAGAATTCGTCGTTGCCATCGACGAGGCCCGTGTTCGATTCACGGATGATGCACTTTTTTTTTTTGCCCACCGATTTTATTTATCTTGCTTCTCTTGCTAGCTCAATCCATATTTGCGTGATCAGAATGAAGTCAGATAAAGATGAATATAATGCGTTGTAAATATCATCTAAATAATAACCCAATAAACAATGCAGTGACCCTAAACTGCAGATACAACGCCAACCAGCTATGCCCGGTATAATAATGTAACACATACTCCAATCCCAAGATAATACGCAATCAACCGAAAAAGAATGCAAGACAAGAATCCGTCAAATCAGTCGGTATCAAAAGTCCACCCCCCATTCAACCTTAACCGCTGCCGCTCAGCAAGATCCTTCCGAATCTCATCCTGCGTCAGACGATCAGCACCAGACCAGTTCGCGCTACTAGTTCGTTCGCGGAACTTCTTGATTTTTTTGTCGGCCTTGAAGGTATCCTCGAGCGAGAACGGCGCAACGGGTCCGAAGATCGAGTCGACTTCCATGCCCTCTTGTTGCCGGAGGAGATTCTCGAGTTCCCTGGGCTGAGCCCATTTAGGCACAGGAAGCATTTCTGCGTCGGAGTCTTCGTCTTCACTGTCCGTGGCGATCTCGGGCAAAGCAATGCTTTCGCCGCTAGGGTATTTCGGTGATTGCTTGGTGGCAGCTTTCTGAGCGGAGCTTGGGCCTGGTTTCGGCTGCGCCGCGTTCGAGGACTCTGCGAAAGGAATTTTGCCGCTGGCATACTTGGACATGTCCAGAGGATGCGCGGGTCTCTGGGGTTGGGCGGTCTTGAGAATGGAGGACCCGGATTGCGGTGCTGTAGACGTGCGCTGTCCGTTGAAAAGAGAGGGCTTGGTGGGTTCCTGAGACCAGTTAGCACAATAGTTACCGGTTTGGCACGTTTATTTGCACTCACTTTGCGGATATTGGATTGGCGGATCGGAGGAGCCATAGCCGGACGCACAGACGGAGGGGGGTTGTGTTCTTCCTCGGTCCTTCTGCGCTTAGAATCGCCGGGCTGGGGTATCACACTAGGCTTGGGAGGCGCAGGACGGTGGCTGGCTTCGTCATCCATGGCCCGCTTAGGTGGTTTGGCGGGATTTGGCTGCGGGGTGTTAATGGACCGACCAAACGGCTGAATCGAACCCAATCGCGAAGCCGGCCTGGACGCTTGCGAAGCTGGTCTTTCGGGCTGGTGCAGCACGCTCTGTAACAAGCGAATCAGCAAATTGAGATTACACTTAGAGTGAGGTGTATTTTACTCACCGTATCGCCGGGCTGTTGACTGCCCTGCCTTTCGAGCCTCCGTTGATTTTCCAGCCTTCGCTTTTCAATTGCTTGCATATGAGCAGCCTTCTTGGGGTCCACAGACGCCTGGCGTTCCCGACGCTCAGCCTCTGCACGGCCTCGAAGCTCTTGACGACGTGATTCTTCCTGTTGTTGAGCGGCGCGTTTACGTTCTAGCTCACGTCTCTGTTCCTCTTTGCGTCGTGCTTCACGTTCCTCCTGTTCCCTCTTTCGCTCACTGGCAAGTTGAACCTTGCGCTGCGAGTTACTGGACACCGAGTTTTTAAGGCTGTTGTTCGAAGATGCTGTATGTAATGAGTTATTGCTAGCCTTCTTCTTAATCGTTGACGGCTTCGAAGCAGAGGCAGGAGTGGGCGCAGCGGCGGCTGACTCTTGGACGTTTGAACCGGACGCCATAGGGATTTGCCGAGAAAGAGCACTACCGACACGGATGGAAACTGGCTGAGGCTTTGGTTTCTGGAGGGTCTCCCTAGTGGGCTTGACGGGACGACGCTCATTCTGCTTTTGTTGGGGGATGGAAGAAGGCGCTGGGGCCTTGGAGGCCGTTTCGTAAGCAAGTTCGGGTTCCTTGGATGCGTATTTTTGTGGTTGCGGTATTTTCTTGGGACTCGGTGCGACGGAAGCTGCGCGCTCTTCACGTTCAAGTGAAACCTTCTCCCGGGCGGCCTTGAGTTGAGTTGCCTTTTGCTTCTCCTGCTCTCGAGCCTTTTCTTCCTTTTCTCCCTTTTCTTCCTGCTCTTCCCGCTCACGTTCCTCAATCTCCTGTTGCCTGCGCTTCTCCTCCCGTTCTGTGGAGCTGCGTGTCCTGCGACCTTCCGGCCTTGGTGCTGTTGATTCCTGAGCGGACTGAGATTCTTGGCGGTTCAGACTCTGAGGCTTGATGCGCTCCTCGGGCTGTTTTCGCTCCTCGGTTGGAGATGAAACCTCGGCCCTTGCTGCAGCTGAAACACCGCCGGCTGTAGAGAATAGACCCTTGGCAGATTTCATGATCGATTGTAGCTTCCACTTAGATGCACTCACAGGCACATCTTGCGGCTTGGGAGAACCTGCTGGAGTTGTCGACACTCCAGCGTTCAAGTTCGACGCGGATGCACTCTTCTGGTGACTTGGTTGTTGAGGTGGCGTGTACAACGGTGTCGTGGATTTCGGACGGCTCATCTCAGTACTGTGATTCTCATTAGGTTTTGCCATTTGGTTTCCACCCACGTCAGGGTTATGGACCGTGTCATCCTTCTCGGGGGCCTGATTAGTCCTATCCATGATGTCCATGGTCCGACTTTTGGCCATATTTGGACGCTGAGGAGTGTTCATAGAAGGCTTAATCCATTCATCCTCGTCAGTCGTCATGGGTTCAGGGGCCGGGGTCTCGCGTGATTTTCGATCCGATACCTCAGGTTTTGTCTCTGTCTTCAGCAGGTCAGGGTAGTTCACCTGTGCCGAGGACAAGCCTGACACGGATGGAATTGACTTTGTAGGTCGTGATGGCTGAAGTTTGCCCAGCATGCTAATCTTTTCATGGAGCCTTTGCGTAGACGACTTATTGTGTTGCTTGCTCGACCTCGTCTCAGCATCTGGCCCATCGCGAGTGGGTTCAGCATCATCGTCAACTTCCATTTTATCGCCTTGAGCCTGAGATGTGTTCTCCAGAGCAGTTTGAGTCGTCCTATGCCCTCCAGTTTGCCGTCCAAGAAAGCCAGTGCCAATATGACTCGTTCTGGAAACCCTTGTACCCCCCAAGCTCTTCTTTGTCAAAGGTTCTCGTGCAGGGAGCGAGGCGAATGTCAAGCTACTCTTACGGATCGGTGGTCGTTCGGGTGTCGAGCCATCTGAAGGCGATCCAATATCATCATCATCGAGATCATCAAGGGCCATATCCTCTTTCTCCATTCCAATGTCATCGTCTTCGTGTACAGACTGCGGTGGCTGCGTAGCAGGGGTCTGCACAGGTGATGACGATTTGGTATTTTGAACTGGTTCGGGTTGAGGTTCAGGCTCAGGCTGTTGTTCGGGTTCCAGCTCCTCTTCTGATTCCGACTCGATTTTCTGTTCAAGCTGAAGCTCACGCTCCTGCGTCGGCTTCGGCGGCTCGGGCTTCTGTTCGGGCTTCCGCGTGGGCTCTTTAGCGACCTTCTCGGGCACGCATTCAAAATCATGTTCCTGTTCAGACTCAGGCTTCTTCGAGACTGGTTTTTCATTCGGTTTCTTGTCCTTGAGCTGCAGTTTGGGGGGGTGCACCTCAACTGTGTGCATTGTATTCCGGACATCGTTCGCAGGCTCCACCGTCTCGCTGCGCTGGCGGTTATCCTCCTGCGCCGAATGGAACGAAGATTCTGTTGTACGCCGATCAGCCGTGTCATGTGTCTGGAGCGGCTCTGGGGTAGGCTCTTTTTCTTCCAAAGGTTGCGCCAACGGTTGTGTCGATGGCTGCGACTCTGGCTGTGTCTGTGTCAGAACCACGTCGTCACCACCATGATCGTCTGCCATGCCATGATAGCCCGAGTCCGTGTTATATTGGGGAAATGAGTTCAGGTTCTGACTCAAGTCAGGGTAATGGGGTTGCGGCGCATTCTCTGTTGTGGGCTTGACGTTTTTCGTCGGTATAGGAGCAGCAGGCTTCGCGGGCGACCGTTTTCCTGTCGGGCTAGCGATGGACTTATTCTCTTTCTGGTTGTGGACAGACGAGAATATTTCGCTCAATGGCTGAACGGAGACATTAATTCACATAAGAGGCAGTGGTCAACAATGGGAAGGGGCCCGGCAACTTACCACTCGGGATTCTTCGAAGTTCCGCTTGCGCGCAGTGCGAGGCGTCTTACCCCGTAACTTTCCAGGTGTCTTGAAAGCCTCTGTGAAATTGCTTTTCGGCAGTCAGTATAAAATCGCGAAGACATAGGACTCCGTAATCGCAACGCACAATTGGTTGTTGTCAAATATCTCTGCCATATGCTCATTCAACCAATCCATCTCATGGCTCACGGGATATTCCACTTCCTCCAATTCCTGCTCCACAAGTTGCGAAACATTTTCCTTCTCGGTAGAAATCCATGCCGCAGAGCCAACGGGCTTCTGGGCTCTCGCGCCACTAGCCATGAGATGTAAACAACGCGATTTTAGCGGCGGTGATTCGTTAAAGGGCGTAGGTGTCGATTCGGAAAATTCAAGGGCAGACAAGCTGTCCTTGCGAATTATTGTCCCTCAAAGGCGACAGGGACATCGGATTGTGGCAGGAGTGTCGGGTGCGAAGTTGTTGTCGAATGTTGGTGGGCAGTCTTTCCGGAGTTGGAAGAGCAAAACAAACGCGTGACCATGGTCACGTGAAAAATTACATTACATCATCAACTGACACATCAGGCGGGATTAACCTTAGCATCACCTATAAGCACTTCTCTAGACGATACACATTCATATTTATTCATGCTCTTTGGTGGAGAGGAGAATCGTCGACGCAAATGAAATTCTGCGGGCTGTCAACTTATACAAACTAAACTACACATGAGCTGAGACATACATCTGTTCCAGCTGCACTCCCTGCATTCCTACACATGCCAGACCTGATTTTAGTCTTGAGTCTAGTTATTAAGTGCATGATTTACAAGCTATCTAATTAATACATGATGCCTATGAGCAAAGGCCAACTCCGGTATAGCTTCCTTGGTCGTGCATAATGACAGTCTTCCCCTGGCCAACACGGTATACACTTCCTCCCAGATCTGCCACGATAATTTCTTTCTTCTCATTCAATTTCAATCCGATAGGCTCATGAAATTGACGTGCTAGGATTGTCTTGCTTTCTGGACTAACCTTATCACTAGCAACGCTAATACGGTTCAAAGAACATCCGATTGGATGCTCGCCCCGATCAGTCCAGTACAGTACCTGGTTCTCCTGGTCCAGCTCAAGGTCAATGGGTTCAGGCAGGTTTTCCAGGAGTAGCTCGATATCAGACCGATTTGCCGCCGTCTGACCGTCAGGGATGTCCATATTTGCGCGGAAGATCCGGCCTTTTCCGGATTTGCTGGGACCCTTTTGCGTCCAGTAGATATACCCGCGGGTCGGGTCGACGGTGATACCCACGCACCACCGGGTCATGTCACCCTTCTCATTGGGGTCTGATAGCAGACCCGTCTGCACGAGGATGCGGTGGTCACTGCCGTCGTAGTTGCACCGGTGCACACCCATGCCCTCGCGATCACAGAAGTACACGCGCTGCTTGGCATCATCAACAACCAACTGCTTCGGAGTATGCACAGCACCAGAGGGAATAATTGTTTGGATGTCAGAGCCGTCAAGAGTGGCGGAGTGCACCGAGCCGTCATGCTCAGATGTGGCGCGGCCCATGTTTGACCAGAACATGCGTGATGAGTGCTGCGAGATGTCGATACCATCCGGTAGGGACTGGCCGCTGACCAACGTCTCGACAGAATTGGAGGATGGAGTGAACTTGAGGACCCGGCCGGCAGTTGGGATGGTGCTGATATCGGGATTGTTTGCGCCTAAGCCGGCATCCAAAAGATATATTGTTTCTGATTTCTTGTTCTTTTCGCCTGCTGAGTATAACCCGCCACTCTCGCTCTTGAGACCCAGTTTTCCTTGTTGGATATAGTTCTCACGTAGCCAGTTGACGGTTTGTTTGCCCTCGAGACCTCGTTCCTGGATGTAGTTGTCTTCGATAAAAGCAACCGTATCGAGCCCAATCTGATCCATCAACCGACATGGCGGCTCACTCGTGGGCAACTGGAACATATTCTCCCACAAAAGGTCAATCTCCTCCGGTGTACTAACATCCTCAGCGAGAATAATGAGGATCTCTCGTTTCACAGCAGCCCAAAGACGGTTAAAGACGAACCTACACAATCAGCAAGCAGCGTTCAGCGAGAATAAACAGCACAAGGAACATACCCAGTAGACTCCCTTCTAGCTGTAACAGGCACCATCCCACAATCTCTCAAAACCTCACTCAGGATCCCAAACAATTCCTCCTTCGTCTCACCATCTGTCATCAACTCAACCGTCCGAATCGCCGGCGGCATAGTAAAGTGCATGTTCAACGCCATTGCGCGCCTTTCTTTCTCCAATTCTTCCACCATAAACCTGGACTTGAACGAGCTACTATTTGACGCGAGGACGCAATCTGCTGGTGCAGATGCAGCTACCTCTGCAAATGTCGTCTGTTTCAACTCCAGCTTCTCCGGCACGGCTTCCACCACGAGCCAGGCATTCTGCACTGCGGGTGCTATCTCCGTAAATGTTTGCAACGAACCTGGCGAGGTCTTTCCTTTTTGTGGGAGGATGGCTGCGAACGAGGATAGTTGCGTGTGGATAAAGGATTCCGCGTCGGATAGAGCTTGCTTGCTAGGATCCCGGATGTGCACGTTGTACCCACCGGCGAGGAAGACGGCGGCGATGCGACGGCCTAGCACCCCGGCACCGAGGAGGATAATTGGTCGTTCTTTGGATGGGGTAGTCATTATTTCTGCGAAGGAGCTGTTCCGTCGGTCGTAGACTATAGTGAAATACTAATGCAAGGATATCCTGCGACTGCAGGGTTCCTGCTATATATACTCCATGCACTGTATGCACTGTATACATCTCGACTATCCGATGCCGGTATCCGGTTTCCAGACATCGACATCGACATCATGGTTACGGCGTCGGACTGCCTCGGACTCGGGACGGAGACGCCTCGGAGCGGGAGCGTAGGGCTTCGGCGCGGATCAAGTGGAACTGGTACCGGTGTATATTCGGTCTGATGTTTCTGTAGACATATTACATGGCTTATAAGATAACCGGTTGACTGTTCAGGTATTTCAGAGATGGAGGGTTACCTACTCCGTACAGTGTATGTGTTAATATGAACCGTAAGCAGAGTAGAGTACGTGACAATGTTTACAATGTACACAGACAGCATCCACGAGAATAATTATGTATAGACATCATAATAGATTATGAGATTAACAATCAATAATTAGGCAATAGTTCCATTATGGAGGGTGCATGCTGCTTTCGGTGTGAACGGTCAAGTGCTATACTATGTATGTGGCAATGTTTACAACGTAGACAGACAACATAGTGATATACTTTTTCTCTATCTCCAACAATCTATTCTACGCCACTATTTAAAACAAAAACACCTTATCATCCCTTTTAGCAACAGTCCCCGGCATCGTCCACCCCATCCCCTGCAACACCTTCTTCATAGCCGCCAACATCGGCGGCGGCCCACAAAGCAACACCCGATTCTCCTCCGCAGCTGGCGCTATATATCTTTCAATTACATCTCCGTTGATGAATCCCTTGTACCCCGTCCACTTCTCATCAGCGTGGCTCAGCACATAGCGTACTTGGAGCTTTTCTGGGCACTTCTGTGCGAATGTATCTAGTTCCGTTCGGAGCAAAATGTCATTTTCAGTCTTGTTGGCATATAGCAGGGAAATTTGGGTGTTGTCGCTGGGATCCTCGCAGATTGTGCGGATGAGCTGGTACATAGGCGTGATTCCTGTCCCGCCGGCAATCATGCCAATGTGTTTCGCGTACTGGCGAGAATATTGCATAGCACCCTTTGGCCCACGAATATCAATAGTCTGGCCGATTTGCATGTCCTCAAGGTAGCGAGTCATCGCGCCATTTGGGTAGATTTTAATCAGGAGCTCGATGCGGCCGGTATCGCTATTGTTGGAGACGGGGGTGTATGAGCGGGAGACGCTTTGACCGTTGATAGTTGCGCGGAGCGCGATGTGCTGTCCTGTAGGAAGACCCATGGTGTCATCTGTGTTGGGGAGGGCGAAGACGAAGCAGTAGACGTGGGGTGCGACTTCGTCTTTGCGTGTGAGGGTGAATGGGCGCCATTGGCGAGGGTCGAGGACGTTAAGCTTTTTCGGGAGCAGATTTGTTCGTGGGAGTTCAATAAGTTGTGCGGGTTGTGCGTGGCGTCGTGGCACGTAGTGTGTGAATTCTTGCTGCACGTCCAGCTTACTGGCAGCCCAGACTCCTAGTCCCAGTGTGATGGAAAGCTGTGCGACGGTGGCAATGCACGCACCGGTCCAGAATTGTCCAGCCGTTGTTCCTGGCGTTCCCTTTGGTAGGGAATTGGAGAGCAGCGATGACAAGATCTTGTCAAGTGAGCGTCCGTTTTGATAACAAGAAATCGCAAGGGTTCCGACAAGCCCTGTTAAGCCAAGCTTCACAATTGTGCTGAGTATTGACGATCCGGAGGAAGACTTGTTGACACTGACAACGGCCGATTGCGAGACTTGTTCGAAGTTGGGGCGGTAGACCTCAATGACTTCGGCTTGTTCCTGTGAAGAAAGATCTGTCAGAGCATTTCACGAAAGAAAGCAATCAAGAAAAACAAACCTCTGTTGGAAGATCCCCCATGTAGTACGGCTCCAGTTGTTCCCTCGCTTCATCAGAATGGCCGACTTCTTCAAACGCCTCTGTGGCATCGGTACCGGCTACTTCTAGAAGGACATCTTTACCCCCGGGGTGATCATCCAGATATTTTGTTACATCGTAGACTGATTGAGTTAGCAAAGGAAGACAATTGGCCAGTAATACAAAGACGGACCTTTGTTATGAAGGACAATCCAGATATTGTCTGGTTTGGTGTGTTGCTGAACTTGCTGCAGAGTAAACGAAGGCATATAGTCTGCAATTATCTCCTTAATACTGCAATTGGTTTTCTATAAGAGGCCCTAAGCCATTATAACACATTTATATAGCATCCATAATCCGAGTAACCGTTGTCAATGGCTTGCCGATTTACCGGGCGGATTTCGTACGAACTTCGCACGGTGCTAGATCGTGGAAACAATGATCATCTCAACTCCGATTGGATACTAAAAATATTTACTGAATTGTCGTTGGCTGTCACGACCATCTGATCTACCGGACGAGATTCGTACGAGTCTCGGATATCAGGGCAAATGCAGCTCGACTGGCCGACTTATTCGGATAAGATGTTTTATCCCGGTACTCCATTCTGGAGTATATAAACATGATATTCTACAACATGTGGTTGATTTCAGAGTCAATAAGTGACAGGGAAAGTGATAAGCCATCATGCAGCGTCAATTCTACCTCGTGGGTGACGACATTGCCACGGCAAAGACACTCGAGATAGACTCGCGATGGAAACTTGAAGACTTGCAACGAGCAGTCGGAGGTGTTTTTCATGTTGCACAGCCAACAGGTGTGTTTATTGCCCTCTCCCTTCATGTTGCTGAAGACCGTAGCTAACCTGACAGGTATCTCCTTCAACAACGCGCAGAATGAAACTCTCACATCGGTACAAGACGTCCTCGCAGCCCCAGCCCCAGTCGGCCTCCGCATAGACGGCAACGCCGTACAATCGCCTCAAGGACCACCGGGCCTTCCCCTCGTGGGCAGCTACTATGAGATCTACCCCGATCACCTGGGTAACCATTATCGGTTATTCCGCAAGTACGGACCTGTCATCAAGACCACCAACATGGGCAAGACAATTTATCTCACCGATGACCCAAAAGTTACCGCTGTCGCCTTTGCAGAGTCCGCATATATGACCAAGAAGATCAATGAGAACCACCCGCTTTGGGGCGTTAAGGATAATACGGCTATCTTTATTGGAGACACTGAGACAGAGAACTGGCGCTTGGCGCATAAGTTCTTGCCTCCAGCTATGGGCCCCAAGGCTGTGCGACACTATACCTCGCTCATGCAGAATTGCGCGCGAAAGTCGTTACCAGTCTTCGACGAGCTGGACTCCCGCGGGGAATCTTGGAACGTGTACCAGTATATGGTGAAGCTGGCTTCGCAGACGATCAGTTCCTTCTCATTAGGTACTGATTTCGGCCACTTCGACACGGTCGATGCACCTTTACACCCCATTGTCACCAACATTGCCAGCCTACTCTCCCTGAATAAGAAGATCACTTCTCGTGGAGAGTGGTACCGTCATTTGCCCTGGGGAGACCCCGCACGCCTGCGCCAGGTCCAGCATACGATCTACTCGCTTTTGCAAGAAGCCATCGATGAGGTTGGCGCCACGTCTACGACCAAGGACGCTCCTATGAACGAAGCTGCACTGTCCGCGTCTTGCGTGGTCGACTACCTGCACCACGCCCTTGACGAAAAGGGCGAACGTCTCCCGGAAGGTTTGATTCTGGCAAATATGCTCATCGTAACCGGTGCCGGATTCACCACGACATCTGCCCTAATGTCATGGCTGATTTACTGTCTTGCCACGTACGAGGATACACAGGAGCGTTTATATCAAGAACTGGTTGAGTTTGGTATCGTCGGACCAAACGGCGAGCGCAACCAAACGACCTGGACACCCGACCTTGCTCATAGCATGCCATACCTAGACAAGTTTGTCAAGGAGACGCAACGATTGCACAACGCCTCATTCCAGCCCGGCCGCACGACAAAAACACAGGTTATCCTCCCCGGTGGTTACCGATTACCACCAGACAGTGTGATCGTCCCGGCATTGTATGCTATTCACACGAATCCCAAGGTCTGGCGGGATCCGCTCCGCTTTGATCCTGATCGATGGGATACGCAGGAGATGAAAGATCGACATCGCTGCGCGTATGTCCCGTTTGCCACGGGACCGAGGGGCTGTATCGGGTTCAACTTTGCGTTGCTGGAGGTTAAGGTTTTGTTGTCTGAATTGGTGAGCAGATATGAGTTTGTTCGGGAGGGTTTGGATGCGATCGATTATGATCCTGAGTTTCAGTTGATCCGGCCTTTAAACTTCTATGTTCGAGCGAAACGTCGCGTGTAATGATCAACCATATAAATAGAATAGACATAGACCGAAAGATGCAAATAACTAAAGATAAGGGAAATTATACAATAATGATTCACGTTTCCGTATCGTGATAAATTTCCCTCAACGCTTTCAACGCCCGCGAGTACGGTCCGAAATGCCGTACGTTCGTGTCGGTATCAACCCACTCCGACTCTCTTTCCTCTTTCTCCAAAACCACGATAAGCCGTTGAATGATAATTTCTGACCTGTTAGTCTCCTCTGGTAGCATTTGTTCCGCGCTCTTCAAGGTAATCGCGCAGCTCACCGCGTTATGCACAAAAGCCCAGGACCGACATACAGTCGAGGAGAACCGGTGTAGATCCAAGAAACCCTCGATCGGTCTTATAGCTTGCTGCACAGCATCTTCAATGGTATCAGGAAGGACAGTGAGCTGCTGCCTCACGGAGTCCATATACATCCAAGTAAACCGGCAAATGGCATAGCCAAGGTGGATTCCCAGGGCTAGCCGTTCGAGATGCTGCTGCAGTGTTGTGCAGCGGCTTTTATCTCTGAGAAACGGTGCAACAGTAGGCCAAATGGCTTCTAGCTCTCTTCTGGAATCAAGTGCGCTTTCCATTGGAGGATGTGAGTCGCCTGAGTTTTCCAGTTGTGTACGATTGAGAATAATCTTGCAAATCGTGAAAACTGATTCTTGGAAAGTAAGACCTTCTGTGTAGGGCGTAAGAGGAATCGGGAAGATCCCAGTTATGGCACTTGGAGGACGGTCATAGGTTAAGGATAGGAATGTATCTTGCCAGATGAGCATCCACCTATAATAGTCAGCGGATGTTGGCTTTTTTTTTTTTTTTTTTTTTTTTGGTGAATATGACACCTTTGTTTGGCTACATGACATACCAAAGCCTATTTCGTTGATGTTGTTCCGATGCCGACAAAGAGAGTGATGATTCATGAAGACCAATGCTCTGGGCCAATCGAATCGTTGCACCTACTATTGTCAATGTTTGCACAGCGATCAGGCCAGTTGACTAACCCATTAAAATCCATGCGCTGTTAGTATCCAGGTTGTTGCGCAAACAATGACCAATGAGAGCCATGGCCTGGACCTGGTCAAGGTTGGTATTATTGAAGAAGTTGGACAAGCGTAAGCACTGAAATGATGAGCAGACTGTTTCCGTTAGATTCAGAACCTTCGTTTCGAGCGGGTACATACCGAATACCCTTGACCTGAGATCCCTTTCTTTGATCGGATCATCTGAAAACTGTACACCGCATGCTAGCACGGCAAATAGCAAAGCTAACCAAGAGCTGTTAGGTTCCTCAACATGTCGGTTCATCTCCCTAGCAGATGCTCGCTGGTCCAGAAACGCAAATAAAGATCGACTAAACTGGTCCGCTGTTACCAAAGCTGGGTAGAAAGGATACACAGCTGATTGGTAAGTTTGCCAGTATCTAATTACCCCATCAGTACATGTATCCCTCATGTTACTTACGTATAGCAACGCGTGATATAGCATACCGAATTATATCCGAATCATCCGGCAAAGTCTCACACACGTTTCGTGCAGTCGCATCCATCCCCCAAAGATTCGTGAATGGATATGCTCGTGGTACAAATTGATCCATCATGGCGCTTTGTAGCATTGCATCCCCTGTCGTAGCAGGCTGTCGACAACCCAGGACCAGCGGGGCGTCCGAGCGGCTACCCAAGTAGATAGTGGCGCCTGTCGCGTCTTCAACATAATGGTGCCCAGGGGATTTGCTTGCCAGCCGAGTTGATGTAATACTAGACTGTTGTCCTTCACTAGATTCACGGACTCTTGGTGGTGCTGGTGCCGAGGCTGTGCGGAGATCAGCCTTGAGTGAAGAGATCTGCTCCTCGATCTTCTCCAACCGAGAAATTAAGATATTATTATCTGTTGACGATTGAACTTGGGGGTTTTCGAGGATACGGTTTCTGTACGCAAAGACCTCAGTAAAGCATGTCTATTACCTCCATATTGACGACTTACAGGGATGCCTCTATATCGAACCTACTGCTCGGGCTTGGCTGTTGCTGAGTTCCTTCCTCTGATCCGGCATTTGGAATGCGGCATAGCTCTGGATGACTGCGCTTAACACAGCTGGAACAGGGAACCTGGCCATCGCATCGGACTTTCCGATGGCGACATGGAAAGCAGGAGCGGATGCCGCGGACCTTGCGTTTATTCTTAAGCAGTTCACGGATTATACCGGTATCATAGGGGTAGGAGTTATCCGCCATACTTCACGGATAGCTATGTCATAATGTATAAGGGCTAAATTGGCTAGTGATAATCGACTAATTTCCAGAATAAATTGAAGAAATTGATAGGCTGTCGTTGTAGATCAATAACGCCAGATTAACACGTGATATTTATCTGAGTAATCAAAGCTAGCCTAAAACGAAACGAATCATAGGGCTTAGGACCAGGGCCCTTACTGGATATAGTATGCCAGGTCCCCTCCGTTCTTCTCGTGGATAGTTCTTCCATTTCCCATGAACCCGAATCGTTTAGGACATCGGTAACCGATGCTGAAGTCTTCAGCGCGGAAGCTTTCGAGCATCTCCTTGTAGTGGATAACACTGCCCGCATACATGGCAGTTATCCTGCAATCTATCGTACCATTCTTATACCACGAACGGCAGCCACTTCTCCATGCGGTGCCTTCCATTAACTCCTGAGTGTAGACATTATAGTCATGAGTGGCATCCGAGCGAACTTGCACAGATCTATGTTTTCGATTAGCTTGTTGTCAGGAGGGACTGAAGGTGACCAGACATACCGTATGTCTTCTATAGCAATCTTCCGACACCAACGGAGAATATAATCCGCCATCCAGTCCATGAAAGATAAGACGCTTTCATGGCCGATGGGACAGTTTGACCATTGAAGACGAAATAGTTAGGCATATTTGGGGCGCAGATGCCGAAGTATGCCTCGGGACTCTCTTTCCATTGGTCCGCCAGACGGATTCCATCCTTACCCGCCAGCTCCCAGAATGGGGAGAAGCTAACATCAAACCCCGTTGCGCAGACGATGATATCAAATTTTTCAGTAGATGCTTCATTGCCAATGCCCTTGTCCGTGATTTTTTGAATTGGACTCATCTCAATCGTTACATTTGGCTTCACAAGAGCCTCCAGGTAGCTGTTACCGGGAGTCAATCGACGACAGCCGACTGTCCACTTTGGGATTAGTTTCTCGTGCAAGTGCGCATTCTTCTCACCACCGAGTCGTATCTTCATCTCTTCAGTGAAAGCCGCCTGCGCAGCAGCCTGTTGGGGACCATCGTTGAGAATCACGTTACCAAAGAATGAGTTGGATTCGTGCCCAAGGGACTTGCGCAGCGTACGAAGCTTATCGGGATTCTCTCGAAACTGCTTTTTTTTCATCCTCGGTGTAGGTAAAATTCTGTCCGCTGTCCGATTCCAGCTTTGTCACCGCTGGGCTGGAAGAGACCCACGTTGGGCTGCGGATATAAGTCATAATGTGCTTGGCTATACGTTGCGTCCGTGGCAGTATTTGGATAGCAGATGAGCCATTGCCGATGATGGCGACTCGCTTTCTAGTCCAGTCGAGATCGGTATCCCATGCTGCGCCGTGAACAAGTGTTCCCTTGAATGAATGTAGTCCCGGGATGTCTGCCCATCGCCGACGGTTCAAAATCCCCGAGCCATTGATGAGTATATCTGCCATGTCCTCAGTTCCGTACCGTCTGGTGATTGAATTTTAATCTGCCAGCGGCCAATACTGTCATCCCAGATCGTCGATGTGATGGTCGAGTTGAACCGCACATGTTCATCAAGGTTATATTTTGTCGTCATCCGGCGAATATACTGCCAGATCTCGAGATCGGAAACATAAAGTTTACTCCAATCGGGGTTGGGCTCAAACGGGAACGTATAGATATGCGCGGGGGACTATCTCAGTTAGGCCTTCTCCCCTCTTCTTATACCACAATTGATAGGGTAGACATACGTCACACGCAAGTCCCGGATATTGACTCTCAAACCACGTTCCTCCAGCGTCGGGATTTTTCTCATAGATGGCCAGATCAACAAAATCGTCCATGTGGTATTCGTGTTTGTATTTGTACGCAACCATCAGACCCGCATACCCAGCACCATCGCAGACGATGTGGAGATTGCGCGGTGTAAGGACCGGCTCATTGGCGATGGGGACCCAGTTAGAGGCCTTGGGGGATCATTGACTTTGTCGTTGAATTGAGAGACATTGGAGATCTTTCGACCCATTTCGTATGGTATAGTATATCCGTCAGAAGGGTATGAAGAAATGATGCCGTTGCTTGAAGTCAGAAATATAGACCACTTATATAGTACAATTCATCCTAGTCAGTACCACTTGTAAACGGCTTTAATGTAACCGCTCCAGGTTGATCCCTATGTTTGCTGCCGAGGGGGTAAATGCATCGGAGCACTACTTGTCCCCTTGAAACCAACCTCATCTCGCATGATCATCATTCCAATTCGAGAATCCGAGCAAATGATATTATTATTTTCGTTGCGTATTTCTACCGGGAAAGGTTAACATGTCCACATGCACCGCTTTGCAATGATGTTCAATCTCTGGCAAATGAGGGGAACAACAGATTCCTCGGACAAATGAACAAACAGAGACTTAACCTAAAGAAGGAAAGAGGAGGAAGCATAAGTAGCATAAGTCTATTGGGCGTTAACGGGTAATCTGTATAAACGACACTTATGCATATGCATGCCTTCCTTATTCACGTTATTTGTGACTGATAAGTGTGCAAATTTTTACATCCAAAGAAGGGTCTTGAAGTATGCCATCCAGAAGCATGTGATCTTCAATCAACAGGCGCTCGTAAAAGGGTTCCCTGGTTACTTAACACAAAGCACTAGAGCTCAAACGGAAATCTTCCCAACGCCTTTGCATCAAAACTCTTTTCGCGTAGCCATTGTGTAGATGCTTCCAAAGCCTGATGAGCCTGTGCAGAGCCTCATCTTCTTATTTGTCCGTAAGTCAAACGCCTCTGATCGGCGCACACACAGTTTCTGGTACCCGTGAATCGTAGGGTGATATTCCCTCGTGATGTTAGCAGTGGTGAGCTTTACAACTGTGCCATGTACACTTGTAATGGAGGCTTTTTGGTCAAGCCTTGCGTTCTTGCTGACTTTTTTCTGAGTGTTCCATAGCCTGACCCAGAAGTTCTGCTACTTTTTACGCCGAGATTTTCAGAGAATACTTCTTCACTGCCTTGTATGGCGACGTTTAACCTGTTTTCCAATGACAATTTGAAAATATGTCAAGTATCCAGCGCGCATACTTTCAGCGAGAACATCGTTCCGTATCTATTATGTCCTGTTTAGGCTTGATCTTCCCTACTCAGCCGAGTGGGATGAGCCTCATTACAGGCTCCGATCTACGGTGCTATTTTCCGTGTGCTGTTGTAGCTCCTTGTCGCGTGCAACCTGTAAAAAACTTCGGATGCGAGTCTCTCATTTAGCCAAGTCTGACTGCCCAGTCGCCCAGTTTCACAAGCTCGTGATGAAGAAAATGAGTGTCTATAGGGCGATAGGGAGAATGCAAAGTTAATATCCCTGCCCGGTCGACAGGAGCAGAGGGCTGAATGCCTGGGATTGGCTATCTTTACCATCAGCTTATGGAACACTGAGATACTAATATCACTCGCATGTTTCTGAATTCCAAGACGCTGTTTTGGGAATCAGTGGCCCGCAACTTCTGGTCAAATATATCATATGCCCACACATTCTTCACTTCTGCATAGTCAAATCTCGGCACTATCACGAATAAGATCCCAATCCCATTGCTAATTTTAAAACAGGAGACTGTTGGTTGCCATTAGTAACATACTTCTCGAAGGGCCTCTTGCGCCCCTAGGCCCTTAACCCTATGGACTAGTTACCTATTTACATATAGAAGGCACAGAATGACACGTTTGCCATTCTATTCCTGGTCTGTGTTGATAAGGTTCTGTCGACAGTACAAGGACCCCCTGCTTTGGTTTGCTCTGGTTGCTAAAGGTGGAAGGATGCTTGTTTATCAATATCCAAGCGGATACTTGCAACCATAGGGATAAAGGGTTTGTCGTGAGGCCCTTCAGGGTGTCGTGAAGTAGTAATTCGGAAGGTTGGGGCTAGATATAGTACAGGAGTCGTATTGGTATCATTGTACCAGGCTATTGCAGGGAACTTCGTTATATCGTAGCAAACAGAGAATTGAAGAGAGAGGAGAAAGGAAGAAAGAGAGAAGAGAAGATGAAGTCTAATCCAAGAGTCATACATGGTGTCTTAATGACCAATCCGGAGCCTCAAAGCCATTCACTGTAATCGATAGAAATACCATTATGTTTCTTCTGGTTTCATTCAATCGTGTAAGGGGCTATATCAACTCTACAAAACAGACGTAACAAGCCCATCAGCCTGCTGCTGTTGAGTCACACCCTGCTGCTCCTTCATAAATGAAGAAAAGAACCCCTCCATCTCCTCATAATCATCCATCTCCCCAACCCAACTAACATACTGATCCGGCCGCACAATCACACTGGCCCCTTGTCGCGGATCAATCCCATAATTTTCATACACCCTCCCATGACCCTCATGGTACGACTGATCATCCGCAAACACTTTCCAGTAATCCCACCCCATCTTCTCATGGTACGGATGGAAGATATCCGGTAAATCCAACAACTCAATATCCCACCGCGGCCCAGCATGGACGGTAAGCACCTCGATAACGCCGTCGATAGGCAAATTTGACGGCGTGTATCTCCGAAGGAACGAGTTTGCATTAATCAATTTCTCACCCAGTCGTTGATAGCGGGCCATGTTCGTCTGATTGGTTAGGGATCCCGGGAACACAATCACGCGCCAGCGGCCATTGCTCTTGAGCAGCTCTTGTAGATGCCATGGACGCGCGTCGGCTTGGTTGAGCACTTTGTGGCTGGGGATACGTTGTCCGACAGGGATGGTGCTTGCGAGGTGTTGTTTGCTCAGGACGCGGTGTTTGCTTTGACTGGAGACGTCGGTTCCGTCGCCTTGTTCGGCTGAGGAGCCGGGTTTGGCGACGATGAGGCTGGTGCCGTAGTCGACGGCTGCCATTTTTTTGTTAGAATGGTACAATGGGGGATTTACTCGCCTGGGTTGGCTTACCGATCCCACTGGCGAACATGTTGCCTTTTTGAAAGGCATTTTTGAATTCTTCCATGCTAATGCCTTCTTCGTCCATTACGTCCATGGCGGGACGGCCGGAGAAGAGGCGTGAGAAGCGGTAGTCGAATGCGATCAGGTCCTGTGCGATTCGTCGTCTTTCGGACTGGTATGTCTTTAGGATCGAGAGCTCACTGTAGCCCTTGACCACATGGGCTAACTTCCAGCCCAGGTTGTATGCTGGACACTTCATTAGCTACCAACTTCGATTCGAGTTTGAAAAGCAACTTACTATCCTGCATGCTAACGTTCATTCCCTGTCCAGCCTTAGGGGAGTGCGTATGAACAGCATCACCAGCCAAAAACACGCGATCCTGCAATGAGAAATTACTTCCAACGCGTTGACCAATTTGATATGCCGTCCACCAGTCACAATACTCATAAGTAAGTGTATACGGATGCAAGATTTGCTGTGCGGACTTAAGGATCATATCGGGGGTGATACTCGACCGGTCTGCCTTCCCTCCTCCCACATCCGTCGACTGCAGCTGGATATACAACCGTACAAGCTTATTCTCCCGCGGAATAACCATGACGGACCCAGCATTGGCTGAGTGAATAGCGCACCGCATTCGGATATCAGGGAAGTCAGTGATGGGGACAATATCAAGCACGCCCCAGATATAGTCCGTCGAGTCGCCCTCCAAACTGAACCCGAGTTGTTTCCGGACCCAAGAGTGAGCGCCGTCACAGCCTACCATGAACTTGGCTTTGACTTCTTCTGTTTGGTTGGCGCGATTACTTTGCTCCGCTGAGCGAATCATGTCTTCCGTGTCGTCTGGGGCGAGGTTGCTGCGGAAAAGTCCGTCATCCACGACGGTGCCATTGGCGGACTTCCGTTGTTGCTGGGGTGTGGCTTCTTCGTCCGAGAGCGTCTTGAGCGTCACGGTGATCGGATAATCAGTGGGATCGCGAGCTTTGGACACGTTGAAGTCGAACGAAGTAGGCAGTACTCCCCGTTCAACGGTGATATCGCTGTGCTCCTTGATCGAGTCGAGGAAGAACCGCTCAATACGGCCTTGGTGCAGGACGACTTGCTGGAATCGACTAATCCCGGGGATTGTATCCGCAATACGGTCTGAGCGGCGCAAGTTACCATTTTTGTCTGGGTTCCAGAGACAGATTTCTAGCATGTGGTTTGATTCCTGCCAGACACGTTGGGCGAAGTCGAAGGAGTCGAAGATCTCCAGGGTTCGGCATTGGAGGCCGTCTGCTTGGCCGTTGAAGACCTGCATGGTATGCAGCGTTAGTATACCATAATCAATTGGGAAAAGAATTGATGAAGATACCTTGGTACCACGCTTGTCTACCACGCGTGTCTTGATTCCGCAGCGGCTCATCCAATTCGCCAGCATGAGTCCTGCCGGGCCAGCGCCGACAATGAGGACGTCAACATGAGAAGTAGGCCGTGTCATAATACTTCAAAAGATGTATAAAGAACAAATGACTGTACAGTAAATCTGGCCATCCAAATCCTTGCCAGCGCGTCTACATTCCCAGCTATATAGTTCCTCTTCCGTACAACACCCGATAATCAGTTCCGCAGATCGACTTCCGAAATGCGGGGGGGCTCGGCCCCAAAATTCCCCGTCAAAAGAGCAAAAGCACGTATCAGAGCACCCTCTATTCAGTACGTACTGATCCGACATGTCGTGTTGGTCCGTTCGGAAGCTTAACGGGACAAAGCGATTCGAATTGACCAATGCTAGCCCGGGGAACCCCGCGTTTCGGGTCGGAAACATATGACGGATATTGAGTAATGGCGGGCAGTTAGGGGCCACTGGAGGATGGGCTTCGGAGTAAAACAATGAGCCAAGGAGCCAAGAGGATTGTGCTGGCTACGGAGGGGTTATTGGGTTAGTATAAGGTCCGGTTTAAAGATTGGCGGGATGTCTACAAATTAACCCGTATTTCCGTCGACGGGAATTGAACAAGTGATATTCTGAATACTTTGGCTGTTGATCTAGCCAGCGAAAGACGAATGGGATGAGTGCATTTAATTCCGGGCGTGCCTGGTCTTGACTGGTTGGGTGAAATATGCACAGCAGCAAACCTGAGCATTGAAATGAAATGCAGACAGGCTTTGTGAGAATTCTACACCGATCGCTAAACCGCATATAGCATGTTTGCAACGCTGTGGTTGGTGAGTATTCGCGGACTCTCCGCGAGATAGCTATTCGTCATTGTTTATAATTTTCCGCATTAGTGCAAGTGCCAGGTAACCGAATGAGCTGTCAGGGAATAGCCATTAATTATCAGCCGCAGAAATTGACGACTTTGATAATACCTGCCAATTAATCCTACAATAATAAGATCCTGAATCTACGATGTAACATTCCAGGACCGACCGTCGGTTATTTGAAAAGGCCGAGGATCATATGCAAACAGACATCAACCGGTCTCGATAAGGCATTGAATCAGCTAAACTCATTATTAGGGAATCCTGATTTGCTCTCGTCCTCAGAGCCATGGTACTGTGGTGTACCATAAGTGAACCTGTGCGTGTCATTGCGCTGTCTCTGCAAGATCGGATCGCGGACGTGTGCTGTAAGGGGAGTCAAGACAACATAAGATTAAATAGTAGAGAATTATACAAAAGAATATTCCGTGTAGGAAATAGACATATACTGTGTCGATTGCAGTATACAAGAGTGAGCACGCGACAGCGGACGGATTGCATCACAGAAAGTCACAGCGCCCCTAAGAGAACAATTTTCCCTCTTTCCTCTTCTCGACTCCTCTCCAGCCGCATCTCACTGCGTCCCAATCCTTTTCTTTCTTTCCTTTCTTATTTCTCTTCTTACGCTCTCTACTCTGCATTCACTTTCTGTCTTACTACTTTCTTCTAATACTAATTTCACCGCCTTCGAGTTGGGCAGCTTCTCTTGTTTTTTCTCCTGAACCTCCGCTCTCTCCGACATCATGACCAGCGCCGGTGACGTGAGCTATCCCAACCCCAACGGGAACAGTAAGGTATGCTCTCCTACATTGAAGATTAGAGCTATATACAGACGTGCTGACTGGAGTTGTTTGAACCACAGTAAACCATGTATCCCCAATCAAACCCCTCCGTCCTCCTTCCTCCGACCTCTCGCGAGTGAATGTGACACAAACTGACTGAATTCAAGACGCGAAAGACGTCTTTACCAACGGTAGGAGACACGAATAAGTGACTCTGCGAAAATTCTGACCATGGTTGTAGGACCCATCATGGACAACATCAAGACCGAGGCATCCCGTACCGGGAATGAGTTCCGTGACCTCAAGAACTCCAGAGTGACTCCCTCGAGCACTGCCTCGACCGGACAACCCTTGACCTGTACGTGACGGAAGGGTACCGCTGCTGCAATGACTTTGGCTGATTATTGCGATACACAGATTACCACTCTCTGCTGTACAGTCTGTTGAGCGTAAGTGTTCACATGCGATCCGTGTCAAGTACCGAGCTAAATCATGTCATGCAGTGGGAACAACCTCGCGCTACGGCCACCTCCTATATCAGCGTGATCACCTTCATCTTTGCCGCCCGTTACCTGCCTCTTCTTCGCTGGGTCTTCAAGTTGGCCTACGTTGTTTTGGGATGTATGTGGATACCTTATCTTTGTGTGTTGGGTTCAGTTACTGATAGGGGGTAGTTACCGCGGCATTCGAGATCGGTGGTAGATTGGTTTTCGGTCAGGGTCTTTCGAGCTCGTTCCGTCCCCGCAAGTACTACACTGTCCCCAGGGAGACCATCGAAGCGATCCTGGAAGACCTCGTGCAAATTCTTGACTTTGGACTGCTCGAATTCCAGCGTGTTCTGTTTGTCGAGAACATCGCTCACACGGTTGCTGTATGTTTCTGTTACCCGGGGTGTCCAGTATGATTGACGTTTTGACAATTTCGCAGGCCTTCTTCGCTGCTCTGAACGCCTACTGGTTGATCAAGTTCCTTCCGTTCTGGGGCTTGTCGTTCATCGTCGTCACTGTTGCTTACTTCGGTCCTCTCACCTACATGAACCACAGTGAGGTCATCGACGCCCGTATCGAAGAAGCCCAGTCGATCGTTGAATCCCATGCCAATCAGTTGAAGGACCTCGTCGAGGAGCGAGCGGCCCACGCGACAGGCATCGTCAAGCAGTACTTGGATGACTACAGCAACAAGGCCTCGGATTTCATTACTCCCCGCCCGCGTTCCGCGTCTCCCGAGTTGAGAAAGGTGTCTAGCCCTGTGATCAAGAAGGAGCTCAGTGCCGAGCCCGAGCTTAAGCCATCCGCCTTTCCCCAAGCGCCGAAGGAAGAACTCGTGTACGAATCCATCGAACCCGCTGAACAAAGGGAGCCTCTCTTGGCAGCCTAAGCGGTACGCACACTGCATTAAACCTGAAAGCTGCTAGTATTTGTTTGACACAAATGTCGGGAGATTGGATGGTCCAATGGCAGTGGCGTTGAGGTGGGCTATGTTGCGGTAGGGTCAAGAGTATCCGAAGTGATGCAGCATTTCCTTTTACAGCAATTCGCTCGGAGATGTTCGTGGTCTAAGGAGGGACGGCCGCGGTGTGTATGATGAAAAAGAGGGCTTCAATTCCTCTTGTGTCCTCGTTTACTCTTCTTGTTTCCCTTTGTTTTCGTCCCTAACTTTCTCGTGTGTATGTTTTACTTGTTTATTGTTTTCTATGGGACCTTTGTTATGCGTGGATTCTTTCTCTGTCTTTATTTCTTATTCGAATGTCAGCCCTCGAACCCCTTTATGCAAAAATGCCCGATTGGGTTTCCGAATGCATGGCGGGGATAGTGCAGGAAAAGGCCAAAAGAATGCAGAAGTTATATTCAAGATGATACCAAAAAACCAAAAAAAAAAAAAAAACCTGCTGTGATTACACACTGAGTTCTAGAACTCCACTAGACTGGAGCCCGGGGAGGTCATAGGGATGCTCGATTTGAACCTCGGCCGACACCATTAGGCTGTGCGAGCTTCGAGGCTGTTACTGATTTTGCCGACGGCATCATTGTAATGGCCAAGTATCATCCAGCATCTCCCTTGCGGCACACAGCTGCGCATTCGTTAACCCCGATCTGTCTCTGGTATGATTTCGGGACCACCAGGTCAGATAGCGTCAAAACGTGTGTACTCGTGTGTTCCTGCGTCCCAACAGCATCGTCGATGATGGCACCCCTATTCCCCATGGAGAGGGTCGCACAAGTGCTCCCAGTTGTTTTAGGAACCCGACAAAATAGCAAGGATGAAATGGAGGGCCTGTACTCCTGTGTATTTGTACAGTGATGGTTAGCAGGCATCTCCTTCTGATTGTTTTGGTCACTGCGCTCAGGGGTAATCATTGATAGAGTAGTGGATATACCGTAGTATCGGAATCAAAGCAAGGACTGCTCCAAGAATCTGTCCGGCGTAGCTACATCGGCGATGTTGTGCATAAAAAAAATGCATGTCATGCACGGCTGACTAAGTATTTATGCGTGGTACTAGTATCATCCTGGTTGGAGATAACGACCTGAACTTGACCTTCCATCCATCCATGTCTCCCGATGGTCAAGTCCACCCGGCCGAAATGATTTTCTTTCGTCGTGGATGACGTTCCTCGAGAGGATTGTCTCGATTAACCTAAACAGGAATAGTTGGCCCTAATGAGAATGTCTCTCGTGGTCTTCGCTGGCTGGCGCTTCTTGCCCACCAACAGCATTTTCTCTTTGACTGAGCTGATTCCTGGAAAATAAGATTAAAGAAATCCGGGAAACGAGACAAGCTACCTTTTACCGCCAATTCACGATTGAAGATATACTAAGGGAAATAGAATGTCTCGGATACCGGGTTTCTCGCGCGCTTCTGGACGTTCGTCTGTCTCAATGTTGACGTAGCCTACCCATCTATCAACAAAGAATACTTTTACTGTTTCTTACGCTGCTTACTGATTGAAATGTTGTATTTGCACGTTTTCGTGTGATGGCAGGAAAGTCGTACTTTGGGCAACAATATCACTTACACGGACCGTTTTCTGTCCTGCCCTTCTGCAGGTGCATTGCATAATCAAGATGCAAGAAGAAAAATGACGATTTACTCCGTACACTTAATAATAAATGATTTAAGAAACGACTGTCTCTAGGGGGTCCACATGACTTAGCCCAGTCGAAAAAGAAATCATGGTTCAATCGACGCACCAACGAACGTGTCGGACAGCTGCAGAGAAACCTGTATGGAAGGTTCTTTCTTTGGCACCTTCGTTAGTCTTGTTTCTTATCTTTCTGCACAATCTGAATCTGTTTGTTTTGACTTAGGCAGTTGGACTTGTCAAAGGAGTGGTCTATTGGGTGGTAGACGTGGATCAATGGTGCCAATGGTTGGCTGTCTTTCATGAAGAGAGAGAAGAGAATAATCACCGCGTGGAATTACAATATAATCCAACAAAAAGAACAGGCAGTGGTCTCTACTCCTCCTCTTTCGGGACCGGGCCATGTAACGTGCATACCGTTTGAAAGTTCGGATGCTGTCCAACAAGAAATAGATGAATCGGGAAAAACTTTCATCACCATCATCGAACAAGGGGGGGTTCCCCCCCCCCGGCCGGGGTAACCGGAGATTCTCACTCCTAACTCTTCCGTTCCCGCTTTAGTTATCGGAAGTAAACCTTCCCGTTTCGTTGGTAGGATGTCAATCGCGGTTCCCGTCATACCAAGAAAACAGAGCGCCCATGCAGGTTGCCGTGTCTAAGACCTCTTTTGGAGCCTGGAGCCTGGGGCCTGTACTCTTTCGAACGAAAGGCAAGCGCCGTTGTTCCCGTTCCGTCCGCCTATTACGTGCGTGCGTGCTCGGGTGAAAAAGGCCAATATGTTCCGGTCTAACGGCAACAGCTGGTGCTACTTTGGTCGAGTTTAGATGTGGTGTTACGGGAGATCTATACCCAACAGAGAAGAAGAAGACGAGTAAGCGGTGGGGAAACGTGGTAATAGCCAGGAGAACAAGGTCACAGGATACAACGATACCTTGCGATACCCTGTCAACTCTGACACCCACGCGTCCATCGTCCATGGCTAATTATGCGCGTTAATGCATAGCATTTGAGACTAGCTTGTATCTGCCAAACTGATACTGCATTTGTTTGCATCGGCAGGTCGTGGATCAGTTGATTCAGAATCCCAATTCTGAGCCATGCAAGGCTCCACATGTTTGCAAATGATGCAAGAGTCTCTAAGACGATGTCTCTAAAAAAGACGCAGTGTTGTATTCACGCCGTGGGTATCTGCAGATGACACAGTGCAACACAATTGGGCCTCGAAGTTGAGGCGATGGATGTCTATTGAGGGGAGGATACCGTTAATGACGACCAGTGTTTAGGTTCCGCGTGCACATGGTTTGGAGCAATCTGTCACAAAAGCCGGTATTGTTGAACATTGATTGAGTTTTGATAAACTCCCGAAGGGGCGTTGTGCCAAAATAGGGCAAGGACTCGTTTTGATTTTCAGGAACCCCGTGATGTCTCGTTTAGTTCAAGGACCGATTCCTGGTGATATGAGATTGGGATTTTATTGTTCAAGACATTTGCATCTGCATTTTCACATCCTGGTCGTCTCCAACCAGACGAGCCGGTCACCGCAACCCTGTCAGTGCATTGCCTCGAAGAGACTGCATTCTGTTTGTCCAATGTCCATGTGCAGAAAGGAAACGCCACCCAGAGTACTACCGTCTTTTTCATTTTTCAATTTCTATTTTATTCTAATTCTGCCAGATACTATCACAGATCCACTTTTTGAGGGGAAAGTCTGTTGCCCCGTGCAGGTGCAGGACCATCCTAGAATCCTACTCTGACAAAGGCGAGAAGAACACAGCCTGGCGTGACTACCCCCAGCACACTTTGAAACGGATGTAATTACTGTCCTGTCTTTTTGGTGTTATTTACAGTCTCGGAGACATCTGTCTTGGTACATATCTCGTTTTCTCCCTGTGGTTTTTCTTCTGGATCTTTTCATCTTTCAGCTGTTCATCGTTCTCGTTAATCTTGTCTTGTTCGTCTTGTCTTTAGTCTTCTTTGATGCCTTTTGTGTTTTGTCTCTGGTCTTCTGAAAAAAGTCTTTTCGTCTGTTTTAGGTGTTAAAACGCTCTCTCTCTCTCTCTTCCATTTAGCATTTCCATCTTACCACCTCTTACTCTTCTACGCGTGGGCATTCGTTCATCTCAACACCACAATGTCAACAATCCAAGCCCTCCTAAACCCCCTGCCAGACCAACAATTTCCCTTCAGCCTCCCCAGCTCCTCCCCCCTTCCCCCCCGAAAACCCAAACCTGACGCAGCGCCCGCCCACGGCCACAAGAAGCAAAAATCCAAAGGTCTCCCTCGCAAAAAAGGCCCTATTCGCGGCGAACTACGATATCCACCGTACGAGGAGCGCGACGATGAGTTGGCAAGTATTCATCGAGAATTTCGGATGAAGCCCATGGGTGTGGGTGATATAAGGGAAAGGCCATGGCATGTACCATATAATAGTGATAAGAAGACGTTTCAGGGCTTGACGGGGAGGGATTCGCTTGAGGGTGAGTTTGTTTTTTGTGACTTGTTTGCTATGGTGTGGGTGTGCTGATGGTGATAGTGTTCTATTACCAGTTCAAGTTGCCTGGTCAGGCTGAGAGCGAGGAGCCGTGGTGGGTAATGTGGGATTATAATATCGGGCTTGTTAGGATGACGCATCTGTTCAAGAGCAATGGGCATTCAAAGGTATACCATCCATCTTTTCCAATTAACAGCCTATACTAAAAACCACAGACAACAATAGGCAAAGCCATGAAGGCAAACCCAGGCCTCTCCGAAATATCCCACAGCATCACCGGCGGCGCAACAGAAGCACAAGGTACCCTTCCCCCTTCCTCTCTATCTTCATACCCAGAACTAACACAAAAACAACCAGGATATTGGGTCCCCTATGACGTCGCCAAAGCCTTAGCCGCAACATTCTGCTATAAAATCCGACACGTCCTCGTCCCGCTCTTCGGGCCTGATTTTCCGTCGCTTTGCATCCATCCGCACGACCGCACACGTTTCAATCGTATGATCATCGACAGGGCTGTTATTCAACGGGCCACGCAGACAGCGAGGTACTATCGCAGTTTGGAACTGCGGTCGTTGCCGTTCAGCACCAGCACTAGCACTACCTCCATACCCGATTCTAGTCCTGGCCGGCCTACGTCCTCGTCGGATAGTTTCGTCGCGAGGAAGAAAGCTATTCCACGGTCTAGGAAATATGCGAATAGTCTGAGTTCGAACGCGAGTGTTACCTCCGGGACGGCGAGTAGTGGGTACGGCTCTGGTATCGATGAGTACTCCGATGCATACTGCGTGTCACCAGTGAGCATGGGCTCGTATCGGGGTGGGAATACGTTTACGCCGGTGAATACTCCCAGGAGTGTGGATGTTTACACTTCCTCTGCTGCTTTCTCTGCTTCTGTCCCTGGGACTAGTGCTGGTATCAGTATACCCACGCCACAGCAAGTCCTGGCCTCCATCTCCGCCAAGGTCAACACAAACACAAGCACCATCGACCAAGCCTCCACAGGAACAAGCCCCACTCCCAGCCCCGGCACAACAACCGACGAAGAAACCTCCTCCCCATCAACTGCATACTCCGAAATCAGCAGCTCCTGGAGTGACTATTCATTCGTCGATATGGATAAAGATGATTGCAATAGCAATAACAATAATGACAGCTCGAATGAACCCATGCCCAGTCGGAAACGAAAGGCCGATGGTAATGGTAACGCACTTTTTGTGAAGGAGGTCAAGGCTGCGCATGCGTTGCTAAGCTTGCATATGCAGGATGCGAGTGGGAGTGAGTGTGATGAGGCTGATGAGGATGTGTCGCCGTCGGTGCCGGCATCGTCGTTGATGGGTGTTTACCAGCGGCAGCAGCATACATACAGCCGGGGACAGAGTCAGAAAAGAAGACGGGCGTCTGCTTAGTGCTTACTTGCCTTGGTTTGGCTTTGTTGAGCAGGGTGAGACCAGATAATGTGTTATGCTTATGTTATGATGATTGATTACAAGTACATGGGTATAGAGGCGTCGTTTGTTTTAATCATAGTATTATTAGTCAGTTAGTCTAATTAGTTAGTTACTTTAGTTTATATCTATCGTCTAGTCTATGCTTTTTCCATGTTGTAAGTCATGACTTTATACAGACCTGCCTGTCATCAACCTGTACTCATCCATAGTTCATTCTCTGCACTTTGCACTTCACACTTTGCACCCCGTCCTCCATCCGGGCTGCAGAGCTACTTATTAACAGCATACCGACTCCACCCCCTTATAACATGCCCCCACCGATAAAAAACATACGGCACAACTGTCATAACCGCACTAATACAGCCCAATATCGTCAACGTATACTGCACCCCCATATTCTTATAAAATGGCACTCCCACGACCGTCATTCCACCGGCCGCCGCGTACCGCGATACAGTCATGAAACCGAGTGCAGAGGCGGCATAGATGTCGTAGGAGTCGATAACGTACATGTAGGAGGAGATGAAGACGGTTATGGTGCCGAAGCCGAAGACCGTGGAGGCGACTATGGGGGACCAGATTGAGATATTGCTCTAGTTGTTTGTTAGTATCTTTGTAGATTGGGAGGGGTGAAGGGGAGGGGACGTACATAATCCGTCCAACCCATCCAAAACAATCCGATAGGAATAAACGGTGCACCCATCATAGCGAACCAAAGTCTGTTCTCAGGACGTGTATGAACCTTCTTCTTCCCATCGACCCCAGGCTCTGCCTCCGCAGCAGCAGCCTCAAACTCACGCTTCGTCCACCGATACACCAACGGCACAAGCAGTGCGACCAACATAATCCCGCAATACATCGCCACCCAAACGATATTCGTAAGACCCTGCGAGAGACCATGCACATCGGTATAAATATACTCGTATCCGTCGAAGAAAGTAAACAACACAATGTAGATTATTGTCATGTATAGCGATATCAGCAAAATGATAGGTTCGTGCATGGTTAGTTCGAATTGGCGGAAACAAGCACCCGTCATGCGTGTGAATAGGGCGGTTTTTTCCAACTCCATTCTTGCGTGGAACCGGTTATCTCCTGTTCGGTGGCGGAGTTGTTGGGCTTTCCATTTTAGGAGTAAGGGGGAGTAGGTTTCTGGCTGGAAGAGGATGACTGTGGCCATGACTAGCCCCGACGCAATGAGGATAATCCAGCTCGTCCACCGCCACGACAATACACCCTGCCCCATCCACGACGCGATCACGGGGCCAAGCACAGGTCCTCCGAAGGAGAGGATGGCGTACATAGGAAACAAAAGCGTTTTCTCAAGCGGATTCCACAAATCCGCCACTGTCCCTCCCGCACAGGTTAGGGGTGGACACCCGAATATACCAGCTAAAAACCGAAATGCCAATTGCGCACCAATATTCGGCGCCAGACCAGATGCCATTTCCCAAATCATAAACAGCGTAAGAGATCCCGCGTACACGGCATTCCGTCCTAGAACCTCAGACAATGGCCCGGAGACAAGCGATCCCGCCGCGAACCCTAGTAGATAGATCCCCGTCGCCAGCGAAGCAACGACATCGCTAACCTCAAACGCAGCTGCGTTCTGCGGTAACACGCCCGATTCGATTGATGATGCTGCGCCGACGATGAACGCTAGTGCAGTCACATTCAGCGTCGCTGCGAGTCTCGAGGCGAGGGTGTAGTTCTGGGGGTTGAGGGTATCATGTTCGTCGGCCCAGGTTACTAGGTATATTGTTGATTGTTTTCCGGCGGGGTCGGTGTAGTGATAGGGTTGGATGCCTGGGGGGAGGGTTGAGAGTTCAGGCTTTGTGTCTATTTCCGGTTGTTCTAGGACTTGATGAGCTTGTCCCCGGTCTTGGGGCAGATGCGCTAGTTCGGGATAGTCGTCGAGTTGCTTCTGCACGGCCTGGCCTATGCGGCGATATTGGAGGTAGGCCTGCATTCTGTCTGTCTGTACCTCAAAAGAGGAAAGAAAGCAAAGGGGAAGCAGGAATTAAAAGACCTGCCTGAAAAAAAGAATTCTCGGCTGATTAATGATCGATGGATACCGGCGCCGACTCGGACGAGTTCTTTATCTCGGTGGACCGAGTTCTGACCTGTTTTGTTATCGGGGTTGGGTCTAACTCTGAAAAAGCTTGTCTGATCTCCGTTTATCCCCGTTTGGCAACTTCGAGTACTGTACTCCGTACATCGCCGACATCTCCGGTTCGCTTTATGTTCAACCTACAAATACACTTAATTGTCAGTATAGTGTAATCCTAGCAAATGGCAAACAAGTACAAAGCAAAATAAGAAAGCAAACACAGCAAACCCGACTCGGGTCGGACTTCTGGCCGATTCGGGTCGGAGTTCCAAGCTCGGCTCGGGGTATCTATCTCCGAGTGATATCCAGAGTAGGGCAAGTACTCCGATATGATATGCCCCTACCAAGTATAGGACAGATCCATGAACAGTAATGCAGATTAACACCTAAGTACAATAACATGGCAATATTAAATATAGACAAAGGAAATCATAGCACGATAGTGGTAAGTAACATAAAGGTCACACATCAAACACCTACTCGCTATCCTCATCAAAATCGTCCGCCGAATCTTCGTCCCCTTCATCGCTAAACGGATCAACCGTGTACGACTTCTTTGTAGCTGCTGTACGTCGCGAAGGTCGAGCGGCCGGCTTGCGCACAGGTGCCTCGTCTTCCTCTGACTCCTCATCCTTCTTGCCCGCCGGCGAGTCCAGAATGTCATTGGCTAAGGCGTCAATGTCATCGTCCGAGTCGTCCGCCAGCTTCTTCTTGGTCGTCTTGGTCTGCTTAGCCTGGTACGCCTTGGCGGCAGGAGACATTGTCGTCTGCTTGGTTGCGGGTGCCTTTGTAGCGGTCGTAGCGTCCTTCTTCGGCCGGCCACGAGCCTTAGGAGCAGCCTTGGGTGCGGCAGCTTTGCCCTTGGCGGCCGCTCTGCCCTTGGACGCAGGTTTCGCGGGCTCCTCGTCCTCTTCATCGTCATCCTCGAGCTTAGAGGACTCCTTAGGCTTGACCTGGATCGACCGGCGAGGCGAATTCTGAGGCACCAACTTGCTGTAGTCAGTCTCATCCGCATCAAACTCCGAAGACAGTCGCCTGGGAGAGGGCTTGGCGGTCACTGCCTTTAAATCGGAGCTGCTGGTCGGACGAGACCGCTCGGAGAAGAATTGACGAGAATCGTCGCCTGCCTTATCACCGATGCCCTTGACCATGTTGCTGACATCGCCGAGCATGTCGTCTCCGAAGTCACTCTCCGAGTCATCTAGACCCGCGTACTTGACCGGCTTGCGGGCCGCTCGGCTGGGCTTGGGCTGAGTTTTGGAGGCTTCGGACTTGGTGATTTGGGCGAAATCATCGTCGTCCAAATCGTCATCATCGTCATCCTTCGGCTTGGGTTTGGCCTTGGATGCAGCGCGACCCTTCTTTGGTGGCTCCTCTACTTCAAAGATATCGTCTTCATCGTCTTCATCGTCTTCATCGTCGTCCATCGGCTTGGACTTCGTCTTCGCTGCTGCACGACCCTTCTTTGGCGGCTCATCCACCTCAAAAACATCGTCATCATCTTCGTCCTCATCATCCTTGGGCTTGGGCTTCGGCTTCGCTGCTGCGCGACCCTTCTTAGGACGCTCCTCTACCTCAAAGATGTCGTCGTCGTCACTCGCCGCCTTCTTGGCCTTGGTCTTGGGCTGTGCCTTTGACGCAGCCGCACCCCGACTCTTCTTAGGAGGAGCTTCCGGCGCATCGACAAAGTCATCATCCTCATTCTCATCCTCGTCCTTCGGCGACTTAGACGCAGACTTAGATGCTCCGCGACCCTTATTCGCCACCACCGGCTCATCATCCATGTCCTCGTCCTCGTCCTCGTCCTTGGGCTCCGGCTCCGGCTCTGGCGCTGGCGCCGGCTTGGCCTTGGGCGCGGCACGGCTCTTCTTGGGCATTATCTCTATGGCAAAGTCGTCGTCAGAACCTTCGTCGTCGGACTTGGGAACTGGTGAAGGCTTGGCTGCAGGCTTCTGTAAATAGTTCATCAAACCCCCCTTGGGCTCAGCCTTCTTAGCAGCAGACTTCTTAGTCTTAGGCGCACCAAAGTCTTCATCGTCGGGATCATCGCCAAGGGCCGCCTTGCGCTTTCTGGCGGGAGCACGACCACCGGTCATGAGCTTCATTGACGTGCGACGGCCCATACCCGAGATCTTACGCTGGCGACGGTCTGCATCCTCGAGCTGGAAGCGCCACTCGCTGATAAAGTCTTCCAGGTCTTTCTTCCAAATGTCCTCCTTGGACAGCTTGATCAAAGCGTCGATCTCCATCTCCTTTTCGCCAATTTGCTTACGCAGCTTGTCAACGCGTTCCTGGGTCAAGGACCAGATAGCCATGCCCAACAGATAGTCGTAGGCGTTGGAGGCAATTTCGACGTCTGCCGCGTCCTCTTCTTCCTCTTCCTCAACCACAGGCTCTGCTTCGCCAGCCTTGACCGCCTCCGCGACCTTGGGGAAGGGCTTGAATCCACGACTCTTCAGCTCACTGATGAGGACAGCCTTCTTCTTCTTGGAAACAACCAGGTCACCATCGATGATCATTTGGACAAAACGTGCTTGGTTGGTGAGCTTGTCCAGCTCTCTCTGCATCTCGTTCAGCTGGTACTGCTTGCGACGCTCGTAGTACTTGAGACGGATGGTGTAGAACTCCTTGAGAATATCATCGACTGTAGCGTACTTGGTGATCCGGCCCTCGGGGTCGAAAGCGACCAGGTTGGTCGTCGCGAGGGTCTTGGAGAGCTTGAACTTGTCTTCCAAGCCATGATTCATGGCGGCCTGCAAGTTCTTCTCATCCATCTGGATAACAAAGTGGACCTTGGTGTGCGTGTTGTAGTCCTTGTAGTCCTTGATGAACGACGGAGTCTTATCGCCCTTGATGATTTCCTCCAGCTTGTCCTTGAAGTCCTGAGTCCAAGTACGGATTGGTAGTTCAGTGATCTCGACCTCCTTGTCTCCGGTCTCCTTGATGATACCGCTGAACTTGTACCGGTCCCCGCCAAGCGGAGTGATTTCACCGTTAAAGCCCTTGAACCAAGGGGTCATGGGCTTAATTTCCTCGCCCTCAAGCATCCGCCTCAGGTTTTCGACCACGTCCTCGGGGTTGTAGTTCGGAATGTTGGAACTCCAACCGGTACCGATACCATCCGAGCCATTGATCAAGATCATGGGCACGACTGGCATGTAGGTCTCAGGTTCAATCTTTGCGCCATCATCCTCGTTATAAGTGAGCAGCGGTTCGTCTTGTGCATGGAAGATCCGCCGCGCAAAAGGCGACAGGCGCGTGTAAATGTAACGAGCGCTGGCGGCGTCGGAACCACCCTGTAGTCGACTACCAAAGTTTCCACTAGGCTCCAAGGTGTTGATGTTGTTCGAACCGACAAAGTCCTGGGCAAGGCCCACAATCGTCTGCTGCAATGAGACATCACCGTGATGGTAGGCGGTCATACCCGAGACGTGACCCGCCAATTCGACGACCTTCATATCCTTCCTGAGGTTACGCCGGAAACAGGTGTACAGGACCTTGCGCTGACCGGGCTTCAGCCCATCCACGACCGAGGGGATGGACCGAATGTTATCCGCCATACTGAACAGAATCAACTCCTTGTTGATAAAGTCGGTGTAGCTGATCTTGGCGACAGAGTGGTCAAGGTAGGTACCCGGACGGAACTGGCGCAACCATTCCTTACGCTCGTCAGCCTTCTTTTTCGAGAAGGCCAGTTCAATGAGCCCTGCTTCATGATCTTGCATGGTGTGGAATTCCTTCAGGTGGCGGTCCAGGTCCCGGAAGTAGACCTGAGCATCCTCCGTGCTGCTAGTACCCAGACCCTTGTAGTACTTGTGTTCCCAGCCACGCTCGTGGCTGTGCTCTTCCTTCCAGGTCTCATATTCGGGCATGGTAAAGAAGGAGCGCTGCTTGGTAGGATTCTTGGGGTCTCCCTTCCAGATCTTGACAATGGGAGTAATGAATTCAATCAAGAATTCCGGAATCTTCAGCAAGCTAGGGAACTGTGCCTGAAGGAAGTTGATGAGCAGACCCTTGATGTGACTTCCATCATGATCCTGATCAGTCATGATCATCAGGTGACCGTAACGAAGACTGCGGGTATCAGTGTATTCCTTCTTGTGCTGAAGGCCGAGGAAATTCTTGATGTTCTGGATTTCCGCGTTCTTCGAAATCTGATCGAACGACGCATCACGGACGTTGAGCAGTTTACCACGCAGAGGGAAGACACCGAACAGATCCGGACCGACAACGGCACGGCCAGCCATGGCCAGACCCTTGGCTGATTCACCTTCTGTCAAGATCAGCGTGCAGTGATGACCGTCCTTGGTGCCAGCCTTATTGGCATCGACCAGCTTGGGATTATTGATGCGAGAACGGCGACCGCCATCGCTCTTCTTCAGCATCTGGTCGGCCTTTTGCTCGGCGAAGTGCAGGATGTTGGACATGACTTCGGTTTTGAGGATCTTCTTGTAGAACTCTTCCTCAAGAGGGCACTTGCTGCCAAATTGGGATGCCTTGGTGGTGAGCTGTTCCTTGGTCTGGGAGTTGAAGGCTGGGTTGACGATCAATGAATTGACAAAGATAAAGATGTGGTTCCGGATCTGGGCAGTCTTGAGAGTGGCACCCTTCTTGTTCTTTTTCTTGACCTCGTCGGCCAGCCGGTTACAGATCTGGTCCGCGATGTAGTTTACATGGGTACCACCCGAGGTCGTAGCGATGGAATTCACAAACGAGACCTGCTGGAAGGCGCCATCTGACACGGCGAAACCGATCTCCCAGCGCGGATCGGGGCTGCAAGTGATGATCTCATCCTTGGTTCCGGGGCCATCGTCACCACGTTCTCTGCGGATGGCCTTGGTGAACATTTCCATGTACTTCTTGAAAGTGCGGATCGGGATACGGCTGCCGTTCAACTTGACGCCCACCTTGGTAGTTCCCGCCAAGTCATAAACACGACGCATGACGAGGGCCTCAAAGTCGTCGTCCATGCCCTCCATGCCGAATTTGGGGTAATCGGGCTTGAAGGTGACCTTGGTGTAGTCCTCTCCCTTGGAAACATCCGTGATTTTGGCCTTGCCCATCTTCGTCATATTGGAGGTCCAAGTCTGCTTGTACTTTTTCTTCTGGCGCGAATCCTGCGTTTCAACGGTAAATTCGGTGGAGAAGACGTTACAGAGCTTGGCACCGAAACCGTTCCGACCACCAGTCACCTTCTGCTGGGTATCATCGTAGTTGGAAGAGGTGAGGAGGTGACCGAAGATGAGTTCGGGGATATAGATTCCTTCCTTGGAGTGCATTTCGATGGGGATACCACGACCGTTGTTCCAGACGCTAATCTCGCCGGACTCGCGGTCGACGGTCACACGCATTTCGTTCATGTTCTTGTCGTTTTGCTTGTTGTCGGCAGCGTTGACGACAATTTCGTCAAAGATTTTGTAAAGACCCGGCACGAACGAGACCTCTCGGTATTCCATTCCCTCCGACACGGTGCTGTATACCCACATGTGCTGCGTAGTGCGTTCGACGGACCCGATATATGTATCCGGACGTTTAATGATATGTTCTAATTGTGTAAGCTACAGATTGTTAGCTATACAACTAGACGAGCCTCAATGAACAGAAACACTCACTTTCTGGTACTTCTCTGATGAGTTCTGGTCCTTGGGGGCGTCGTCATTGCCAAACGACTCATTCTCTACGTCGGCAAGCGGCTTGGAGCCACCCTTCTTCGCAGCAGGGGCCTTCTTTGCTTTCTTGGGAGGGGTCTGCGACATGGCATCGTCATCGTCGGAGGGTACACCGTCGGACATGTCGTCGTCGCTGTCTGGCTTGGCACGCTTTTTTGAGGCGGTTGATTTCGCCGCTGGTTTCTTTCCGGTGAGAGTGGACTGGGTCATTTTCTTTTGGGCAGGTGCCTTTTTGGGGGCGGGCTTGGCCTTGGGTTTCTAAGCGCGACAACATCAGTACATGGCACGATTCACATGATATGTTGGGGTTACTTACCGGCGCGGGCTCCTCAAAGTCAGATCCTTCTTCATCATTTAGGATGGAATCATCGAACACTGAGTCGTCATCCATGATGAAGGATGATCTCCAAGGAGAAAGAGAGACGGAGGGGTAGTGAGGAGATCGTAGGCAAGAGGTGATTTAGGGGATAAAGCCTGTATGGTTAGTACCGTTCCGATGAGCTAAGAGACGCAAACAACGCTCCACATGCTCAGCAACAGAGCGAGCAGAGCGAAAGAAGCAAAGGAGCCGGCGTTAAAAGTCCAATTCCTCAGCAGCGCGGCTGTGGATGTTGATTGTTGATCGCTTTGGGCTGCGACGCGCCTCGAAAATTGCGGGCAATGGCAGACGGACAAACATTGCTCCGTACCGTTGTGGCGCTTATTGGCCGGATGGGGAAATCTCCAAACAGTGTGGCCCGAAGAGGAAGGTGTTGTCAAAACATCCTATATATCATACTCTGTGGAGATCAGTGTCTATCCTCAACACAGTTGTTATGGGGATGGTATAGCTACTGATAAGGCTACAGTAATGGTAGTGCACATTAATTGGGCAAGATACTCCGTACTCCGTCTCCATACTGCGCATGAGATCAGTTGAAACGACGCGAGTCAAGATATATATCCGTGTTATGGATCAGGGCGCTGTCTACCATTCACTATGAGGAGTACAATTTACTAATGGAGCCGCCTAGCCAGTATTCACTCATAGCACCACTGTAATTGATTTACTCCAGGGTATGTTCTACAGTACACTAGTAATACTCCAGACTAAAGGTACGTACTTTTGTTCGACCGTTTTTTTCTAGAATATCCCGATCGGGTTAGTGCATCTCGTGACTTGACATGTAACCACCAATAAACGCACGGAAATAGAATGAACCAATAGGCGCCAATAACCGATAGTACTAATTTCGTTGAAACTGTAGAAGTTACGGTGTGAATAGTTGTAAGTCTAGACTGAGTACGGAGTATTTGTACTCTGTACATAAAGTGTGACGGAGAATATCCGCCTTGGCTCCCCCTGATCAGAACCAGACAAACGCGGTGGATCGACGTCCTCCGAATCCATACTGTGTACGGAGCCAAGTTCAGGTAGACACCAGTAGTAACTAGAAGTGCAAGTATAGACTATATACATGTTGTAGTACAGAGTAGCCCAGGGATGATGGCAGATATAATTATACCATGTACAACGAGTGAATGCACAGACCGGCATTATTGACAGGATCGTCGGATTCTCGACTAGTAATTATTAGGAGTCCCCATAACACTCTGTATCCCCTAAAGTCTATTATCAGGAGGTGAAACCCTTCTTCTTTTCAACCGTTCTCTCTTTCTCTACTACGTACAAGTATATTGAGTATTGTTAGTGCGCATCGAGAGAGTCCTACAGCTATCCTCATGTTCCTGTCGTACCTGTGTCAACGTTAAATCACGACCATGGAATCCTCCAACTCCGCGTCCGCCGCGACCTCAGCGCCCCTCCAGCAAACTCCTACCACACCCGCGACTACAACAACCGGTCAAAACAACCAGAACGATGGCGCAAATAATACCGATTCGATGGTGACAGTTCCTCTGTCTGAAGTCCAGTCTGATTCTGAACACACCCAGCCCGAATGGCGCTCGCTCAACATCCCCCAAACACCCGCCGACGCCGTGTCACCAACCCAGAGCGAGAATGGCGCCAAATCCGACACCGGGAATTCCCCCAGACGGTCTCAATGCAGTGATCGAGGGTTGGACGACGAGGTCGATTGGGCTGAGCTGGACAGAACTGAGGAACAGGAACCGCGTGGAGAGGATGCCGACGAGGTGTGCTATTCTATCCACAGTGTTCAATCCGAGAGAATCGTACTGACGAAATAAGTCCACGGCTCTACTTCTAGCCCGACTCGAACAGGAAAATAACGCGTTGGCGACAAACCCCAAATCCGGCTTATCCTCTCACACCAAAAAACGATCGCAATCTCTCCACCACATCAAGCGCCTGATCAAGGACGACTCGCAACATTCATCCATCCGATACTCCCAACTTCCTGCCCCTCCCATGACCGAACTCGAGTTCTGGGCCGCCTTGGTATCCGATTATCATCAGACTGCCCAGCGTCTCCCGACCTTGACCACCAACAAGATCCGAAGCGGAGTGCCGCCCCCCTTGCGAGGGGTCGTGTGGCCCAGCTTGGCTGGCGCGAGAGACCAACATCTACTGGCTGAGTACCAGCGACTATGTGGTGAGAGTAGTCCCTATGAGGGCATGATTGGAAAAGATATTGGCCGGAGTTTTCCCAATGTCGAGATGTTCCGCGACCCCAATGGTGAGGGACAGCAGATGCTAGCGCGGGTGCTGAAATGTTTCAGTCTTTACGACACCAAGATTGGGTACTGTCAGGGTCTGGGGTTTGTCGTGGGTCCGCTCTTGATGCACATGACAGACGCAGAGGCATTCTGTGTTTTGGTTCGGTGGGTCGTCCTTTCTGAGTGTAATTGAAGTCTGACTGACCGTTTTAGACTGATGGAACATTACAACCTGCGAAACTGCTACCTCCCTGATCTCTCAGGTCTACATCTTCATGTCTACCAATTCCAGAACTTGCTCGCCCGCCACAGCCCAACCTTGTTTGCCCACCTCGAGTCGCTCAATGTCGAGCCCGTTTACGTGTCGCAGTGGTTCTTGTCCTTCTTCGCGGTCGCTTGTCCGCTGCCTATGCTGCTTAGAATCTACGATATCATCTTCCTCGAGGGTGCTTGTGAGACGTTGATGCGCGTCGCTTTGTCTTTGATGCAGCGTAACGAGAAGAGAATCTTGGCTTGCACTGAGTTCGAAGACGTTATGCAACTTTTGCTGTCAAGAAGTTTGTGGGATACGTAAGTTGTCTAATGGATTGAAAGGGAATAGGGCTAACGTGCATAGATATGCTTGCCATGCGGATGATCTGGTCAACGATTTTGTCTCTCTCACCTCTCTTGTCACCAAGGAAAGCCTGCAGACCCTAGAAGCTAGCTACAACCAGTCCCAAGGCGTCCCAACCGGCATCTCATTCCCTCAAATGCAGCAGGCGGCGTCTCGGTTCCTGGGCCGATTCTGGGCCGGCTCCAACGGCAGCACGCACAATTCCGTCAAGCTCAGTCCCAACCGCATCAGCACCTCCAACTCGTCCATCCGTCGCTCAACGTCGAAGCAGAGTATGACCTCCACACTCAACTCTGTTGAATCTGCATCCGACGCCAGCACAGCACCGACAGAACTGTCGGCGGAATCATCGCAAAAACCGCGCGCGAAATCCGCCATAACAGCGCCTCACAAGGACCGCGACTTGCATACGCAGATTGAAGACTTGCTGATGGCACTCAGTGACCTGCAACGACAACACGCAGACCTCAGTAGGAATCTGCAACTGGAGCGGGAAGAGCGCGAGGAGGACCAATCCCTAGCAAAATCGCTGTTGCGCCATGTCAAAGAGCGCTCAGGCGCTGAAGAGGATCCCGCAGCCACAGAACTCCTCACCAGAGCAGAAGCACGCTTCGGCGCAAAAGACGATACCACACCCCAACCCGAATCCGCCACAAACGACCAAACAAAGCAACAGTTGCACAATGATCTTCACCGTTGGAAAGAAATGCACCAAGTCGAATCCAGCCGCTGCCTAGACCTCACCCGCCGCATCGACGAACAAGAACAAGAAGGCTCTTCCCTCCGCGAACAAATCCGCGAAGCACGCAGCCGCATCCAGGACGGCTATCGCGACCGTCAACGCCTAGAGCGAATGGTCCGCGAACTGCGTTCCATAAAAACACCCGCTTCCGAAAAACCACCCGAGACACCAGTCGACCAAACACCCTGGTCCCCGTTAAGCGAACACTCCCCGACAAGCGGCGGCCTGCGCGAACTAAAACTCGTCCGCAGCAATTCCCAGAAAACAACCCGCCGCGCATCAACATTCAGCAAGCGTTCCAGCAGTCTGGGTCTGAAAACAGTCCTCTCGACGGAGAACCACGCCCCCGCCCCCGAAGAATCACTCCTCCTCGAACTCGTCAACGCAAAGACAGCCGAGGCCGTCGCGAAGCAAGAGCTGGAAGAAGTCAAAGGTAAAATGGAATCCTTGCGCAAGATGGTCAGCAGCCAGCAGCGGGCATCTGGCGAGTCGCGCTTGTCGTTACTGTCGAGTGCGGGGACGGGGCCGGGGATTACGAAGACGCAGACTGAGCCGGTGAATTCAGGAGGGTTCTGGAGTGGTTGGGGGCGGCGTGCAGCGTCAGGGAGTCATGGGGAGGTGGAGGCTAAGTGATTGATTTCCTTTGTACAGAATTCTGTGTATAGAGTCGGAATGCATATATTGATATGCTTGGGAGGTATGATTTGCTATGTTGATTACGATCTTGCATTTATGTACATACTGCATGGATTGCTATATTGTGCTTTGCATTGGTAGTAGACGTCCTTAGGCTGTAATTTATTTCATCACTCCGTGGTTGCCTTGATGCCTTCCACCTCTCGTCATACATTCACTCGAATAATCCTTTCACCGACACCGTCCTCAACCAACATACATAACAACCACCCAAATCCCCCGCTACAATCTCTCCTACAGCATCTACGCCCTCGAAGACGAACCAATCCGGCGCTCCCAAGTCCCCAAAACAGCAAGGTTCCATCTGGTCTATTTAAGCCAGCGCCTGCGCGCCCTGAGGAGTCCATTTTGAAGGTTTGCGGAGTGGTTAGAGGATGGCAATGGGAAAGGGGACGGATAGGGCTGGGAGATGTGCTGGTTGTTTGAATATATAAGGTTGGTGAGGGTTGCGACTTTCTGGGATGTTTGGAGGGATGATGAGGTGTGGTGGAGGTATTGGGGAATTGAGGGATCTGGCGATGGACCTGACGAGATGGATATGAACGAGTCTGACAAATTTAATGCATCTGGTGAATCTGAAAACGAATCCTGGTTGGATGTATACGTGTCATACGCCGAAGAATGGGCCGACTGGCGATCTCAGGTCAAGATGTGCACAAAGGAAACCCTGGAATTTCCGAAGGATCACTTATACAAGGAAAACAACACATCCTCCAGTGTTGCAAGCTTTTGTGATAGTTTGCTGCGGAAATCCCGACACTTGCCCTTTCCGTTTTCGGTCCGACTTCCCGCCGCTTTTGGCTCCCTGAGCCGCCCGGAGCGTACCCGGAGCAAGGTGATGCGTGCCCGGAGTGCTCAGGGAACCATGCCGGAGTGATCCTGGAGTAAACCCGGAGCAACTCAGGATTGCTCAGGCTAGGATCACTGCACCCTGATAAGGGTGCCAAATAAAATGTGCAAAGCCAAGCCTGCAATCTTACCTCACGAGACCGACTGCTTTGATTTAGTGATGCCATAAAATAGCAAAATGTCAATGTTTTACAACTGTGGCCCACTTTACAAGTAATGATTACTGCCTATCCCTGCCCTGTGAGGCTAAGACCAGTGCAAAATGTACTATTCAGCCTCCATTATCATGAGCCATTATAGCCTTGTGCCATGTTACATGTATGATGTATTTACATATTGTTCAACAACCACACCATAATAAAGAGTGATGACAGCGTATTCGAGGGGCTCATTGCTCCACAAGAGGCATTTAGGGCTTCTGAGTTACAAAATGAGCTATACAAATATGCATGCATAATTTGTTCTTGGGATGACGAGCAGTAGTGACTACAGAAGTTGAACTGGTGCGTGTATCCAGGAAAACTGTATAATGATGAAAATATGGGGATGGCCATAAAGAACAAGACAATTACTACGTCAGGGTCAAGAGGTCTTGATTCTTTCCAAGCCGTGGCTGACCTCGCATTTTCTGGTCCTTGTCACGGAGTACGGACATTCACCAACAACGCAAGATGTTTGTATACTTTGACCTGTTTGGATATAGGGCAGGAACCCCCTTCGCACACTAGATAGCGCAGCGCTGGCAGGCCCAGCTTCTTTCTTTCCTTCTCCATGTTAGTATTTCGACAGAGAGTCTACCAGTGAATTTATATTGTTCGAGACTGTCACAGTCCTCTCCGCCTCCCGCCTATTTTCATAGGCAAGGAGATATATAATGTTATGTCCTAGATGGAAAGGGCACTGTCATAGTTTTCCATTTATCAAGTTCTATTCAAAGTGCCACGACTGTTGATGTGTTACAGACCTAGCCACATCAGTGTAACGGCTCTGCCCAGCGCCTTCATTAGCAAACATCATCAACACGGCAAACAATACCATGGGAGCAATCAAGACAAACAAGCTGCTTAGCGAGACCACACACAACCATATAGGACTTCTTCGTGTAAATAGGCTTGCTTCTTCTTTTCTTTTCTTCTCCAGATTCGATATTCTAGTCGGTGGCTACACTGGTTTAGATAGGAATATCGTTTCATTAGTATCTACTGGTCCGAGCCCGTGACAGATGCTGATGTCTATAACTTTGACAAGACTGGGTTTATGATGGGGTGTTATACTGCCATCAATGGTAGTGACGCGCGCTGATCAACGTGGAAGGTCAAAGAGAGTCCAGCCTGGTAATCGGGAATGGGCTACGGTTATCCAGAGAGTCAATGCAGATGGGTGGTGCATCCCGCCATTTATCATACTTCAAGGAGCTTACCATTTGGCGAATTGGTACTCAGAGAGCAACCTCCCTCCAGAATGGGTGATCGGAACCACCCATAATAGATGGACCAACAATGAGACTGGCCTGAAATGGATTCAACATTTTGATAAATACACAGCTTCCCGCGTAAAGGGTGCATATCGGATGCTATTGATTGATGGCCATGAGAGCCACCATTCGGCCAAGTTCGACCAATTTTGCAAGGACAAGAACATCATTATTATCTGTATGCCACCACACTCATCTCGCCTTCTTCAGCCACTTGATGTTGGATGCTTCAGTCCACTCAAACGGGCGTACAGTCGCCAGATAGAAGGACTCATCAAGTCACATATCAATCATGTTGTGACGGCCTGGTCACGTTGGCTGGGTATCACGTGAGGTGCAGTTTTTTGCTTTATTGCTTTGTTGATAAATACGGCGTTACCTCCTCTCTTCCTTCCTCATGTTGATTATTCTCGTTGATAGCTACCTAGGTAGAATCCATGAGTTGGATGTTCCATTATCCTAGTAGAGCGCCGTGACACCAACTCTGCGGCACTGTAGTAGGTGCGGCAAGACTGGTCATAACTCTAGGACTTGCAAATAAGATGGAAAAATGGTCTATTATATATACCCATAATTAAATTTAATTGATTACTGGTAATCTAGTGGTGCAATTGATGTTCGAATGTGAGGATCCGAAAAAAGTGCGCCGTTCGCTTATCCGCGCCGCTCGCTTATCAACTACGTTATATGTAATCTAAATACACTGTATTTTATTAACTTGGGTACACAATCTGTACCCAAGTGCCAGGTCTACCCCACGGCTTTTCGGCCTTGTCTTCTTCCCATTATTGGCGCAGCCAGGAGTGTCCGTATTTGAACGTGGTGTCTAAATCCTCATCTCTCATTGCTTGAGACAGTTGTTCATCTCGTCGAGACTGCTCTGTGTCTGCATTTTTCATGGTCTTGGCTTCATATTCCTCATAAAGATGGCTTCGGAAACGCTCAAGACGCTGAAGTGTTTCATTGCAGTATGTGCTAGAAACACTTTCTAGAGCACTTAGCGCATCAAAAAGGGGAAATTCTTCCTCAAAAGCAATCCTCTAGAGAGATTCGTGCTCATGAAAGTGATGTGCGAATTTATGTGGAGGTCGCATTTCACAAGCTGAATCAAAACTCTTGAGAGAACACGAGGAAGAGATCAGGAGTAGGATTACAGAGGCTGTAAATGGAATGTCTGTCAATGCTCATATCACTTGCTCAACTAGACTGGAAAAACTGACCTTTAGCCTAAGTTTCTCCTTGCGCAGCTTCACTTCGACTCGATAAAAACAAAGAAGAGACTCAAGAAGGTCAGGGAAACTTTAGAAAATCTTTCAGCTCAACCCTTAAGAAAGTGGAGCTAACCCACTTACTTTTCTCAGATCTGCTCTCTCGACCACTTCGGTTTTGAGCAGTTCAGACACGCCTCGTGGACCAACGCGAAAGCCGAAACAGTCAGGCCATGCACTCTAGTCTCTGGGTAAGAAATCTCCCGCGGAGGGCAAACATGATGGATCTAAGGGATCATTTCTCGCAGGATGCCACTGACGATATTGAGAGAGTGTTTTTAATTCACATGGATAATCGTGCATTTGTGAACTATCGGTCCGCAGCAGCTTGTGCTGCTGTTCTGGCGAGACTCCATGACTCTATCCCAGGGTGCGCGTCTAGCGTGCTCGCTCCAATGTTTTGTCGTAACTGCAGCACTGGTTCCTGCATGGACAAATATCTCGGCCAGGCGTACCTTTTTTCAGGCCACTTTACGGCAATCCGGCATTTCTGCGAGGTTCTTGGCTCCGTCTTCTCAAGCGACCCCTCGACCTCGTTCAGCCGAACCTATGTACCTTCACCATCAGAAGTGGTGCCAGATACTGCTCGGGCAGTGTAAAAGGGAACGCTGCTGCTTCTTATTGCATTGTCCATGGTGGTGGTGGGTCCTGGTGCGTGTCTGTCATGATGGGGGGGGGGGCATAGCTGCGAGAGGACTGGATCATGTGACGGTCTCGGGCAATAAATATATCAGTAGACTATCTGACGAAATTCTTACCTGAGGAGAGAAAGGAAAGAGACAGGGCCTGTCGGCGACGAACTATCTAGTGTGTGCGAGGGGCTCATGCCCTACTAGCAAGCGTTCTTGCTCAGTGAATTTCCTACTCCGAACAGGCCGAAGTAATAAAACATGCTATACAGCTAGCGAGCGTCGATGCTCTGTGACAGATCAGATGAAATTATCTGAAGCGTTGTGACTGTTGACAATGTAGTACTTGTGGCATCTCGGAAAGACGGTAAAAATAAGCAAACATACCGATTACCAAGCCCCACCGAATCCTTTACGAAGCTGGATACATGTGGATATTAGATTAGAATTGCGGACAATCGCGGGTCGCTCAAAATCTCACCCGATGATCAATTAACATTGATAGCAGCAAGAGCCGCCTCTTCAGATCGGTTTCTTCCAAAACCAAGATTCTTAAGTTACACACCCCCGGCTCATCGCCATGTCAACCACATGGATGCTCCCTCGGAGGCAGTTCTTTCGCTCCCTTCGCCAATCTCACTACACCAGTCCTGTCAGCTCGGAATTTCTCGCGTCATCATCCTTCAAGTTTGTCAATCCACGCCATCATGTTGTTGCCACGGATAACGTCTCGCAGAAGTTTCCAGCAGCGGAAATTGCTGGGTTGAGTGATCAGGAAGTCTTGGCCTTGTTCACCAGTGGATTTTTCTCAGGGTTTATCTTTGGCTTCGAACGGTGGATACTGAGGATCGGAGGGTATAATCTGTTGCCTGCACGTTATACAGGTGAGCCATGCCAATTCCCATTGTGAAATCTAAATCGTCCCAATCGTAGATCACAACAGCTAATTATAGAAAAAAAAAAAATTAAAAAATGCAATTAGGGTTCCAGCCAGATTCACAAGCAGCAACAATCTGGAATCGCTCTAAAGTCCCCAACACTCACCTCCTCCCCATCGGCACCTGCCTATTCGGCTCCTTTAGCATACTGGATAAGGACTTCGCAGAACCATCTGACTACAGTTCGAGCTACGTTGACTATGGCTTCGGCTCAGATGAATTCATCTTTGCAGGATGTCACCGCTTTCAAATCACAAGGCTGCCTCCTAACATGGACTCGGAGTCTGAGTCTGGTAGCAAAGGGAAGCAGCCAGAGCTGCAGGTCCAGATTCAACTGCAGCACTTCCGGTGCAATCCGCAGAGAAATGTTCCTTCAGTGGCCGAGTATATTGAGAGGTTCCACTACGTTTATGCGAAGGCGCTGTTTGCGAATGGGTTCCAATCACTCTTGGAACGAGAGCAGTCCAACAGGACATGAAAAAAACAGTCTTATAAGTCTGTCGCCACTCAGCTATGAGAAGGAAGAGGTCCAGATCTTTATTATATTTCTTTGATAGAAAGGATGGGATTCAAAAAATGTATCAAATAGAAATACCCTTTTCCATCACCAGACCCCTTGATACCGCCAAACGCCAAATCGACGCTCTGATCGTGGCTCGTGCAGTTCACGGTGACGGTGTCGCTTTCATACTCTTTGGCAGCACGAAAGGCTCTAGTTATGTCCCGTGTGAAGACGGACGCAAAGTCTTTACTAGTTCCTGGTTAGTGTGCCAAGGGCCAGGCGGAATTCAAACCCACAAACTGCTCAGCGATGTCCCGCACCAGCGGTTTAGCTAGGCTCAGTGTCTATACCACTAAGCCACTGGCCGAGTAGTAGTAGTGCTATTTGATAAGGATTGATCGGATAAATGGTTGGCCCGAGTAGCGAGGCCAGGAGATTCTTAGTCGACGTGTGCACACATATTGTAGATTACGCACTCAATCAGCTGTGTACGCGCACGTACGTTCGTTAGACAATATACATCTTTCGTCAAGTTAGTCCTCTCCATATAGACCTCGTTATTCCGGAACAATCGACTCCCGATTTCCCTTTTGAGCTACGAGAGACCCCGCTTCAGTGTCTCCCTGCTGAAGCCGATCCTGACGCAGCTCTTCGAGCTGCGTCTCATCTATGTACCTGTAGATAGCCTGGCCCGTAGCTTATCCTGTTCATCAACCCCTAGTACACATCTGTGCCTGACCCTGCACCCCGACACCGGAAATTGTCTCGCAGGTGGAAAAGCGCATGCGAGAGGATTAAAAACTCGCAAAAGTTGGCAAGGATACTTTCCTCCAACCACATGATGCGAGTTTGAGAAAAGGTGACGGGAAACACATTGCGTGGAGCATAATCAAGCGCGGCAACTCTGATCCCTGTTGATCATCGATCAAGTCGGGGCTAGCATTTCAACCCCGATCTTCATACCAGAAAGTGAGATGTCCTAGTTCTTGATTCACGTTAAACCCAAAAAGACGATGCAGTCGGACGGGCGAAAAACAGAAGCCAAACTGGCCTACAACCAGCCGCTGTAAATCTACCCAATGGTCGAGTACATCTCGGGATGATGATGTGCTTGCAAAGTACTGAAATGGGTATAGGGGTTGTCCATCCCATGCGCACACAGCGTGATGCCGCCGCAGAAACCGAGTCCGAATACAAATAAGACATGAAACAGGCGGTGCTTTTGTCATGCGGCCTCAGTGCCAATCCCCCTCCAGGACGTGCATCTGAAAAGGAGTGCAGAAATGAAGCGGATGGTGAATGCGTGGGCGTGGGCGTGTTGAGGGATATGTTGGATTACACGGCATGGCGTGGAGGGACCACGTAGTGTGAGAATGTGACCGGTTGGGTGATTAACAGGGGCTGGTTTATTTTATTTTTTATTTTTGCTACAGCCCTGTCACGGCCCTGTTGTTCCGCGGAACTAAGGTGTCAACAAGTCTTGGTTTTGATGTGATAGTTAGTGGTGGTGGTCAATGCACTTTGCCACGGCGGCATCGGCCTGGTATCCAGCAATAGGAACACTGGTGAGTCAATTGCAGTCGGCTTAATTCTCCGATCGGGAAATCCGTATGTATAGACTGGCCTGGCCTGGCGGCGATACTGTTTGTCGTTAGCTCGAGGAAGCGGGAGAAAAAAATCTCTCAGGCAGATGACCGCGTAGGGAGTTTCCGCAGATAGACTACAAAGACAAATTCAATTGAGCAATCGCAACGGTCGTGGTTGGTGTTCTTTTTATAATTCGGGTAATCGGCTTTTAGTGTGTTTCTTGCATATCAAGTTTTTCTTCCTGTTTCTAGTACGGTTTGGTACTACGACTGCCTAGTACAGTTCCCCTGACAGCCGATTAACCGCGCTCGGATACTCGGGTCTGGTCTGGACGGGACGGTGGACCATCCGATCGGGTGGGATCCCGAGGGTTTGATTGGCTGCGGGTGGGATGTGCCGTTATCATTGATTTTGATGCATGACCAACAAGTTCTTTTTCCTTTGATCAGGAGATGAGTGATTTTCTTCTTGTTTTTTGGGAGGGACAGTAGAGAGGGTGGCGGAATGTGGAAGTGGCCTGGTAGTGATGTATAAATACGGTCATCGAGCCGTCATCTCAGCATTCTTTTATACTGCATTCCAGTGAGCATTCTGAATACTCGCGCTTACTTTCGCACGATCTCCCATACTTATACTGAGACACCTCTCGTCTTCTCAGACATACATACTCATCTAACACACCTGGTTCTTCGGCTATCCAAGACACGAGCAAAGCAACAGCAACAAAATGACAATCCCCTTCCCTATCCTCCTCGACTACCGCCCCTCCATCCGCCGCTTCACCCCCTCCCGCAAATTCCTCGCCTTCACCACAGCGGCGGCTTCCAAGAAACTCGACCCGTGCCAATTGGCTGCGGTGTTCGACCAACTCCTCCCCGTGGCGCCTGAGACATTAACCCGCGGGTCGGGGGAATGGCGCGGCATTGCGCTGAACACGGGCCATAAGTTCATGGAGCAGTTGGAGGGGTTGCATTGGCGGGGCGCCGTGTTTCACTCGACGGAGGACGTTGAGCCTGTTGTTGTTGAGAAGGGGGATGGAGAAAAGGCTGGGACTGACTTTGGGGGTGCTTGCGTACGTCCTTTCCCTTCTGCTATGCACTGTTGTGGGTGATGTGCAGATGCTAATGACAAGAACAGCTCCGTCGCATGGAATACAAAACTCTCATCTCCACCGCTATGATCTTCGACGATCTCCCTGCGATCACTTACTTCCGCGCCGTCAATGATCGCATGATCGCGGGTGTGATGGAGAGCAAGGATTTCGGAAAGGAGGGTGCTTTTTACTTTTATCTTGTGCGGTGATTACTTTATGCACGAGTATACTGCGCTGCGCGCGATATATTGCCACGGCACGACACTCGCTGTTTACGAGATACGATAATTAATGGTTGGTCTGGTTGGTGGGATTGGTTGGATGGATGGAGTTCGCATTGCATCTTGCATTTCTTGTCTTGCTTTATTTTTGCATCGTCGTCGCATTGCATTATAGTGCCCTGTAATAATACATAATCCACATACGCACACGCAACTCAATTGTCTTGTACACCACGCCACGTATTACCATGGACACACTCCACCGCACAGCAGGCGGCGGCACGGTAGAATTCTCCGAACTACAGTACATAATATGTATGTAGTGCTGGGAATTCCCCGATTGATGTCCGGAACTCGACAGACAGACATTCCCGCCGAGGTCCAGCCAAGAGGCCAAGCTTTGACGTCTCAGTTAACTATGGATCGGCGGAGTTCGTGCCTTGGATTACGTTGACTAGCGACACGCGAGGCGAGTCGTGCTATGGTCTTAGCATTCCGGGATTGACCCTGCACGGGGGGTGAGTGGATGTGGGCTGGATGATGGCTGTTGAATGGGATTGTGCTGTTGGGGGTTGAGGTGTAAGTGGAAATTCCATGGCTTGCTTTGCGTTGCATTGCATCTCCATGAGACCACGATACTTGCACTGACCATGGTGAGGGTTGAGTGATGTGGTGATGTCACGAGATATGCTCGGTAACTCTATCGTGTCTAGACCTTCGAGTATCCATTCTCCGATGCGATGCTGGTTGTCTGGAGCAATTTCTATTGTATCATATGCTTATGGTTGATATCATACCCTGATGAACTCCAAGGCACGACCAGATTGTATGGAAAACAGGTTATAGACTACGAGACATGTGCTAGTAAGCGTTGGATATAGACAGAGATAAGCATAAGCATTCAATCTGACTGGCTAGTGCTGATCTATTACACACCGGACTGGGTCGGATATTGGACTTACAAGTTAAACCGGACGACACGGAACTTCAAAACCGTGCTCCAATGCGCAAATTGATGTTGAATATTTAGACGGCCATCGGCGGTTTTTTGTTTCTGAACAGACCAAGGAATTTCTTATTTCGAGTGCGTGGTCGACAGACCTCGGTTTTTTGTGTTTGTTCGTATGCGTAGTTGTTGGGCATGGTGCGCCCGAGTTCGTAGCTTTCTTCATGGTCTTGGTTCATTAGAATAAGGTATGACTTGAATGGAGAATCGAAAACTTACTATGAACCTGAGCCCGTGCTAACCCGGTAACTTCCCAAAGAGAAGTCTTTGATGGAGGACGGTCCAAGACGGTGTAGCCTTTACTCTTGCTCAGTGACCCCGCGCAAGCCAGTACTCGTTCCCGAACGACATCGTTCGCGAGATGATTTTCCGTAATGCCAACAATAAGATCAATCTTGGCCACTTTCTCAAGTCCAATATTCGCAAGTCCATCCGGAACATTGAACCGGAAGTATTGATCATTCGCAACAAGATCCGAGTGTTCAATTGCAAATTCTTCCTTTGTATATTCCGTTTCCGTAGCACAAGCTTTTAGCGTCTTGAGCCCGCCTATCCCCTTCGTTTCGTATCTCGTGGCCTGTGGGACACCAGTCCCAACAGACACTATGCAACCAATCTGCTCTTCCAACGGCGCAGCCGGCCAGATATCTTTAGCTTCCATCCATAGATGCCGAATCGGATTATTAGACCCCGTCGCACCATCGAAAAACCGTTGTCCATTCGGACCAATCGTTATCGGATCGAAGAACGAAGACGCCGCAGACGTAGCACGACCAGCTTCCCAGATCTTTACGGTATTATACAACTCAGAACACTCCCGCTCGTTACGATAACTTCGCAGCACAACAGTCGTACTTGTTCCTGCTCTGGTTGCGCATAGGACTACTCTGCACGAGGTGTCGGAGTCTTTTAGCAGTGCGTCTTGGTCGTGAAGTCTGTCTGCTATGGCTTTTTTAAGAGCTGCTTCTAGTTGCTTGCTGTCGAAGCGCTCTTTTACATTGCCGGTTACGGCTATGGGGATGTAGGCTTTTCGGGTGAAGGCTTGGGTGGCGAGGGTATTGTAGGCGTCGATGCATTCGCTGACGTCCATTTTTAAGCGGCCAAGCATGATGGCGATGAGGCTAGAATCAATGTTAGTTTATAAAGTGCGTAGCCCTAAGAAGAGAGACTTACCCTCCAGTGCTTGTTCCAGCAATCATGTCAAAGTACTCGCACGGCTTTGGTGGAGAGTCAGGATTGATGGCTTCCATGACTCGCTTCAGGATGTAGAGGGACGAGAGGCCACGGATGCCTCCGCCGTCAAGGCTGAGGAGGTTGAGTTTCCTTTCTGCGATTGTCATGGTTTGATATTGTAAATTGAGTGTGAGTTGACCATTTCTACCGCGGTTTTTTGTCTTTTTATGCTATCTCGAGGCTATACTCGACTATTGGAGGTCATCCGGTAATCCCCTAAGCGCTTATTCATTGTATCAGATATCCAATGCTGAACAAATAACCTGCGCTTAGAGACGCTGCGAGTTTGGTCAGCAGATCGTCTGATACTCCAAAGATAGCAGTGCAGCCCCAATGCCCAAGTCCAATTGAGTCTAGACCTGCGAGAATGGGCAAAAGTGCACAGCAAGCCCCAAGATTGGACATCGTCATCTTGGATAGGTCAACGTGCCAATGACTATTTCCGGTACTGTGGATGCGATCCATCCTGGCGCTTCGGTCATCTGGAGCATAAATGATACTCGACATTTGAGAGAACCTAAACACAGCGTTCTGCAAAAGCACTTGATACTTTTAGAGAGCTCATTCTGATATTCAATCAGCTAGCTGATATTACAGCACAACTATACTATAAATGTGCTAACCGGGACAGATGTTGTATAACCAGTTCTACCATTTCAGGCTTAGCGCCGTAGTGGGGGACACCTCCGCAGATACACTCGAATCGGGAAACCGATCGGCGACTTCTCCGGCGCACATTCTCCGCATACAACAAGCACTTGTACAGTGAACAGCAGCGCTATGGATACACTGCGAAAGAGTACCACTGGGCGCATGGCGGAGCAGGCATGCCACGAATGTCGGCGCCGGAAATCCAAAGTAAGCTGTGACCCTAGTGAAGTGCTCCGTCTCGGCGCTAACTGCAACATAGTGCAATCGGATCATTCCTTCGTGTCTGCTATGCAGCAAGTTTGGCAGGCGGTGCATCTATGAGAGGCAGGTTAAGACGCCTCTTACGAGGCGGCATTTGACAGAGGTGGAAGATGAGCTTGCGCGGACGAAGGCTGTCTTGCGGCAATTGCAGTCGGGGCAGGATGCAGGTCCTAGCTATCAAGAGCGTGGCTCTGAGGACTCACAAGGTACACGATCACCTAATGGTGATACTCATGGCCGTGACTTTGGTATTTTGGCCTCGCCGGAGGTTGCGTCCAGTAGACAGGCTTCAACTGCAGACGAACGAAGTGGTGTTATTGATAAAACAAATGACCGGCCATCACTTGAAAGAAACCTGAAACGAAATCATGGAACTCCATTACAGCCCAATGCTCCCACTGCTGCCAGTCCTAACCGACCCATTCTCTCTCCGACCTCGCGCAGAACGTCATATCGTCGGACAAGCGGTGATCCCCGTGAATCAGAGACGCATTCCGTTACTACATCTGGACTATCTTCATCTGGACTATCTTTGGAAGCTCCACCCTCGTCTGGTAGCTTTGAATGGGATGAGCGGACTGGGAAGACCAGCGGTGACAGGTTTGTAGATGGGATGGCCAGTTTGACAAGTCGTTCGAATGAAGGGGGCTACCTTGGTACTTGTCATTCCACCAACTGATAGTGTACCAACTGCTGATTATGGCATAGGAGTTGCATCAGGGGCTGCACTACTTCGGATGACCGATTCTCGACCCACAGAGGGAGTGGATACATACTGCTCCCCACAGCCAGAGTCCAATGTCTGCAGACCGCCTGTGTCTTTTGCATTGACCTCACTATCTCAGCTTGAGCCTTTTGTTGATGCATACTTCCAACTTTATCACTGCTCTTATCCCATCGTTCACGAAGCTACTTTCCGTGCCCAATTCATGGAGGTCATTCCTAGACCCAGTACCAATGCATGGCAAGTACTGCTCTTCGTGATCGCTGCTATAGGCGCATTTACAACAGCCATACAACCTACAGATGTCGACATTGGACTATTCGAGGCAGCCAAAGCACGACTGTCAATTGACGTCCTGGAGACAGGGAACCTGCTTCTCGTCCAAGCTTTGACGTTGATTTCCAACTACCTTCAAAAAAGAAACAAGCCAAACTCAGGATATAACTACATGGGGCTTGCTAGGCGAATTGCTATGGGAATTGGTTTACATAAAGAGTTCCCAACGTGGGAGGCGAATCTGCTAACTATAGAGATGCGTCGACGCTGTTGGTATTGTTTGTACATATTTGACGTGGGAGGGATTATCACGTTTTCCAGACCTTTTGACTTTCCTAATGATGGGATTGATGTTGAGTTGCCTATGAACGTTCATGACAGTGTTAGTTTTCTTCAATCCTTTAGTGAATAAAACACTAACTCTGCAGGACATCACGGCTGGTTCAAAAAAACGCCCGAATCCAGCACCAGAAACGACAGTCTATACACATCTACGAGCCCAATCTATATTCCACCTTGCAACAAGCCCGATTTACGCACGAATCATCTCCTCTCCTTTCCCGTCTGCGACCAGTTTGGCTGAAATGGACGACCGACTAATTGGAAATTGGCTGGCAAACTTGCCTCCATTCTTCACCGAGAACGCACCACAGAAGCCCAAGTTCCGACTCTGCCATTCTATTCTCCGATGGCGATATCGCAATTTTCGTATCCTCATGTTTCGACCGTTCCTAGTGAGCAGGCTTATGATACGTCCAGCAGAAAGCATCCCCGATAACGATCCTTATATCGACGTAGCCGTCCAACGATGTCTTGACGCAGCACACGAGTCAGTCGACCTCATCTGCACATTCTGGATAGAAGACTCAAAAAACATAATGGCCTGCTGGTACGGTCTATACTTCCTCTTCCAAGCAATCCTAATCCCAGTGATATGCCTACGAAACGACCCACAAAGCCCGCTGGTCGTAAACTGGCGAGACCAGATATCCAAAGCTATGCCTGTTCTCGAGTCAATGGGAGAGCTTAATCCTACAGCCCTTCGATGTCTAGGTGTTATACGCTCATTGTGTGGAGGGTATCTTGATCCGAGTATGGATGGGTGGGGGCGTCCTACGGAGGAGTCGCCGCAGACGCAATTGGCGAGTTTGTACCCATTAATGTGGCCGACGTTGGAGATGGCGCAGCTTGATGGGGTTGATTCTATACTGTACGTTGCTGGCCTGTTGGATACTGTTACTATTTCTAACGGGTCACAGACAAGAATCGACGATTATGGATTTCATGAATCAATTGCCAGGTCTAGAATAATATGTGTGATTGCACAAGTCCACGATTCGAAGACTACTACGGCAGTGTGTATCCGCCATCAATGACAAGGTCCGCACCGGTCATATAACTCGAAGCATCGGACGCACAGAATACATAAGCCTAGAACAGTTAGCAATTGTCCATAGTCAACAAGGAATACATACTCCTTTTAATTCATATGACTGCGCCATCCGCTTCGCCGGAATCATATCAAACCACTTCTCCTTCCACTCCTGGGGATGAATATCAAGGATATCCGTCGCAATAAAGCCAGGCGAGATGCAATTAACCCGACAGAAATCAACCCACTCAACAGACAAACACTTAGCCATCTGCACCACACCAGCCTTCGACGCATTATACGCAGCTTGCTTCTGCGGAACATTCACCAATGTCGCACTAACTGACGCTGTGAAAATAACATTTCCATATCCCTGCTTCTTGAAGATCCGCGCCGCAGCCTGGGCGGTATAAAAAGCGCCGTCGAGGTTAATCTTCATGATGTCCCTCCATTGTTCCGTAGAGTAATCTTCCGCCGCGATGCTGGATGTGATCCCCGAGTTCACAACGATGATGTCTAGGTTTCCAAAGTCTGCGGCAATTTGTTGGACTGCTTTTTCTATGTCCGCTTGGTTGCCGACGTCGGCTTTGTACGCGGCTGCTTTGACGTTGTTCTCGGATGCGATTGTTGCGGCGATGTCTTCGGCGGTTTTGGATGAGTTGTAGATCAGAGCAACCTGCTCGTTAGCTTCTATTCATCAATGCTTGGTGTATACTTACATTAGCACCGGCTTCTGCCAGTGCTTTTGAAACTTCAAGGCCGATACCACGAGCACCGCCTATCATTGTTAACATAGTCCAATGAATTGTGAGAATAAAATAATACCCGTAATAGCAGCAACCTTGCCGCTCAGGTCAAATGCCTTAAGGACATGTTTGTTTTCAGGCTGATGGAGGACCATTTTCGTATATTTTTTTTATTCTGGACAGCAAAGTTCCGGCCGCGATGTTCATTTGAAGGCTGTCAATTCTGGTCATCATATACTAGCCCCGCCCAATCGTCCCCGCATCGGACGAGCTCCGGTGGAGCAGAGCATCTGATGATCGAGGTCGGAGGCGGATACGGACGACCGTGTCCGTTTGTGTATGATATAGGGAGTTTGTGTTACTGTCGGGGACTTAGTTGTTACCCAAAGACATTCCGTATTGAGTTATGTGGCTATTTGCAACTATACAGGTACTAAACAAACCAATCTACATACTCAGCATGCTCAACCCCCCTTCTTCCCAATTTTCTCCTCGTCAACCTCATCCACCGTCCCATCAAAAACCTCCGCAATCTCCTCCAGCGAATGCCCCTTCGTCTCCGGAAAACAAAACCAAGTCACAGCAAGCACAAGAACACCAAAACAACAGAAAAATATATAATACCGCCATCCGATTCGATCCAGCGCAATCGGATTTACAAAAGCAAGTATAATCAACGATGAATACACAGCTAACAGTTCAACCGTCACGCCTTTGCTCCGGATCGAGTAGGGAAATATCTCTGTCGGGTAGCCCAGGAGTAACGGCGTGTACGCGATGTCGTAGTGGAAGTAGAAAATGAATACGAACGCGACAACCGTGCGTCCTACAGCTTGGTTATTATCGTTTCCGTTGACAACAGCAGAACAGGCGGTCCAAATAATGAAGGAGATGAGCATGCCCAGCGCAGACCAGAGGAAGAGTGGGCGACGGCCTAGTCTGTCGACGAGGAGGGCGGCACTGGCGGCGGTGATGAAGTTGAAGACTTGCAGTAGGCCGTTGATCAGGGTTTGGGTGTCGGGGTCTGTGATTCCGATTGTGTCGAGGACGAGGGTTAGGTAGTATGAAACGACGGCGACGCCCTGTACAGGTTAATCTCGAACATTTTTTACGATTATGATGGCGAGACTCACATTCCACTGCGCAAATATCCCAATACAAACAGCGATGAACGTTCGTTTGCGATTTCCAGGTGTATCGACCAGTGCCGTCCAGCGCATCGTGGATGCTGAATGTTCGATTTCAATCGTGCGGGCGATTTCGGCCATTTCAAACTGAATTAGAGAGTGCGAGATATCGCCCGCCGTATGGAAGCGTGCGAGTAACTTTTCTGCCTGTTGAGTATGACCATTCGCGATGAGCCATCTAATAATTAGCTAGCCTCCTTTATTTCAAGTGGTATAGTGGACGTACCGCGGAGACTCAGGCAGGAACCAAAAAAGCGCAATCTGGATAATAGGAAATCCAGCTTGCACGATCGAGGGAATACGCCACGTCCAATCGTCGTGAAGATGTTTCTGGGTGCCGTAGGAGGTCCAAGAGGCGACGATTGCGCCGAGATAATACATTGTCCAGAAAGCACTGTCCATTAGCCCAGAGCTTCTCGATTGGTAGGATGGAAAGATATAATACCTAGTGTATTTCCCTCGATGCGTCGGATATGCTAGTTCCGTGATGAGCATTGGCGAGGGCTGGACGACTAGCATTGAGCCGATGCCTACGAGCACTCTGAATAGAGTCAGCCAGGCCCCTGAATGTTCTTGAAGAGCATACCGTGAAAACACAAACATTCCATACTGCACCGATGCTGCCTGGATCGCCGATGCAATGACGATAGTAACAGCCCCCGACAACAACGTCCACCGTCGACCGATCTTATCAGATAGGAACCCGACAACGGGGAGAGAAACAACACTCCCAATTGATTGCGCTGCATTAACAACGCCCAGGGTCTCGCCAGATGGGTTACCGAAGTAGTTCTGCCATTGTGTTATGGATTGGAGACCATTCATTAGAGACCCTGTTCTGTTAGTCAACAATATTCCGGAAAGTCAGAAAGGGGATGTACCATCATATCCAGCAACAGCGGAAGACAGCAATGGAATCATCAAAATTAGATTCAGTTGCAGCAAATGCGGAACCCGAAACCAAAACTTATTGTACTGTGGTAGAACAGAGGCAAGTGCCTCGCCGACGATATCTTGGTCTTTCATGATTTTGTTCAATGTTACACCATGCACGAAGTCACCATGCATGCGTCGGCGAAATAAGCAGTATATATGGTGGAGCCTTTACCCCGTGGGGATTCGTGCGGATGCGGGGGTTAGTGTCATCTTTGTTGGCGATATGACATGATATGACACGGACTTGCCGGGATCCCTGTTTGAATGGTCTGAGCATTGAGAAAACCGTCCGTTGTCCGTTGATAGGGCGGACGAGGACTTCTGTTGTCCGTTGACAGGGCGGACGAGGACGTCCGTTGCTATACTCTTTGTGATAGGATGGTAAACTATAAGAACAGCTAGAAAATACCCAACAACCATGAGTATACCAGATCAACAATAACCATCCAAAACAATGACTACCATACGCCGTCCCAATCCTCCCGTCTCCGACAGCATCTTCGAGATGTTCAGCATGCGCGGCCGCGTGATTATCATCACTGGCGGCTCAGGAGGCATCGGATACCAGGTTGCTAGGGGCCTAGCTGAAGCCGGTGCCAATGTAGCATTATGGTATAACCAATCTGCACAGGCTAAAGACCTAGCTGCTACTATCGCGCGGGACTTTGGGGTTACGGCTAAGGCGTATCGGTGTGATGTGCAAGATTTCAATCAGGTTTGTTGCTCCACTACATTCTATACATAGGGTTAATGGTAATGAATAGGTGAAATCTACTACTGATGCTGTCCTTGCTGACTTCGGCCATCTTGATGTTATGATTTCCAATGCCGGTATTCCCTCCAAAGCTGGGGGTCTTGATGATCGTCTCGAGGACTGGCATCGCGTGGTGGATGTTGATTTCTCAGGCGCATATTATTGCGCCCGAGTAGCGGGTGAAATATTCCGCAAGCAACAATCCGGGAACATAATCTTTACTGCATCCATGTCAGGGCATGCTGTCAACGTGCCACAGCAGCAGGTATAAGCCTATTTACACTCATACAATTCTACATAAGCTGACAAAGCAGGCCTGCTACAACGCCTGCAAAGCCGGCATAATCCACCTCTCCAAATCTCTCGCCGTAGAATTCGCCCCCTTTGCGCGCGTGAATAGCGTCAGCCCGGGATACATTGATACAGCCATTAGCGGCGATTGTCCGAGTGCAATGAAAAAGGAGTGGTATAGTTTGACGCCATTGAGGCGGGATGCGGATCCGAGAGAATTGAAAGGTGTGTATTTGTATTTGGCGAGTGATGCTAGTACATTTACTACGGGGGCGGATTTTGTGGTTGATGGGGGGTACACTTGTCGGTAGTCTAGTTGCATGGAGGATTTGATGGCGGGGTGGGTGCTCCGGACGGAGACAGATGTCCGGGGTGATACATGATGCATGTTGGATGATATCTTCTTATATTTTAGTTTGCGGGGTAGAATATAAATGTGTAAGCCAGGTATTTAAATTCAATGCTTTCTTTTCTATAGGATAATCGTTCAAGCCAACATGACTGTATGTATCCTAATATCTCCCAATTGATCACCGCTAAACTGAACTATCAGGAAACGAATCCTTCTTTTGTCCTCCGTGCCGTCAGAGATATCGTCTTTGAGGATCGCCCTATACCCGCTCTTAAAGATCCGTACGATGTCCGCGTGCAAGTCGCCCAAACAGGCATCTGCGGTAGTGATGTTCATTACTGGCAACGGGGGAGAATCGGAGGTCTGCGATACCTACCCTACCTATACTTTAAATGAAGCAATGCTGATAGAAAGGTAGACTTCATTCTTGAATCTCCCATCGTCCTCGGCCATGAAAGCTCCGGCACAGTCGTCGAAGTTGGTCCGGCCGTGAAGAACCTCAAAGTCGGAGACCGGGTCGCTATTGAGCCTGGGGTTCCATGTAGACAGTACGTCCTCATTCCTTCTTCAGCCCAGACCTGAATTATATTGATAGAATGAAGCTGCAACTACTGCCGCTCCGGCTCATACAACCTCTGCCCCGACACTGTCTTCGCCGCGACACCACCGCACGACGGCACACTGTCAAAATACTACATCACGCAGTCTGATTTCTGCTACCCGATCCCAGCGCATATGGATCTGGAAGAAGGCGCACTTGTCGAGCCGGTCGCTGTGGCCGCACAAATCACAAAAGTCGGTAACGTGCGACCAAACCAGACAGTCGTGGTCTTCGGCTGCGGACCCATCGGGGTTCTCTGCCAGAAAGTATGCAAGGCATATGCAGCGAAGAAAGTTATTGGAATTGATATCAGTCCGTCACGACTGGAGTTCGCAAAGTCCTTCGGGGTAGATGATGTGTTCCTGCCGCCGAGTAAACCGGAGGGTGTAGATGAGTGCGAGTGGAGTGAGAAGGCGGCGCGTATTATCAAAGAACAGTTTGGGCTTGGGGATGGTCCGGACGTTGTGCTTGAGGCGACGGGAGCGCAAAGCTGTATTCAGACGGGGATCCAATTGTGTAGGAAGGGGGGGGTGTATGTGCAGGCTGGGATGGGGAAGGAGGTAGGTATCCCAATTCATTCATATGTACGTGGATGCTGACCGTGATCTAGAATGTTGTTTTTCCTATCACCACGGCGTGTATCAGGGATTTGACCATCCGTGGTTCCATCCGTTATACTGCGGGCTGTTACCCCACTGCCGTGGACCTGATCGCCAGCGGAAAAGTCGATGTAAAGAGATTGGTAACCAATCGGTATGCGTTTAACCAGGCAGAAGATGCATTCGAGCTCGTACGACAGGGCAAGGAAAGTGTAATCAAGGTGATGATCGAGGGGTACAAGGAAAAATAGCTGCATCTGCTATCCTGATTAGGCAATCTATCCGAACCTCGGTATCTAAATCCACGGTAGTTCAATCAACTTCCATTACACTGTGTCTCTTCTTCCCTCCTGACAATACTTTATAAACGTGTTCATTTTCAGGCACTATTGTTACAAGCAAAATGTCTCTTAACCCTCTCAAAGCCACGGCCGCTGGCTGGCTCGTCATCGCCCTCGGCCACACAGTAAGCCGGAGCCCCTATCCATACCACCGTCACCACTCACCACTGTCTAACAATACCAGCTCAACGCCAAAGACTGGCAAACCCTCCCCCAATTCCGCCAACTCCCCCGTCTAGCCTACACATGCGGAACAATCGGCTGGTACCAGGGTTCTCTTTTCTTCATTATGAATGGTACTTCACCCTTCCCGGTGTCCCAACCCTCTTTCTACACAAAGACGGTCACTGATGATGATAGCATTGATTAACTACACCTGGGCTGAAAACCCCGCCCTTCTGGATATCCCGTTGAACAAGGTTATTGCGGGCTTGATGACCGGGATTATGTGGGTTAGTTCGGGGTGGTATGCAAAGAATGGGGTTTATGCGACTGGGGCGGTTGTTGCTGCTATGGGGGGCGTGCAGGCTTGGTCTGTTTTCGGTTGATTTTTGATGGGATGGATGATTTAGAGGCTAGGTGGGAGTAATAACTGTTACGTAGGGATCTTCTTGGGGGATACTACGGATATATATCTGACCAATGCTTTAGATATATAGCCCTTGTGAGAAGTGTCTAAATGTAAAGATACTTAGTTCAAAGCCAAATTAATCATCTCCGCCGGGGTTGCATATTCCTCAAACACAAGTACAGTAATATCAAGCATACGAAAAACATGGACAGGACGACGAACTGTCAGTCGGAGTAAGTAGTGCATAGCTTGTATGATTGTTATAACTTTAAAGCGATCAGTCATTCAGCGAACAGGTCCTGTAGCTCAGTCGGTTAGAGCGTGGTGCTAATAACGCCAAGGTCGCGAGTTCGACCCTCGTCGGGACCATTTTTTTGATTTTTTTTTCTTGCACTGGGAATTCCGATGCTTACTCTTTTTTTTCTAAATTCCTTGGGAGGATCGGAAATATATTTTTGCTTTCTTTGCTTTCCTGGCTTCCTTTCTTGTCTTATGATCCTGTTCTCCAAGGTTCTATGTAAATATTACTATATATCAAACGTCCAGCGGTTGGACATATGCGACATCATGAGACGAACTATAAAAATAATAGAATTATAGAGCAGCGTCTCTCTTTCATTTCAGCTTGTACATTGTTCCTCGAATTCAACGATGCACAGATATCGAGACTACCAAAGTCATTTACAACATCCCTCTCCCCCGGGGACCATTGCCTTGAATGCGATAGCGTCCGTAAGTCGAGATGGTGTCAGTTGGACAAATTACCCGGTTAGGCAGTTGAAAACAGTGCGTTCTAGACAGAGTGGATCCTGAGCGTGTTTGAGCTGATTAGGGTTGATCGCGGAGATGACGTGCATCAGATAGAAATCTGCATCCGGAAAATTTCAGTCAAATCAGACCGGCCATTGGCTCAAATTGAGTGAAATCGCGAGCGTTAGATAAAGACAACCCAATCAACATGATGCATTCTTAATCTCTTATGATAATACTGTACAAAACAGCACCGGTGGACCCGAGATTCTACCGGTGTGGTCCCGCTCCGCCGCCGGACGCTTGGCAAGCCGCTTGGCATCCACCGGTGATATAACCAAAGACTATATATCCAAGCGTACGAGAAGTTCTGAAATACCCAGCTCAAACTTCTCGCAATGCTCTCCCCCCGCCATGGCAGCAGCGGCTCCGGTGATGGTGTTATACAGTACCACTGGGGCTATTTCACCCGGGAACTGCCGTGCACAAGTGATGCGGGCAACTGCGCATATTTGGATGCCGTGTATGGGGGACATGATTTGTCGATGATCTATAGCGCTATTCTGTGGGCGGTTATTGGGGGTGTTCTTTTGTTTTGTGCCGTGGTTAATTATTTTCCGGTTTCGCGGAGGGTTACCGGTGCTGGGACTAAGGAAGTCGAGCAACCGAATGAGCGACAAGGCACGGTATATCGTGTTTGGAGATCCATCGTCGCAGTATCGAATCGCTACCTCCTTTCGGAATCGCTGACACCCGTGTTCGGACACACGACCCGACTTAACATCCTCGTCCTCGTTATTTTAATCGGATACCTCACCATCTTCACCTTCGTCGGAATCACATACAAAACATGGTACAGCCCCATCGAAGGGACGAATCTGAAGATGACACGAGCCGGGCTAGGTCCCTGGGCTGATCGGATCGGAGTTATGGCATACGCCTTGACGCCACTATCCCTGCTCCTGAGCAGCAGAGAATCGCTTCTCTCCCTGATAACTGGCATCCCATACCACCATTTCAACTTCTTGCATCGCTGGCTGGGATGGATTATTTATATCCAGTCCGCTTTGCACACGATTGGATGGACCATCTTCGAAGGACACCTGTATCAGCCGCAACCACAGAAGTGGAACGAGTTCATATCGCAGCAGTACATTATCTCCGGTATTGTCGCGATGATCTGCATTACTTTCCTTGTTCTGCATAGCACGCAATGGTGTATCAGGTTGACTGGTTATGAGTTCTTTCGGAAATCGCACTATGTTATTGCCATGGTATATGTTGGGACTTGCTGGGGGCACTGGGATAAGCTGAGATGTTGGATGATTGCGTCACTTATCGTCTGGATGTTGGATAGGACTGTACGACTCGTGCGTGCTTTTATCGTCCATTGTGCGGGTAGCGCAGGGTCAAATTATTCGTTGTGCGGCAGCGTTCTGGTCCCCAAGGCCAAGATGACTTCTTTTCCTAACGGCCAGGATGGAGACGTTGTCCGTTTGGATTTCCAGCATGATTATCCAACATGGAACATCGGTCAGCATTTTTATTTATGTTTCCCCGAACTTAGTGTTTGGCAGTCGCACCCAATGACACCGAGCAGCGTTCCGGTGTCGAATCCGCAGGGACAGGGCCAGTCGCATTCGTACATCATTAGAGCGAAAAAGGGCCTGACAAAGGACCTAGCAGGTATTGCCCGCGAGACCCAGACGGAATCAGGATCGTCATTGGACAGAGCAAGAACCACAGAGGTTCTTCTCTCGGGCCCGTACGGACAGTCCATAGTCGACGCTGACCTGATTCAAACGGATGACATTAATCTCTTCTGTGTCGCTGGCGGCACGGGGATAACATTTATTCTTCCGGTGTTAATGTCGCTGGCGACAAGCAACAAATATTGTTGCAGAAAAGGGCTGACAGAATTCGTCTGGGTCATTCGACGGAAGGCAGATATGAAATGGATCAGCACGGAACTTGACACTTTGCGCGAAACTGCGGAAATATTCCCTTCATTGCGCATTCGCATATTCGTCACTCGAGAGGAACTCTCGGCAGAAAGCGACGGTACATCATCTGGACCTACTGACTCCAATCCGATAGATAAGGGTTTCTCTGACAAGACCGTTGAGAGTTCTTGTTGCGGGCAACCGTCTCCGAATGAAGATGATCAGCCATTTATGGTTCAACACATCAAGGACTCCGATACAGCGCACCCGAACATTGCGCCAATTCTGGGGAACTTCGTCTCGAGAACAGTTGCTGGACCGACAAGAGTCATGGCTAGTGGGCCTCCGGGAATGATATCGGACCTTCGAAAAGCGGTGGCGTTATCGAACGACCCAGGTCGAGTGTTGAAAGGAGACGAGAGATGTGATGTACAGTTAGTGCATGATGACCGTGTGGAGTGGTGATTACCAGTATCTGGTTGTGTTTTTGATATGCATTTTCAACGGACTCATGCTGGTCATAGAGATTAAAATTAGATTAGAATAATATACCCCAAGTTGCGAACATTGGCTATGAACATTAAACATTAAGGCCACAGACGAGATAGATGAACCTGGACAGGGATTAACGGTCCGTCGTGAGTATAACCGGATGGCCCAAACACGGGAGACCCAAGTAGAGGCTAAAGCAAGTCCATCACAATCCTGTCCCAGGACTTCCCACTCGTATCTGCTGCTGGTCTTGGTATATTTGGCATAGGAGAATTAACTGCAGACTCATGTGGTGATCTTGAGTGTGCATAGGCTCTGAGTTCTCGGTTGACGTGATGCAGACGCATATTTTCTTCCCTCAATTCTCGCATCTCTTGTAGCAGACGTTGCTGAGATTCAAGCTGCTCTATCATATCCGCTATTCGATACAGAACCACTGTATTGTGTTCTTGGGAGGCCGCGCCGTTCTCGATAAGAAAGGATCGAGCCTGAGATAGAGCCTGAGATGGATGATCGGATCGTTGCTCTGCACCGTGCGCAACCTGCCATTCATTTGAGGAGGCATGGTCTGACGGGCCAGTGAAGCTAGCTAGGGGAGGCCCAGAAGCTATTGGAGATCCGTGACCGCTAGTTTTGGCCAGCCGTGAAGGACTACCCCGCCTGCTCCTATCCCTGCCCGAAGGAGTCGTGCTTCGGGATACATTCGGTGATGACCGTCTTGAGAATTGAGGGGGAAGACGATCCCAGCTCTTGTCCCTACATGAAGGGCAGTGGAAGCTTCCTGGGAATACAGCGACTTCGCTCAATGCAAGACATCCTGTATGGTAGGATCTACAGCACGTCTCGCAGAACAGTAACTGGTCTGGCATCCGACATTGCGAGCAAACGAGATTGTGAGGTTTTCCAGCTTCTGCAAGTGTCTTAGCAAGCCAAGAACCAGCAAGGATACTAATATGCGTGACTCACTGATCCATTCATAGTAGATATTACTCCGATCCGTTTCTGACAGCGTCAAAGCGTGTACTGGACCTGCGGACATTAATCTTGATGTTACCGGTGTTGTCGGTTTGTTCAACCGTTTACCCTGGCCTGCATGACCGGAGGCATTATAATTAGGATCAATATCTGTAGGAATTCGAAGCATTTCGTTCAATAACGTCTTAAGACATGATCGATGATGGTGGAAGAAGTAAAGAAACGGGTAGCCGAACTGACAGCCGAGATTACTCCGAAGCTAGCAAGTCCCGTGATCTCGATCCCGTGATCGACGCCAAGGACGTCCAGACAGGGCAACATCGCATTTTCTGGTTTCTTCTTTTTTCTTTCCCGAAGGTCTTGGTCTTTTGACAGTTTGACAGTTCAATGTCTGAAAGTGGTTGAGTGGAATGATGGTTTCTGGCGTTGACAACAGCAGTGGATATACCCCTCCATAACCTCAACGTCATTGTCGATCGGTTTGTCTATCATTCGGGAGGATGCCAGGAGTGCCTTCGAATAAAGCATGCGAGCGATGTAAGAAGAGGCATCTCAAGGTTAGTCTCACTTCATTATATTTAAAGATTGTACTGACAAGACTAGTGTGATGAAGCTCGTCCAAACTGTCAGCGCTGCGTCAATGCGGGCGTAGAGTGCCCAGGCTATGTCCAGACACGCAAATTCATTGACCAAGGTGCTACGATAAGGCGTCGATATGCTCCATATCAAGAACATCATCCAAGATCCGGCGCCCATAAAGTAAGTTATCTTGAACGGAGAAGTATTCTGGGCTTGTCTAATGGCGGTAGGAGAACGATGTCCTAGCAGCAAACCCAATACAGGAACAGATGCCTGTAGACCAATACGGAAATGATCTACAGACAATAACCCCGGTGACTGAAGTGCATCGGGACGAGGGCCGTGACTCGGATGCTTCACAAGGGGCACAGGGCACTCCTGATGCGTCGAGACAGGGAGTCGTGCAAGATCCCCAAATCCAAACTGGGATGGCAATTATGCCCAGCCGTCCAGCTGTGAATATTCCAAACATCGATCAAACTATTCTGAACACAGGCTTCTCTCCTGCTGGGCAAGAGCTTAATGCGAGGAACCTGCTTGAAAACCCAAATTTGCCTACTAGTGGATCCTCTCATCCTTCAAATACTCCGGATACAGACTTCAGTCAGACACATCGTGATCCAAGTTCAGAAATGCATGAGACTTCGGAGACCCGGAACGATGAGGAAGGATTCAGCGACGTATTTTCCGAGCTCATGACAGGAACGGAACATGAGGTTGCGTTTCTTACAAGATACTTTTCGGAGTATCTGGGTCCTTGGTACGTTAGAATTCTTTGTGTTTGCGACGCTCTGTTAACGACAGCTCAGGCTGGACTTATCCGACTCTTCCAAATTCTTCGCCGTCTACGCACCCATTCGTGCACTAAACAAATACTTCTTGAAGTATTCCATGGCAGCACTTGCGGCAAAGCATCTGGGTAAAATGAAAGGACAGAAACCCGCAGCTGGAGGGATATTTACAAGTCCAGCAACAATGGAAATTTACCCGAATGCAGCACAGACAGATTGGACTCTTAAAGGAGCAAACTATTATTACCTTGCATTTGCCTATATGAGACATTCAATCACCGTCAGCTATGCCGCACCATCTAGCTCTGCGATTTTGGAATCTCCCATTGAGATGGTTAATGGGTACTTGAGTCAGCAACCAGGGTTCGCGCGCATGGATATATCCGATGCGGATACCTTCTTACGTGACGTTGAAGGGCTGCTGGCCACCTGTGTAATTCTTACCGTATATCGGCTCTTGGATGTGCCTGGGGACGACTGGCAAACGTGCGTTTCAATTCTAGATGCGTTATTCTATGAAGACTAACAGAGTATAGGCACCTTGCTGGTATTGAATCTTTATTTGATTTGCTACTCCAGTTACATACGACTTCGCCCGCATTGCCTCCGACCTTTTCGCAAGGCGAGAGAGCTGCATTTTGGAACTTTGCCCGCCAAGACTACCTAGCATCGTATTCTAACCGCATCCCAACCCATTTCAAGCATAGTAATCTATCACTATGGAAGACTGCCGGGATCCGGGTCAACGAGCTGGAACCACCCGACGAGACCCTCCGCCTTACGCACGAAGACCTAGCAGCCAACACACTAACCTGGCTCATGAACAAAATGGTCAACTTCTTGGCAGACTACCGCCGCTCCCAGCTCGCCCAATGGACCGAGTCTGACGAGCATGCCCAGCCCTCAACAACGACGTGGCTAAATCTCTGCTTCGAGTTCCAGAGCTGGTTCGAGAAGATCCCCGAGACATTCCGGCCAAGCCTGCGCATCGAAAGGCCACGGGATATGTCGAATCTGTCGGAGATCAGCTATCTCCCATTCCCGGAGATCTTCTTTAGTTTGACGTCTTGCACTGCGGCTATGCAGCATTATCATTTTGGGCGGCTGGGGCTATTACTAAACCGGCCACCGGATGTCATGAGTGCACCCGGTACGGCGTTTGACCGGCTGGCGTCGCTGCGGGAGGTGACCAAGGAGGTGGACTACCGATGTCGGGAGATATGTGGGATTGCATTGAGTCGGCCACATGGCGAGGTTCGTATTTACATGGTTCCGTTGCTGTTTGCTGTGGGGCAATGTCTCGAGACGCCGGAAACAAGGCAAGTCATTGTTGATTTGTTGCGAGGCGTGGAGGCAGACCTGGGCTGGGTGACGAGATCCACGGTGGAGAAGTTACAGGAGGTATGGAGTCAGCAGTCATAATAATGTTTGAAACTAGTCCCGGGTGGATAGTCACATGAGGATCTGAGGGATTAATTAATGTATTATGATCCACGCCGAGAACCCAGTTGCCAACACATGACCAAAAAACCAGAGTCTGGATACTCTTTCTCTTTGGGGTAAGAGCTTTGACTCTCGAAAGGAGATGCTGCTGCGTTTGAGTACCAATGAAGACTACTGTAGGAGTAGCTACCCCGTACTACCCCGCAAAACGGGAGCGTTATCGAGATCTTCCCGCGGGTATTCTAACCGAGGCTGCATATAAGTACTCTACAGAATACAATTACTCCGGAGTATGGACACTCAATTGGAATGCTGGCTGCGGTTACCCACGGAGAGACATACCACGTGTCTAGCCCGTGACCCCCCTATACATAGTACGCCATCCTGACGGTCAATCGTGTCAGTTTATAGTTGACTCAACCGGCAACCATCCGGCCAAGATCCAGGAACCAGTAACGTGATCACCCCTTTTCTTAAAAATCTTTAATTGCGTGATCTAGCGGTCTGCATATTCTGCATAATTGTACTACTGTAAAGGGGAATAAAAGCATAAAATCACTCATAGAGAGCCACAGCGGTGACTAATGCCAAGGATGACCTCAAGGGCGTGACATCACTGGCCACCAATGCAGTGGTTTCTGTTACCCCATCATTAAGTAACAAGTGGGCCAGTGAAGGTTCCAGACATACTTGATTTGGGATTAGTGCCGTGGCTGACCGCCCGGATTACTTAACTGGCGTTGAGCGTGGGTCCGGGGGGCCGCGGATCAACAGGGCTGGCGGTGGACCAATCACAGGGCGGAGTTGCGCCATACTGCCGGATGCTCGTTGAGTACTTAACTGTTTGGCTCCCCGGCTATTTTGGGTTAGAGTATCTATCAACCAGCCTACTATGGTCACGTTACCTTCTATACCTTCGTTTCATGCTATCTGTACATAGATATATCTATTCTTCACCATGACTCTCGAATCTTTACCTACAGAGCTGCGCATCCTCATCCTCCGTGCCCTCGACAAGCAGTCTCTACATAATGCCGTCCTTGCCTCCCCTACTTACCACCACACCTACCTCCTAGCCCGAAGAGCCCTGCTCCATGACCTGGTTCGTTGCCATTATGGCCTCGTAGACCTGGCCGAGCCCGTCGCAGCTATCCGCTCAGAAGGCCTCTACGCAGATGTCTCCGCCAACAAACAGAAGATCATCTCTCTCCTGGACCGTCGCCGGCGACACCGGGAGCTCGAACTCTCCGGCAAGGACCCCTTCGCTGGTGCTCCGGTTAGCATCGAGGAGAGCATCAAGTTGCTGCATATGTACTGCAAGCTTGATACCATTGTCACGGCGTACTGTCGTCGTGCGCCGTGTCCGCCGTGGATGGACCAGGATACCTGGAAACAGCAGTATTTGCCTCTGCAGCTGACGGAGACGGAGCGGGCTCGGATTCTTCGTGCGTTGTGTCGACTACAAACATACTATAATATTGTTGGAGCAAGGGAATGGGTGCCGGAGAATGAGTCAGGGTCTCAGCGTTTCCGCAAGTCATCGACCTGGTACCGCAATTTTACCACGAATGAGATCTGGAATCTGTTCTTTGGTACCATGGCACCGTGGGAAGTTGAGGAGTTTGGATCCGTTTGGATGTTCGCGAGGGATCAATACCAGGGGATGTTTGATGAGATTGCGTGTGAGTTTCCGCGCTCTGATCCGCGGTGGAAGGCTCTCAGGCCTAATTCGCTGCCGGCGGAGATGATGGACTTGTATCCCAGTGAGGGAGAGGACGAGCCTGGTAAGTCTCTTCACTAGACGCAGTACTTTGTATGGTACTAACTTCAACAGCAAACTACAGCTACAGCGACTACTGCAACCATCTCGTTTCCCTCGGTCCCTGCTTCCTCTACAAAGCTCTCAAACAACCAACTTACAAATCACGCCGCAACCTCCTTGCCCGCAACGCCATCGCCTCCAAATCTTCCTTCATGGACGTCGTCGAAGTCATCAAAGACCCGTGTCCTCTCCTCTACCCCGCAGACAAATACGAAGTCCCTGACATAGCACGCGTCCTCCCTACAATGCCAGCAATGCAGCAGCCAACCCACGGCTGGAAACAGCACTGGCACCGCGACGGTATCGTGGAGCGTGTTGTCTTCGCAACTCGTCCTCGTGTCACGGTCGACGAAGACGCTCTGGAAGCATGGCTGGGCGAGGACCTCGAACGAACGATTGGATACTTTGACGGATGGGAATGGGGATATTCGATTCTGGAGAGCACGCGCTTTCCGGTGGGTTATGTGATGCCGTAATGACCATACTACATTTGCATTGGGATACTGGGTAATATTGCATATTGTGAAAAGTTCTTTACTCCTGGGTTATGGATTGTGCATTTGCACTTGAATTAGCATAGTTTAATACCACTTCTGCATTACGACACGAACACAGTCAATTCATACAGTAGCATTCACCATCTATGAGCAAATAACACCATCTCCCACCAAAATAACCTAACATTAGCCAACCTCTCATCATCCTAGCAATTATCACAACATCTCCACCCCATTTTACCTAAACTTGGCTTTGCACTTGGCTCTCCTTGGCTTACTTGGCTTACTTGGCCCTTTTCCGCACCTGCATCTGTGTCCCCTTGCACAGGCTGACCTGGACCTTGCACATGCACATGCCTGCGGTGACATGTAAGATGTTACATCGGGCTGCTAAGCCTTGCCCAGGGATATGGCGTACCTGGGAAACGTTGGAAAATACCTCATATTTTATATCGACTTCGGCTGTTGAAATATGAACAATGAATGGTACGGCCAAGTCGGAGCCGGAGGTATGTACGACTTACTCTAGCGGTGATTTTGGAAGAAACCACTCATAGTGATATGGAAACAATGCGATGTGATGTTGCTATTGCATGCCTCGAGGAACTGAGAGGTTTTGTCATTAAACATGCGACTCAAGCACATAACCACTTCACCAGACTAACCTCCTGCTGTCGGCTTTATGTGACACCAACTGAGCAATTGTGATACCGACCGCCGAACAGCAAATGGCAATCTTCTGGCTTGGATTCGGTCGATGAGAGAATAGGCAATGATTGCACTTGCTCTTGCAGCTCCCTTCATAGCTCTACACGTGATTGCCCTCCCATGATCGTGGCGAGTGCTATGCTTTCCCTAAAATCATATGGCCTGTCTAAGAGAAAAGGCTAGTCGATCTTTCAGATATCTAGCGTTGGATGCATTTATGTTTGTGCGAAGAGGGATATGTGACAGAAACATGGTCCATATTTCCACGTACAACCACGATGGATATGGTAGATGAACCAAAGACAATTTCATCAAGAAGTAACTGGGATGGGTCTCTACAGCTGTAACGACAATCATTGCGACACTGAGACCAAATACAGCTGACAAAGTTGCTTTTTGGATGAGAGACGTGAACTGAATTGTCGTACCTGTTGTCCCTATGGTACAAGTTTCTCATACCGTACAGAGAGCGAATGAATTGTCAACACAGCAGAAAACCCATTAAACGAAGGATCATTAATGGGCCGACTGAGAGTAAGATTTTGACAGATCCTGGGACGTTATTGCGCAAATTATCGTACAAATGAACTGGGAAAGGACTGATACAGTCTTTTTTGTGCACCCGACCTTACAAACAGACCAACTAAGACGTGTGATCTCTACCGTGGACAAAAATCTTTGAGACACCACAGGATTCACGCAAAGAGGACAGGAACTCCCATCGCTTACCGATGTATGGCAACCAACAAAGACGAGTCATCTCGATTTCTCAATTCATTCGCCATGATTTTATTGCACCCTCACGTAGAAGAAATTTACTGAGACCATGATGAACTTGGTTGACGGTTGGATAGAGCATCTTTTCGATGGCCACAGAGCCTGATGAGAACGAAATAGCGTACGGGGCGACTGTGATATGTACCTCTTAAATTAGTTTCTTTGAGAAGCTAAGCTGCAAGTTATGATCGCTAGTGGGAAGTCATTGCATTGCATTTGGTGAAAAAATGCTGATACTACTTGTAGGCATTGCATCGTGCGGCCAGCGTTAGGGCCCGAGCAGATGTGCCCAAGCTACGAATACTTAGATGTAGCTCACATCATCCCTTTAAACCGGGGCTTTCCGAGAGGGAATTAAGCGACAGATGGCAATATACGGGAATGAACCTTTTGATACGTCTTGTGTCTGACCTTTATCAAGCCATTCCCTGACTTATGGCCGAAAATAATCCCAGCATGACCCAAGGTATAATGGTGCACCCGAAGCCGAAAACGGCACCTAGCTTTCCAACGTTGACACAATTGAGGGACTTCGGTCAAGACGGACACAGAGACTCGCACTTATCAATCACCAACAATTCCGCCGTGCTCATCTTACGCTCATTTCTACACTTCATGGTCTGGGAAGTTCAATTTTCTAGATCCTAAGTCGGGAGCTAGGGTTTGCCACTAACATTGCCTTGTGGGTCCGCTAGAAAAAATCTCTTCTCTGGAATCTTCGACTGAGATTTCTCCACGAGCGTAAAAAGGTAGCGTTATCTGGTCTTTTTGATTACTGCGCCCACATGGTTTGGCGATTACGACATCTTTGCATCCAACCTGTTTGTTTTCCGGAAGATAGTGGTTGCTGAAGGAGGACGCCAAGAACTTGTTTAAGCTGCGACTTTATTTCTTTGATTCTAAAACGTATAAGCATGCCGGAGGTGTCTCGGGCGTCGGGTGTTTTTGCCTCTGATGACATGCGCGCGCATAGCCACCGGAAACATGTTCCTGAATCGTGCCATGGTCACAATCCTTATCACAAGCAGGGGAGAAGCGCAATGATAAACTTAATATTGTTATTATTTTCTAATTTAATAGAATTACTGTATTATAGGCACATAAAACAAAGGCAGAATAGATGCAAATGCTATAAACAACTAGAAATGTGCAGATGTAGATGTAGATGCAGATGCAGATGCAAATGCAATGCAAATGTCAGATATCTATTTATCGGTCAGTCAGTCGTAAATGATGTCAAATGGCGAAATGGAACCAAAACCATGGTGTAATCCTCTCCTCTCCCACGATCGGTTATTACATCCGGACTAGCACCCAGGCGATACAATGCGCATCGTCTCAAACAGCCCCCGAACCAGAAAAGTAATGCTCCTCCGGACCCGGCTCCCCAGAGCCACACTGCGAAACCCTCCGCTGTGCTTTCTTCCGATCACTAGCAAGGACCTGTGCAAATTTCGATTTCTCGCGGATTTTCGGCCCATTCCAGTAGAAAACGTAGATAGGGATGATGAAGAAGATGGCGAGGAAACCTAGTAGTGTGGAGGCCCATTCCAGGGGATTCGAGTGGCCCATGTTTTCGTACACTGATTTTATTAGCACCGAGGCTTTCATTTCCATAAAAGCCCAGAAGGAAAAAAGGAAGGGGGCTTACTTGGCGTTGAATACATGGCAGCAATACCAGCGAGGAAATCTCTGGCTAGGGCATTACCGCCTGTTGCGGAGGCTGCGTACGGTCCGTAAGCGGCAACCATGTAGTCGATTGTGGCCATGTAAATGGCGTACTGTGTGCTGTCAGACAAATATCCCATATGATATCCCCATGAGGCTGGAACTTACATTGGCTATTGCAATGAGCGATGCGAAGATCATCGGTGCTATCCAGTGCACATGCGGGGGTCCTAAACTTGTCCATGCAAAACCGAACAAACCGACCACTAAAAGCGGCGCAGCTAGGAATGATTAACATACTGGATATGTAATTTGAAAAGATAGGGACTCACTCCATAGCAACCAATACAACCGGGCTTCTGGCTGGAGGGCGTCGGGGTCTCGTTCACGGACCCTGCAGTGTCTGTGGAAAAACGGGAAGAACGAGAAATAAGCGATGATATAGCCGACCATCAATCTAAGGCAGTTAGCACAATTGTCCAGATGGAGTGGGTCAAAACCAGAACATACGGAAGAAAAGACAATCCGATAGTGATCGTGCTAAATCCCCACTGCTTGAAAACCGGCGTAAAAGATTGCAGGAAAGTGAAGATCAGAGAGTCACTGAAGCCGCTCAGCATAGACAAGCATAGCACAATCGGCTCTCGAATGAACATAATAAACGGACGACTCCACACCATCAGCAGATGCTTCGCAGTAATGTGCTTTCCTTTGATTTCGTCACCACTGTACACCTCATCACCCATCTTCCGTCGCCTTTTGGCCTCCCGAGTAACCAAGATACTGCATCGTGTCTCCGGGACAAAGAAGTGGACTGCCTGCACAAAGCCACCAAGAATAAGCTGCAACCAGAAGTTCCAGTGCCAGTTCAGGAATGTTGTTGCAAAGCCACCCACAACAGGAGCGACCACTGACCCGGCCACTGATGAAAAGACAATAAACGCGACAGCGTATTGCTGCTCATCGGCTTCCCACATGTCTGCCACCATGCCCAGCGTGACGGAACCACCAGCAGACGACAGTCCACCAAGGATACGGCAGACCACAATGGTGCCAAAATTGGGCGCCAACGCGCACGGAATCTGCCATATGTTGACAAGCAGCAAACTCAGCTGCATAATCGGCCACCGACCAAACTCCTCACTCCATGGCGCCCAGAATTCACTCCCAAATCCATATGCAATGAGGAAATCCATCTGCCCAACTCTGGCCGCTTGCTCCGAGATCCCAAAATGGTCTGCAAACAGCGAGACACCACTAGCGTAGAAACCGGCATTGAAGTTCATGGACACCTGGACGATGAAGATAACGGAGAGGATACTCCATTTTTTCCACTTGGGAAATGTGAATCCAAGTTTGTCATAACAGTCCGTCTCCTGCAGTTCACGCTTGCCGAACTTCTCTTGCTGTTCCTTGGTGAATTCACCGTGACATGCTGTTGGTTGAGAATCAGAAGGACGGCCTACGCCATCAGGTATGCCGTCGGGTACACCGTCCTTTTCCTTTTCCTTTAGCACACCATCCACACCATCCATGCCATCCGCTCCATCCGCTCCATCAGCTCCGAAGAATGGATCGAAAGGTGTATGTGGCTGGGACATCGGAATATATTCAATAAATGAAGAATGTTAAGAGTGGGGACGTTATTAGTAGGGCTAGGAGAGGATTACTCTTCCTGGTAAACATAGAGAATGTCTGACTCCGGGGGAACATTAGGTTAAATTCAAACAGCTAAAAGAGCTGTAACTTAACTGACTCAATTACATGACATCTTGAACTCTACGGCTTCTGCCACCAGTACTTTGACGTCAATGTGGAGGAGGCGTCCGGACACTTTGTCCCAGCCAACCGCCAGCATCTCTCCGCATCTGTCCTTTCCCCTAGTAACAGGCCAAGGGGAGCTATAGGCTGCAAATGTATTCCGGCAACCCCAGGAAACAGTCTCTCCACCGGAACCAGTCTTCCAGTACCATACAATGAAGCCCGGGATCTCCATATCGGAAATGTGTTCCTGCGAACTCTCCGCGAAATTCGTGGTCCCCGAGGAGAAATCTCTTCCCCAGAGTCCCTATGGAAACAATTTGGGTTGGGAAATGCGGAGTGTGCCGTCATTTCTGGCTTGTAGTTTGTAAGATGACGGAGTTATTCTTCGCTGATGTCCGTAAAGTATGACATAGGCCCAGTGCTAACAAGTATCGTGACAATGGAAGCCGTTTCATCGTCATTTGGAGGGGCGTAGGCGCTTCTGGACTCCGGACGTTCTGTGAGCTTCAACTGTATACGCAGAGGACTACCGATTGTACGGCATTGCGCACAAGTACACTGCAACTAACCGATAACTATGGTAGGTATCGATAATAGTTCACCAATTCAATGACCCAAACTCGAAAAAGCATATACAAACTTCACTCACTGAATATTCGCAGCTCCTCAAGAAGCATGAATGGAAGTCATTCCATGGAGGATCAGTTATCCTGGTATGTCATTTTGGAACTTCATCGCCGGTAACTGTATCCAGCTCTTAAGAATCCATTCTGAAGGCGACCAACATTGCCAACAAAGCAGGGTATGATGAAATATCCTACGTTGGGATGCAGCAATAGATGAACTACGCGATAATTATTGTAGGCTCATCAAAAACCATCTGAAATAGATAGATTGCCAGATTTAGTCATGATAAATATAACTGGTGCTGTAGATGAGAATGAGTCAGGATAGACTATTATGCAATCGCTAAAGCGCCTTTAAGTATAAAATCATGGGTATAATACAAAGATGATATATTTCTGTGATCACATCTCGTCGTCCTCTGGATCATAAAGATCAAGATCAAGCGTAGCTTTCGGTTTCGGGGCAGGTGGGGGTCCACTTGTCGCACCACTGGTTGCAACAGACCCAGCCTGAGCAGCAGCCTGAGCAGCCTCATCTACCCGATGAGGCTCATCTTGCTGCTGTGCTGGTTCGATAGCTTCCGCAGCTCCCTGTCCCTCCGCTTCACGTATCAGTCGTTCCACCTCGTTATCGGAATCAAATCCTGGGCGACCCTCAGCAGCCGCGAGTTGTACCTGGCCCATGAGACCCATGCGGATTCGATCCTCAGCCGGATATGGTAGCATGTAGATTTCTCGCGTCATGTTTGCGGACTCATCCAACCAAGATGTTGCCTCCTTTGTTACCGATGAGACCGGTTCGGCCCCTTTTTCTGTCTCTGTAGCACCATTGATGCCTGTCATCGCGACATCCTGTTCAGTTAGTTGCTGGCGTTTGTCCTTCAACTTCTGTGCCGCTGGTGTTCCTGCTGCTGCATCCGCCGCAGCCTGGTGGTTATACTTGCTGATACGCCGGGCGAAATCGAGCAGTAGCTTATAATCCACCTCTTTGTCCGTCTTTATTTTTGATCGCGACTTGGACATGTCCACGTCTTCATCGGAGTCGTAATCGGAGCTATCATCATCGGCTTCTGAGTCGGTATCATTTTCCGCGTCGCCGCAAATCGTTCGAATCTCCTTCTCGCGAGTTTCCACATCACTGACGATACCCTTTACTCTTTCCTCTAGTTTCTCAGCTTCCGCGCGGAGCCGTAGGATTTTGGCATAGTTCTCTTGGTGTTGTCGAAGGGTCTCAACGGCCGATGTCAACGAGTCATCCGCGTCCAGAACGGCGCTTGCTGCGGCTGGTGCACCTGCGGCGGTTGGGGAGGTTGTAAGGCTGGTGATAAGGAGGTTCAATTTGCTTTCGAGGCTTGATAAGGACGATTGCATATGCGCATTCATTTTGACTTGGCTTCGTTGGAAATCGAGAGAAAAAGGGACGCGACACGGACGAGGGGAGAGTGATTAGAGGTGAAATTCGATGGAGGATCGTAGGACTGCGAGGATTGCGAGGATTGTCATATGCACATTGGTTAAATTAGTCCAGCAAGAGTATCTTGTGTTATCGCAGGAGACTCATTAGCACAAACGGAGTGCGGTGGGAAAGCATTTACTGCCTGAGGAAGCAAAAGCTCCGCATCACGTGCAAGCCACTCAAATTGACCAATCATGAAGCTCCATTTCTGTTTACACATCCCATCACTTTGCTAGTATGGGCATAAATACGACACGTGAAAAGGCAAATGAGCTCGGAAATTGCCCTATAAATTCATGTATATCTCCCCCACACATTTATCAGTTCAAGCATCCTATCGCCATGGCCCCAATGCGGGGTCTCCATCCGGCAATACCCGCCGTGTCCTGAGATATTACGGCTGTGTTTCTCCCCGGAGAACCTTCCAATTCCATATTTCACCAGTTGTACACTCCAGGGCATCATTGCATCATTATGACTCAGGCTGCGTCTCTGCCCTCTGCTCCAGTGATCCATCTGGGAGCTAATATTGTCCTGCAACCCCCGCTTTCTCGATGCGGACGTGGACCGGGTTTGATTATCTTGCGGCCTAGCGGCTTTGCAGACTATCAGCAGAGAAACGACAGTCTGGACCCGGAGCCATTGCAGAAATGGGCGGAGGAAAGCTATGTGGTTGTTCAAATCAGTCTTGATTCGCAATCGAGTGGTGACAAGGCGCGTGTTGCTAGGCTGGTCACGGCGGGGATTGATGCTCTTGTCTCGTTGGCGGAATGTGAAACGAAGGATAAGTTTGGTTTATTAGGTAGGGCCGTGTTTTATCGGTTTTATTATGTATTTACTAATTCAACACAGTTTACGGGTCCCAGAAGGATTATGCGCCGGAGTTTGTTGATGCATTTCGGACTGTCGTAACCGACAGTGAGCGCATTGCTGCTACCATTTCCTTCGATTCATGGGATATCACAATTCAGAAGGCTGCACTGCAGCACGTCCCTGGCAAGCCTGATAATAGCGTGAAGCACGACAACTTGACTGTGTACGCATATCCTGAAACGTTGTCTGCTGGATTCATTGTCCCTGGACATGTTGATTTCAAGACCTCGTCAGCTGGAGTTGCACATACTCGAAGCCTGACCTTCATCAAAAAGAAATTGGGAGGTCCCTACTTCGATCTCGAGAAGATCTGGGAAGAGCATGCTTACTATGAATTTGGAGACCGGTCAGTGGAGAAGACGATGTCAACCATGGTGCAGGAACCCTATGTGAACCACATCCCGACGGTGAGCCGACCTGCCTGCTTATGAGAGTTTTTGCTGAACGAATGTAGCTCACAGGAGGAATTGGCCGTGCTCGTTTGAGCAAGTTCTACCTGAATCATTTCATTTTCAACAACCCTGATGACACGGACTTGGAACTCATCAGCCGCACAATTGGCATTGACCGGGTTGTTGATGAATTCATCTTCTGCTTTACTCATGATAAAGTGGTTGACTGGCTGTGAGTGTTCTGCGGCACCTGGCCTTCAACACGTTACTGATTGGAACTAGTATTCCCGGCATCCCGCCCACCGGAAGGCCACTACGGATCCCGATGACTTCGGTTGTGAACATTCGGGGGGACCGGTTGTATCATGAGCATATTGCCTGGGACCAGGCGACAATTCTCGTCCAATTGGGGTTGTTACCAGAGTACCTCCCCTTCCCTTATGCTCTTCCTGACGGAAGGCAGCCAGCTTCGGGAAAGAGATTCGAGTATCGTGTCCCGGCCGCTGGGGTAGAATCTGCGACCAAGTTGAAGGATGAGCATTCTGTTCCATCGAATCAGATGTTTGAGTACAGGGTACGTGAGGTTGATAATGAGTGAATGTGCTTTACGTAGTTAGCCATCATCTGGTCTTTCCTATTGTCCACTTTGCATAATCTCTGTAATGTATCGGGCTCGTACTCTATACTCCGGAGATATCGGACTCCGATTTCCTGCAGAAGATCGGCAAATCGGTCTCGGAATAACTGCGGGGAAACCGCGGTTCGCTTCACCCGGCATAAAATGCATAACTACGGAGTGCTATGAGTTCTTGAATCCTGCCAATACCCAGGATCAGGATTCTGCCGCACAACGGCCTAGATACGATACGTGTTTCTCTTTTTTGTGTAGTTCAAGTACGCCCTTCTTCGGATGCAATATCAGCTTTTCCGTAGTAAATCATTCTCACTCATGATGACTCCTTATTATTACACAGTATGCCCGGATCGAGCCGGATCAGTGGGTCACCAGATAACATCAGCGATGAGCAGTCTGATTGGGCAGTTAATCTATACATCCCTCAGGCATCATCGTAAGCTCGCAACCAACGTTTTTAACTGACTCGTCACGGGCCCATGTGGAGTCTATTTAAACCCTGCCCTCCCCACGGATTGTCGTCTCTCGTGACTAGAGCTGCCTGCAATCTCCTGTCGGACAAACTAGCAGGATGCACTTCTCAGCGGCATCGTTGCTCCTGGCCATTGCGCCAGTTTGCTTTGCATCTAAGCTTCCGGTGGTTGACCTTGGATACGAGCTGCACCAAGCTCTTTCTCTTAGTGTTTGTCCTGGAATCCCAACTATAGAGGCGGAAAAGCAAAACTAATAATATACGCAGGAATCCTATGGTATCTACAACTTCAGTAACATCCGCTATGCCGCTCCCCCGGTCGGTGATCTTCGATTCCGCGCACCAGTCTCCCCAGCAAAGAACCGCAGTGAAGTGCAAACCGGAACGCAAGGTCGTGTCTGTCCCCAGGCGCAGCCTGTCTGGAGTGAGGAAATTGCTCCAGCCTTCCTTGTCAGTGCCTTGACGGGAACGCAGTTCAACCAGTCCACTAATATCTCGTCCTACCCCTATGTGGCGCAACCACAAGACCCTCGGACTACGGAGGACTGTCTGTTCTTGGATGTGATCGCTCCGAAGAAGATCTTTGACCGCGCGCAAAACAAGACCTTGGTTCCTAAGGGGTCCTTGGCTCCCGTGTTGGTTTGGATCTATGGTGGTGGATATACGGTTGGAGAGAAGACTTCATACGACCCCAGGGGTCTGATTCAACGAAGTCAGAAAAACGGAGAAGGTGTTATCTATGTAGCTTTAAACTACCGAGTAAGTGGCAGTCTGAAGAGTACCGAGGACTTGCATTGCTAACGACCTTAGCTTGGTGCCTTTGGTTGGTTAGCTGGTGATACCCTCACAGCTAATGGCACGGCAAATGCTGCACTGCACGACCAAAGGCTAGCTTTGGAGTGGGTGAAGGAGAACATTCACCTTTTTGGGGGTGATTCGGAGCGTGTCACTGTAATCGGGGAGTCTGCAGGAGGAGGATCTATCCTCCACCAGATTACTTCTTATGGAGGCAAGGGTGGACAACTGCCGTTCCAGCAGGCTATTCTCCAAAGCCCTGGGTGGTATCCCCTCCCTACCGATGAGCAGCATGAGGCCTCCCTTCAACAATTTCTGGGCCTCCTCAATGTTAGCACGGTGGAGGAGGCCCGTAAGCTTCCTACTGCGAAGTTGGTTGCCGCCAACGCGAAACAGGTATACAGATCTCCATATGGAACTTATACCTACGGACCAGCTGTCGACGGTACGTTTGTGCCCAAGATGCCTGGGGAGCTGCTACTCGAAGGCAATTTCCACAAGAACCTGAGCCTTATGGTTGGGCACAATTCCAACGAGGGCCTGCTCTTCACACCACCCACCAGCATCAACAGCAACAGCTACGCGAGCCTCCTCGAGGCTGACTTGCCCGATATCCAGCAGAATGTAACCAACTACATTTCCAACGTTCTGTACCCACCTGTCTACAACGGCACATACGGATACACAAACCCCATATTGCGATTCGCAACGACCATCGCAGACATTGTTTTCCAATGCAACACCGACTACCTCAACCGCGCTTTCCACAACCAGACCTACGCATACCTGTTCAGCGTGCCTCCTGGCCTGCATGGATCGGATCTACAATACACTTTCTACAACCCTGCAGCTAACTCGACCGTTACGAGCAAGAATGTGGCGCTTGCATTACAGGACTACATCACTAGCTTTGCGGAGACGGGTGCGCCTAGGTCGAGTGTTGGTCCTGCGTTTGAGAAGCATGGCAAGGAGCAGCAGATTCTGAACTTGGGTGTTTCGAATATTACAACAATTCATGATCCAACTGCTAATCCGCGTTGTCTGTTTTGGCAGAATGCGCCGTATTATCAGCACTCCTGATTGCTTGATCCATGGAGATATGGCTGATAAGGCTTCCATAATGTAGATATCTAATACCATGTCCATAATTTTCATAATTAGATAGCTCACAATAAACAAATCTACGTACTAGCCCCTGAATCCATTCTAACGGGTATTAGATATATCAAGCGGATTCGTGCAGCTCGTGAAACCACGTGCCCCAAACTGAAGGACGACGCCGCTTGGCCTAAGTTCTCCGTTTCAACGACAACTCGTGCCACCAATCCTGAAGAACGCCACATAATAACTTTATCTCCAGTTTACCACGATTAATCCCTAAACCTAACCAATAACACATCCATCCCTTTCGCGTCACCCACTCGTAACTCACGTCGTTCTGGCCCTCGCCAATGGATGACAAGAAACCTAAGATGCTACTCAAACGATACCACCATCTCAGCCTCGTGAGCCCTTGGCAACTTGCCCTAGATCAGGTCGATTGTGTTCTTGGCATGCGCTGCTTGCCTGAGGGACAGAAAGTTGGAGGAAAACTGTCACACGGCATTGGGGGCATATCTTGGGGATTACAATCCGGGCTGGTGGCTGTTGTACAGGGAAAAGCAGAGTTCCGGGTGCTGTTGTTACGTCGAGATTGGGAGTAGCTATGAGGGGTATAAGATTGGAAAATTTCCGGGCTCGTGGCGCCGTTGTTGAATCTAAACGGTTGATTTCGGATTGGGATTGGCAAGTCAGAGGTATCAGAAAATATGACTTGGTTTCTAGCACGGGGGTTACTCCTCGTGCAATTGCTATTGCTGAGCAGTTTGGTTATTGCTGCAGCTGCTAATTTCGAAGCGGAAGCTATTCCTGGTGCATATATAGTGGAATTCGCTGATCATTTGGACAATGTATGTTAATCTGACTTCCTTCTCCATGCATATGCTAATAGGCGAAGTACGAAGATGCCTTTTTCTCGGAACTGTCCACCGCCGAAATCCCCGCGAGACTTCGCCTCAGTCTCTCCTCTTCCGTATTCAAAGGCGCATCATTTCATCTAGGCGACATACACGACGAACAAGATGAACAAAGAAAAATCAAACAGATTGCCTCTTCGAAATCTGTCAAGAAGGTCTTTCCAATGCGCAAGTACTCGCTACCGTACGAGAGGATTAGCACAGCGAATGAGTACCAGGTTCATTTTTCACCCAAGAAGATCGAACAACGTACCATGGGGGATGACAATTTCTATTCACTACACGCAATGACCGGGGTTGATAAGCTGCGCGAGGAAGGATTCACAGGCTCTGGAGTCCGCGTCGCCATTATTGACACTGGCATTGACTACAACCATCCTGATCTGGGCGGGTGTTTCGGCCCTGGTTGCAAAGTTGGCTTCGGATATGACCTCGTCGGCGATTCCTATACTGGTGAGAATGAGCCCGTCCCAGATCCTGACCCGTATGATAACTGCGGGGGGCATGGGACACATGTTGCTGGTATCATTGCCGCATCGTCTAACCAGCAGGATTACTTCACTGGTGTTGCTCCGAATGTGACATTGGGCGCGTACCGTGTAATGGGATGCAATGGAGCCGTATCAAATGATGTGCTTATAAGGGCATTCGCTATGGCGTACGAGTCTGGCGCGGATGTCATTACGTCCTCGCTTGGAGGGAGCGGTGGTTGGAGTGAAGGTACCTTCACACCCCCTTTTACTTACCATTCATAACTAACAAATACAGAACCCCTCGACGTCGTGGTCTCAAACATAGTAAAAGCAGGCATCCCATGCACCGTCTCTGCCGGCAACAGCGGAACAATGGGACCGTTTCACTCGTCAACACCAGCAGGCGGCATTGGCGCAACATCCGTTGGCTCCGTCGACAACAAAGCATATCCCATGCTCCTCATTCCGGGAACATACATTGCTGGTGGCATCGATTCTGAATTTGGCTGGGCACCAGGGATCCTCTCCAATATCTCCGAGGGCATTTACCAGCTCTACGCACTAACATACAACACCTCCTCCGCAGACGACGCTTGCCACGACCTCCCTGAAGAACCGTCAGATCTATCAGAATATATCATCCTAATACGTCGTGGTGGTTGCTCGTTCAGCCAAAAGGCAGGAAATGCGGCTGCCCGCGGCGCGAAACATATTCTCTTCTACAATACCCAGCCAGGAACGAACCAAGCATACGTCTACGCCCCAGGAATCGAATTCGCGGGAATGGTCCCGGAAACTCAGGGTCATAGATGGATCGCTCTCCTCGAAGCAGGATACAAAGTCCACCTTACCATCCGCTCCCCCGAACGCGCAGGCCTGACTATCATGGAAGAACCAAACTACACTACAGGCGGGTATATGAGTACATTCTCCAGCTGGGGTCCGTCATACGAAGTCCAAACAAAACCCCAGATCTCCGCCCCAGGAGGCGTCATCGCTTCAACATATCCCTTGGCCATGGGCGGATATGCCGTTCTCTCGGGGACATCTATGTCCTGCCCCTACGCAGCAGGCGCGATAGCCCTACTCCTTGAAGCACGCGGGAAACTTGACCCCGCGACCATTAATAATCTCCTCTCCACAACAGCAACACCAGAGTCCTTCCACGACGGCATATCCGAATATCCCTTCCTCGCACCAGTCCCGCAACAAGGTGCCGGCCTAATAAACATCTACAACGCCGTCCACGCAACAACACTCCTCTCTGCACCCTCCCTATCTTTCAACGACACAGCCAATCTCCTCAAAAACGGCGGATTCACCATAAAGAACACCAACCCAGCAGCAGTGACCTACGAAATCGCCCACACCCCTAGCGCAACATTCTACACCTTCACAACCCAAGGATCAAAATCCCACTTCACCAAAGGCCACCCACCAGAAATGATCACCCGTGGCGCAGGCCTCTCATTTAGCACCACAGAAGTAACAATTCAACCCGGTGAACAAGCTTTCATCCACGTCTCCCCAATCCTCCCCTTCAACATGACCATAGAACGCATACCAGTGTACAGCGGATATATATCTATCAACGCGGCAAACAGCGAGAATGACGAGTCTTTCTCACTACCGTATTTGGGCGTTGGCTCGGTGCTAAAGGAAGCGCCAGTTCTCAACAAACAACACGTCTTTTTAACATCGACATCTAGACCTGGGGTCCCGTGGGCGAGTCATTACCAGTTTAATATTCCGCCGCCGAATAGTACGCGGGCGAAGTATCCGGGGCTTCTTGCACCGGCTGTTTTTGCGGAGTTGAAGATGGGGACGGCGCTGCTTCGTGTTGATGTACAGCCTGTTGATGTGTTTCCGCCGAATCAAACTCATATTCCCAGAACTAGAGTCACGCGTGTGTTTAAATACAGCACAGAAAAGGTCCTTGGACAGGAAATCCTCGGTTCCATCGACGGTTTTCCGGTACGCTATGTACCAGGTCAAAATGTTGCGGGTGCATGGCATGGTAAACTAAGTGATGGTACTTATGCGCCAGCCGGTAATTATACATTTTTAGTGAGTGCGTTGAAGATTTTTGGGGATCCGGATAATGAGGAAGATTATGAGACGATCAAGACGGATGTTTTTGGGATTTGGTATGAGTAGTTTAACTTAGTTTAGAATTGTATGGCTACGAGAATGTATATGCTGTCCTGTTTAATGTCTTATTGCTGCCATAAGTCCCTTATGCTAGCATGACGTATGAGAATGCTACCTAGTTGTAGTACTGAAAGTGCAAAAGACGCAAATTAGCAATATAAGAAAGTAGAATCTATAGACTATAGTAGGAAGATAATGAAAGTGAACGGTTTGATTGATGTTCATACACACAGTAAAATCAGGGATTAACCCGTACTCCATATCCAAACTCCGTATAAGACGAAGGAAACACAGAACAAGATGCCTCGTTAAAACCCGCCCAGAGAAAACTCCTTGGAATGAATCTTCAGTGGGAAAAAGAGTACACCTACAGGAAGGCGAACAAAAGAAACCCTAAATCCATCTCACACCTGGGATCGGTATGGGAACTCTCCACAGGCCAGAGCCGATGCCATGGCCCCGTTGGTCCCAATGGATAAGGAACGAATGTACCCGACCTTGCTTGGAATTTTGGGTTCGTAATCGACCCCTGACTCAGGCAGTACATATGCCTGATACAGTGGCGATGGTTCCGGATTGGGAAGACACAGCTGCTCTGTTGACTGAAGCTGGCTGTCGACGTGCTTCCGCAAGGCGTCGGGAAGAAAACTCACCTTGACGGCGTCGACATGCCATGCGTATCGGTGCTTATCAATAAGCACGCACTGGCAGCCATTTCGGTGTTGTCTAGCAAGCCCAAGCCCAGCTTAGACGAAAATGGCATAGGCCTCGCCTAAGAGCTTCGAAGTGAGCCTACCCCTCCCGCTTTAGCTTTCTTGGTGTGACAGTTTCGAACAGTATAAATTCATTGGTAGACTCTCTGTCGAAATACTAACATGGAGAAGGAAAGAAAGAAGCTGGGCCTGCTAGCGCTGCGCTATCTAGTGTGCGAAGGGGGTTCCTGCCCTAAATTCAAACAGGCCAAAGTATACAAACATCTTGCGTTGTTGGTGAATGTCCGTACTCCATGACAAGAACCAAATGAAATAGTCAGTTTCTAACCTTGTTGAAGTTTATCTGCTACCTGGCCAGCCCAAAATGGCATCATCCCAACACGCTGCGGCTTTAAGGCAAGCAACAACTCTCTCGCATATGCAGCAGCAGTCAGTGCAGCATATTTATGCCAGTCATTATTCTTATGAGAGTCACAATAATCGCAGATTCCGCGAATAACAAGGCACGGAATGTTGTTCACCAAACCTGCAGCTTCCATCTCAAAACATAGAATGTTGAGCTCAGGATCAACTGCACATGTCTCGGGTGATGGCATCCTTCATCACAGAGTTTCCAGATGCAATAGTTCCATAGTGCACAGCCACAATATGGTGAAGTCTTCTCTCTGGCCGCTCAACCAGTTGATTTGGATCATATTGTTCGCAGTCATTTCCCTTAGGGTGCTCGTATTCTGTCTTGTACAATCGGTCGATTATAGGTCGCCGATGGTCTTCCATATCATCCATTCGTTGAAGATGCTCTGCTATCATGTCAGGTTTTCTTTGTCATTGTAAAGCCTTTTCACTTTTGGGAAAACCCCTAACAATTTCTAGGAAGGGGCATTTAATTGGCCAGTCCTTTGAAAGGTTCCATCTTGCAGCGTATTTCCTAAATCATATTATACCACATCTCCACATTGACCATGCGGCTGACTCACAACAACATCCCCCAGTCGGATATCATGCCATTGGGATGGAATACCACCGCCAGTCCCAACCATCAGTGCAAACCGTAGATTAGGAAAGGTCCGCACCATGTCTCTGGCAGCACGAGCCACTGAATTAGCGCCATGCCGGCCGGCAGGCAGACAGTCGACCAGAACATGGTGTATTGCGATGCGACCATACGCATATATGTTGCCATCAGCAATTTGATCGAACTGCAGGCCATCAAATTCCTCATCAAGCATTCGACATGCACATTCATACTCTTCTTGCAGAGCACAGATCCATCTAACTGTATAGTTGTCTTGCAAGGTATTGTTAGGAGACTCGTCATTTTCAAACATTTAGCTAATTGAAATGGAGATGAAGGCGGAGATATATTATGTTTGCTCATTTTTGAAGAATCAGTCATGCGCTGCAATAATAAATCAAAGAAAAAGAAGAAAAACAAGTATACCTGGAACCAGATCTCTGTTGTTGTTTTTGTTGTCATCAAAACATCCCAAGGAATTTGAATATATTAGGCGGCCTTTTCTAATAACATGTTGTTGGAGGAAGCTGGGCATGGCTGGTGCTTAGAAGAACAGCACAGGCCGCACACGCTAAAAAGAGTGAGGCTATATAAAAAGAAAGAAAGACAAGGGAAAAAAAGCATTTCTATTGGTGCACAAAGCATGCATTGTTCTTTGAAAACAGACAGGCACCGGTCGTAGGTCCTAAGTATAGTCTGTATAGATCAGTTTTCACTCTGATGTTTTGGTGCGGCCTATCAAGAGGCGTGGACACTTTGAAATAGGGAAGCTTCGGGGAAGCGGTGCCGATTCTCTGGATAACCGTACGAGGCCTATATAACAGCCAAGAACTACAGTGACAGTATCGCGCAGTAGAGATTGTACGTGGTATAAAACCTCTCCGGAGCTCACTAATCGGATTGATAGATAGTCCGATTACCGAGGCCGACAGATTCCTCATATACGGACACACACACTCGTTTAGATAGCCAAGCACTCATTCTACCACCTATGGTGTCTATAGATATCAATGTCACCCTCCGTGTAATCTAAATTTCCTCTTCATATATAGCCTCATGCAGTCCGGATAATCGACTCCCCGACTTCCCCGACTCGGAGTTAACCGCCTTATTGGTTTATCCGTTTCAATTGACACTCGGTGATCAGTGCTTCCTTACCACCCTCGTTAGGCCAAATAGGTAGGTAGCTGGCTGGTCTAGTCGACCGACCACCCAATCAACTACATACCAGTTCATATTCAAAGTATATGGGATCCACGTGACCCCATTTGACCCGTTTCCGGCTGGGGTTCAACAACGCGCGCGTTCAGACTTTTATCCTTTTTTGTCCTTCTTTTCTTCTGTCTGTGTGCTCGGCAAATTCTCGATTCCGCACCGCGTGGTTAAGCGTTTACCCCGTGAGCGGTGAATTATTCTCATGCACCTTCAATTAGGGTTCCATTTTAGATATACACTAAGCTTTTTTTTGTTAGCTGCGGCTGAATGTTTTCTCCGGGAAAGAGCTACCCCGGCCAACGTTCTCACATCTTCATGCATCTGTAATTGTTGCTGTATCATACTCACGTCCATCCCCATATTGCCCCAGGCTATGGGGCTGTAGGCGACGTGTGTTGTGGAGATGGGGAATTTCCACACCCAAGATCCATTGGGATGGGGGATATTACTTAGGACCCGAATCCCAGCATGTCTTGACCCATTTTCCTTCTCCCATCTTCCCCGATCAAATTCGTTCATCTCTCAATTACCTCACGTTTCCCGGGCTGGTACCTCAATCAGCCATGGGCATCCTCAAACTTGCTGAAGACCGGCCGACTCCCAAATCCGTCTACAACTGGCGCGTCTATGCACTCGCCGCCATTGCATCATGCGGTTCCAATATGATCGGTTATACCAGTGCCTTCATCGGTACAACCATCACACTCACATCCTTCAAGAATGAGTTTGGTCTCAACGAGTTGTCTTCTGCGGAAAGAGATTTGATTAGCGAGAATATTGTCTCTCTTTTCATCGCTGGTGCCTTCTTCGGTGCCCTTTTGACTTATGGACTGAGCCATTTTACTGGCCGAAAATGGTGTTTGGCTGTTGCTGCTGCCATTTTCATTACCGGCGCTGGTTTGCAACTCGGTGCCAACAGCGCCCGAGGACTGGGCATCCTATACGCTGGCCGTGTGTTATCCGGTTTAGGCACCGGTGTGGCTTCAAACATCATTCCCATTTACCTTTCCGAACTGGCACCACCTGCCATCCGAGGACGTCTCGTCGGTCTGTATGAACTTGGCTGGCAGGTCGGCGGTATGGTTGGCTTCTGGATTAACGTGGGTCTTCCGGCCTCTCTACGATCTTTCTTCATGCCGTCTTTGCAGCCAAGCTAACCTAAAGTTGATAGTACGGCGTTGAACAACACATGCCTCAAGACCATGAGCAATGGACCATCCCCTTTGCCATTCAGATCGCCCCGGCTGGTATGCTTTTCGCTGGTGCACTGTGGATCAAGGAATCCCCTCGCTGGCTTTTCCTTAAGGATCGTCGCTGCGAAGCTATGGAGAACCTCTGCTGGATTCGCCAATTGAATGCCGACGACATTTACATCACAGAAGAGGTAGCAGCCATCGACCAGGCTCTTGAGTATCAGAAGACCACCATCGGTTTTGGATTCTGGAAGCCTTTCCAGGCCCTCAGCACCCGCAAGAACGTTATGTGGCGTCTGTTCCTGGGCTGTATGCTCTTTTTCTGGCAGAATGGCTCCGGTATCAATGCCATCAACTATTATTCTCCTACCATTTTCACTTCGGTATGATGGCAATCCCCTGGGCCCGCAATACTGCATTGGATTTCCCGTCCTGACCTCTTTTCTGATGCTGACTGCTCTTATAGATTGGTGTCGACTCCGACACTGTGAACGTAATGACCGGTATTTTCGGTGTGATCAAGGCTGTTACGACCTTCGTGTGGCTCTTGTTTCTAGTCGATCAAGTCGGAAGACGGAACTTGTTGCTTGGCGGTGCCATAACCGGATCGATCTGCATGTGGATCATTGGTGCCTACATTTGTGTCGTTAAACCCGAAGACAACCCAAGCAGCAGCCTCAACGGTGGAGGTATCGCAGCGATCTTCTTCTTCTACCTTTGGACCGCCGTCTACACGCCTACCTGGAACGGTACACCATGGGTTATCAACTCTGTGAGTCATTGATCCCTGCCATTAGGATTACTCGTGTTTTAACAAACCAATAGGAATTCTTCGACCCCAACTTCCGTTCCCTGGCCCAGGCCGCTACCACCGCCAGCAACTGGCTCTTCAACTTCCTCATCTCGCGATTCACCGAACAAATGTTCGAGAAGATGCACTACGGCGTGTACTTCTTCTTCGCAGCCTTGTCAGTGCTCGCCTTCTTCTTCGCCTTCTTTCTCATCCCCGAAACTAGTGGTATCCCGCTGGAGAAGGTCGATTGTCTGTTCAAATGCAAGCCTGTTTGGAGAGCAAACAAGATACTCAAGGAGCAGCTCAAGGAGGAAGAGGAGCAGTTCCGCTATGATATCAAGGGGACTTCTTATCACGAGGAGAACACTTATCACGAGGAGAACACCGATGAACCTCAAAAGGAGGAATTGGCATGAGCGATACAGTTATAGAAGGGCAAGGTAATATATTTCCCAAGCAAGCTGTGCAGCTAGCGCGAAACACGACATCTTCCTGCAACCACCTACTATGCTGCCAAGCTGAATTTCGAAATTTCTCTTGGCGAGATGAAGGAACCGATATTCAAATGAGCTTTCCTTAACCATGGTGGATATTTTTGGCACGCCAACTCCTATGCCTATACACCACTACAGGGGTCAAGAATGGAAACCATTTGAAATACATCATTTATCTCATTTACTCGGCACTTGGCCCCCCTATTGAGCCTTGACTGCAACGAAGAGCTTATCATCAGTCAACATATCCCATCCCAGAAGGGCCAAGCCTTTCCCAACAGTAATAGCCTCCTCGTGTGCTTTGTCGGTGCCAGCGCAGGCAGTAAAAGAAGGATGGTGGGGGAAGCAGCCTTCGGAAGTTGGATTGCAATTATGGAGTGGAGCGTAGGGACGGCATAGCTGACATTTCCCGTGGGGCTGTCAGTAAGCATCCTATGGTATTATGGCTTTTCGTAAGGTTATTATCACTTACCAACATCGGAAGAGCCGGTCAAGACCTTATCGACCTTTCGAATAATGGACTTCCTATGTCTTCCATGTGGGTGGTGTATCTTACACAAGATCTCGTTCAAGACAATACTGGTGCACAGACTATCCCTGTGAAGTACCACTTTATTAGCATTTATGCATGCAACCCTAACTATAATTTACAGTATTTCGACGGTTTGGCCCCGCATCACGTAGCATGCGAACAATATCCTCATCCTCAATATACAGGGCTGCTTCAAGGGCAGTGCCATATGGCCCGGTGGAGCATTTGCATCGGCTCCCTTATCCAATAACATTCTCAAAGCATCCGTAGTCCCATGTCGCGCTGCAACCTGAAGCGCCGTGCCCTGGTGCCCAGAACGGGCATTCACATAGGCTCCCCAGTCCAGGAGAAGCTGAACCATACGCGCATCCCCCCTGACACATGCATCTTGCAGAGCGTTGTCCCTAGTACCGCCTTGGTCATTGACACGGACGCCCTGTTGTAAGAAGAGCCCGACGACCCTTCCGTTGTCTCCCTAGTTTGTCGCCCACATGAGTGAGGTTCCGAGGATAAAGAATGAGCCCGCATTGATATCGGTGCCATTATCTAGTAGCATCTGGACTACCTAGGGATTTCCGCTGAGTACGGTGTTGCAGAGTGGGTTTCCATACAGTCCGCCATATGCGTTCACGTCGGCACCGTTGGCCAGCAGCAGCCGGACGACTTCTTCGCTGCCCTGTCTAGACGCAACCTCGAGTGCGTTGCCATACTGTCCACCACGTTTATGACTTACATCCGCTTCTCTGTCTAAGAGGATATGTACCACGTTTATATGGCACCTAGATGCTGCTACCTGGAGGGCGCGGCCGGTTGAGCGGTGATGGTCAATTATCCACCCCCACCCCCCAATCTAATAGTATCTGCACCACAGGTGCATGGCCAATAGCTGCTTCAACGTAAAGTGCAGTCTCATATTCGGGTCCTGGTGCATTGAAATCGGCTCCGAGGTCTAGGAACATCTGTACCATTTTTTGGTGCCCATTGCGGGATGCGGCCTGGAGAGCAGTCCCGCACCATTTGCCGGATGCATTAACATCGGCACCGCTGTCGAGAAGTATCTGTATGATGTATTGATGGCTCCTTCATGATGCGATTTGCAGTGCGGTTGCGGGACCACGCTCTGCCCGACTACTTCCATCCTCATATTCACCCATTCCGTCAAGGAGATCCTGCAAGACCCATCCAAGGCCAAGGCAGGAAGCAAAAAACATAGGGCTAGCAGTCAATCTAATGTTGGATCAGCGCTTTAAAAGCTTTCCTACAGCCAGTCAATCTCATACAATTTGACCCATCTATCAAAGGCACCTCTCCGGTACTTGAATAGCTGCAAAGCCAAGTTTTCAACCTGAGTGTTTGACACCGCCAGCTGGAAACAATGAAACCAATATTTGGAAGCATAATATGCTAGTGAAAGTGCTTTGAGTTTCTCTCCTCTAGCTCACCAGTACGCAGTTCTGGCTCCAGTAATTAAACAAGGCATGCTTGAGCCATTTCTGCCTGGGCAATTTTATCTTGAAAAAATAAAATAAAATAAAATACGCATTCTGGGTTTGACTGCCTTGTTTGCTCTCGAACAAGATATTTCGGAAGAGATGAACGGGTAATGTAGACAATTGTCTTGACCTTTCCTTCGCTTGCACTGTCCGCAACAGGCATAACCTGAACTAGCCCAGGGCAAAGTTTTCTGATACTTTCAACATCTAGCATTAGACGGTCAAGATCTAAGCACAAGTTTCTGAGATCAACTTCATATGCATCTGCAAGTTCTTCCACCGACAGCAGCCGTGGCGAAAAACAGAGTAATTCTAGGATACGGTGGGTATCATTAATGTGATAATCATAAATTTTAGACAGCAGTCGCTCATGTGTCTCATCCAAGTTCGTGGCAATGAATGAAGGGATTCCTCAAGATGGCACTTGGTTCATGGATACTTTTTGAAGGCTTCTAATTGGCATTCAGCATAGCAGAGCCTTTTCTCTCCTAACACACAATTACAACTACTCCTTCAAAGCATCATGCCCCCAATTCTTCAACGACCGATAACTCCTACTCCCCGTATCACTCTTGGCCTTCTCCTCCTGCGCCAAATGCCTCTTACAATACGCCACCACCTTCCTCATATGCCCAATATCATTCTCCGTGTACCCCCCTGGGTCCCGATCAGGATTATGCGCGAGGATATCGACAATACGCCGGCCGCTGGGTTCGTTTTCTTCAGAAACCGGACGTGCGGAGAATTGAGAAACGGGGAAGTACCTCTCGTGGCCGATGGTTTCTCCGGATTGGCTTTGCCAGCCGGAGGATTGGGACTGCTCTTTTTGGAGCCAGGACCAGAGTTCGGTGGGGGACATGTTGACTAGGTCGTGGAATTCGCTATGCTTGTTAGGAGGTGTTTTGGGGTTGGTGTGGAGGCGTACTGGATTACGGTGTCTTTGTCTTTGACCATTTTGGCGTGTGTAGTAGTTTCTTTGTAGAGCTTTGTAGAATGGGTATACTGAGTTCATGATTGTAGAGGCACTTTGTCAGATTGACGTCAGGGATTCCATCCTACCATAAACAACGAAAGCGGGATGTAACTACTATTTACGAGCTTTACTAATCAACCATTCCAAATATCAACAAGCACTACATGGATCAGCAATCATTCAGGTAGAATGGCTTGGCAGGATCATGCAGGTTGTCGTGAACTCACAGATATGCAGATATAGGAGCCCCGCTAATCCAGATTGAGATCGGACAAAGCAAACAATGCAGGACGAACCTAACCAGCAGTGATTTCTTGAAGTGGGAGGGTCCAATCAATTGACGGTTTCGCGTTGGGTGCGCCATTTGCTTATATGCGTCACTAGCTTGTGTAAGATACATTACGTGTTCATGCAAAGAATGCCGGGTCATAATTGTCCTATATAAGGGGCAATAACCCCTGGTCCGATCTCGATATCTTGAGCTCGAGATCGAGAACTGCTCGTCACCATGCGCCGAACAGCGATTGTCACCGGATCTGTAAACGGGATGTAGGTACCATTTCTCGGTACACCATCTAGTCTGCGCAGTACTCGTGAACAAACTAACCTCCCCAGTGGAAGAGCTATAGCAACTCGCCTAGTCCGAGACCGCTATTCCGTCTGCATCAACGACATTCCCAACAAGGCAGCGGAAATCGAAGCCCTTGTCACCGAACTCAACACCATTCCGTCATCCAATGTTCGCCCCAAAGTAATCGGCGTCCCAGCGGACGTGACCTCCGGCGCATCCGTAGAAGCCATGATCCGCGAGACAGTCGGCAAACTCGGTCCTCTGACACTAATGGTCGCCAACGCGGGCATCGCCCAGACAAAACCGCTGTTCTCTGTCACCGAGGAGGATGTTGATGATGTGTTTTCAGTCAATGTCAAGGGCGTGTTTAATTGCTACACCCGCGCCGTGCAACAGATGATTGCACAGGGTGACCCGGAGACCGTCGCTGGCGTCCGCGTGTACAAGATCCTCGGGGCAGCGTCCATAGCTGGACTCAGAGCTTCCGCTCCCCTAGGCGCCTATAGCGCCAGTAAATTCGCGGTCAGGGGGCTAACGCAGGCCTTTGCGCAGGAGTGCGCGCCGCATAAGATCACAGTTAATGCGTATGCGCCGGGATTAATCGATACATTGATGCTTGACGGGATCGATGAGAGCCTAACCCGAATGAGTGGGCAGAAGAAGGGGGATATGAAGCGAAACTATACAGAACAGATGGTTGCGCTGGGGCGCAGTGGGACGCCGGAGGACGTAGCTGGAGTGGTTGGTGGGTATTTGGCCAGTCCGGATTCGGATTATACGACGGGGCAGACCAGTGTGGTGGACGGGGGTATGCATTTTACATAGCCGCGAGTTGCACTCCACACTCCATATACGGTCTGATATAGTCGTTTCTATCCGTGCGGTTAGCCAAGCTTTTTTAACATGCATACGTACAATGTCAGATATCTCCGATATTTCCCCTTTAGGTAGAGACCCTCGATGACGCCATATGGGCTCGGCATTTCTCATCGCGGGAAATATCCAGGATGTTTCCAGCGAGAAAAGATATGTAGATAGAATAAAAGCGACATGAGGGGGGCAAGATGCAGGAAAGTACTGAAACCGCTCTAGACTCGGATTGAATAATTATGGGGCTTGGTGTGCAGGCATCAAGATTCCAAGGCGGCACGTTTCAACGTCAGTTCAGAGTATACCATACACAGAGGATAGCATGGATAGAGGAAAGATATGGGTTTAAACATAGACAAGCAGGAAGGAGAGGGAGGAATATAAGTGTAGAGGACCAATGGGGGGGATGGTACAAAGAAACAATCAGGCGCATTCGGAGTACAAGCATGTATACAGGATCGACATAGCCATCCATTCAGAGAGCCGCTCCAACGCGTCAACTTCCTCCACTGTTGCAAGACCTCCTCTCCTCCCATTCCCTCATTCCTCATTACCATTCCTATTCTCTCTCCTTACTATTTCTCACCACCAGTCACTCTTTTGACAGTCCTTCGTTGATATATATCATGTTACTACGCTTCCTATCAGTCCTCTATCTCGGTGCATGCACCGCACTAGCCACACAACCTCGGAATGATACTCTTGTGCATCGGTCAGACGTCAATCAAATCCGTCTACCATGCGCGCCATGCGCGTTCGCAGATACTACCTGTTCGCAGGATAGAAAGCCAAATGCATACTTGGTACCTCTCTGCCCCAGATACTAGCCATCAGGATAGAAACTAATGTAAGGCGACAGACCGTCGACTTCACAATGACAAACGGCACACTTGCCGCCAACGACATCCCTATCTTCCCATCTACCTCCATGGATATGCAGCTCCCGGCTACCCGCCATTGGTCCTCGAGAACAAGCAAAGAAACTGAAGAGGTTCATTTAACCTACGCCCTGCATACACAGCGAGTTCCGCCGCGCGCGCAGGGGAAGTTATACCGTTTTACAATAAATCTACTCGATAGCCAGGGTCGACCCGCTACCACGGATCTAGTCAGTCTTACGCTTGTCCGCAATGCAGAGGAGCGACTCGTGCTGTCAAGTATCAGGGTGGAGCCAGCAGTGCACCACGCCCAGCACTGGAAGCTGAAGTATTGGAAGACGCAGGTTGGGGGATACATGGTCACCGTGAAAGAAGCAGTCAAGAACCGGCTGCACGGGGAGCCAAAATCCTCAGACAAGCTACTCATCATCGACGGACACCGTCACTCAACAGAGTCAGAGCAGGGTCTCGACTCCACACCAAAAATCCCGTCAGACGACGACTCGCATTTCCAGATCCTCTCGCTTTACCAATTCACTTATTACCCCTCACAGCACAACAGTTCCAATCGTCATTTCCTGCGCCTTGTCCGGCCGATTATCATGCCGGCGTTGCTGGGCATTATGGCTGGTTTTGTGGCATGCGTGATTGGATTCCTGGTTGGGCGGATCGGAGCCTCGATTTATTTCCATGTACGGGGTAAGAAACAGACTGGTTCTGCTTCGGCAGCGGATGTAGAGGAGGGCTTTGTTTCGGAGAAGCAGAGACTTTTAGAGATGTATGAGTAGTGCCATTCTTTATCATTTCTTTTTAAACCTGAACCCAAAATAAACTGGAATATATAAACAGTAGGGGCTGAAAAATGCCAATAAGGCCGGCTGGCCCAATGGTAAGGCGCTTGACTACGAATCAAGAGATTGCAGGTTCGACCCCTGCGTCGGTCATTCCTTTTTACTTCTTTTTGTTCGTTGGGAGAATGATAATTGGGACTTGGAAATTTTGCGGTTCCACTTCCCGATGCGGCGGAACCAACGTCATTTTCCTAGTATGGGTATCAGATTAGATAGGAGTACCAGGGTAATAAGGGTTTTCTAAAGATAACTATGGCTTCACATTAGCCAATCTATGTACCCCGTTCAGTTTATTTAACAGTCCCAAGCAGTGCCTGCTTCCACGCCTCCTCAACACCCTCCACAGCATTAACATCCACCTCCCGTCTCAACAGCCACCCAAGCCCAACCAATGTATCCTTCCTACTCTGAGACGACGCCTTCAACCCCGGCAATGCCGAGAAATGCGCATGAGGAACACCAGGATACACATCGAGTTTCGTCTCGACACCGTGATCACGTAGCGCCTTTTCGTAAATCAATCCGTCGTCGCGGAGGGGGTCGAGTCCGGCAACTTGGACGTGAGTGCGGGGGATACCCGAGAGGCAAGAGAGATCTGCTGGATCCGGGAAGGGTGTGTAGTCCTCCGAGGTCTCGATAGGTTGGTACAATTGGCTGATGATCTCGATGGCTTGCGTATTCAGAAAAGGCGCGTTTACATTCTGCACGCGCGATGCCCAGATATCCTTATATTGCTCTGGAATAGTCGAATCACTGAGCCCAGCTGGGATACAAGCCCAGACGCCAGTGATCGGTGCGGCAAGCTTCTGCTTTAGAGCCTTGTGCGCGGTAACAATGGCGAGGTTTCCGCCGGCGGATACACCACCGATCACAAAACCTTTTGCCATATCCACGTTTCCGATTTGGCTTGATGCATTCTCTGCTAGCCACGATACACTATCCCAGATATCATGAGGTGCAGTCGGGAACTTGTATTCCGGCGCAAGACGATACGAAAGCGTCACCGTCGTCGCGCCGTACAGCTTCGCAACTGCACGCGCGATAGCGACAAGCTGGATATTCGAGCCGTTGATAAATCCTCCACCAAATATCAATGCCACCAATGGCGTTCCTGTCGCTGCTTCTGCGGGCTTGAAAACACGCGTTTCGCTAGAATGCCCATCGCGCATTTGAATATTCACCACGGACTCTATCGTGTCGAATGTCGGGCTATTCTTGTAGCGGTAATTTTCTCGCGAGCGTACTTCCTCGCGGCGCTGGGCGAGAGTTAAGTCGGGGTTCGGCGTGGGGGCTGTTTTAAGGAACTATCCCAGCCAGGGGTTAGCTACATTGGCTACCATGGATGCGGGTGCCGTACCTCGGAGAGTTCTGGGTCGGGAGCACCCAGGGCATGGAGCGATTCTTTGGTGTAATCGGCCATTTTGCTCTAACAGGGCAGTGTGGTGTACAGAATGCAGAGTACGGAGTAACTCTGGGTGACGGGGGAAGGGCCACAAAACTTCGTGGCCTTCGATGCTCATTTTCGTGGCATTTTCGTCGCAGCGTTGCCGCTTTAAAGCGGCCTCGGCCAATTTCCAAAATAGGCTAAGCCTAATTACCCAGCGTTTACATCCAATGTTTCCTGTGCTCTTATATCAGAGAGCGCTTCTACCGTGGGGTTTCCCAGTGAGGAATTATATAAACTCCCAAGTACTGAATCCAATTGCATGTTTTATCTTCTCTAAACAGAGTATCCATACTTTCTCCTTAAATTTTTTTTTCAATCTTGATCAACCAAAATGACTGAACAAAACTAGAAACCGCACCAAACATGGTACCAAGTCCCAGACTAGAAGGCCACCATATTTCTGGAATCAGCTCGTACGGGGACTCCCCCAAAAAAACATAGAAAGAGACTTTGCAGATTCCCCAAAATTGGAGCTGAAATTCATGCAAGTTGTCACGGAGCTCGACTTGGATAACAGAACTTCCTCATGGCTCTACCTAGGTAGCTATAGACGAGAATGATTGACATGAGGAAGGAAGAAAGGAGGTAACACTGTATTTATCAACAAAGCAACAAAGCAAACAACTGCACCTCACATGATACCCAGCCAATGTGACCAGGCTGTCACAGGCTGTGTGTGGTATGCACAAAGCACATGCTGTGCTATCCAATATCTTAAGCAGTCTGTGTGTGCAGTTGCAGAAGATGGATCTGGGGGATTTCACAAATATACACCACGCTATGGAGGGGTTTTGAAGACATGATGTTGGTTCCATCCAATCAAGACCCTGGCAGTGCAACTCCAATGCCCCTATTTGTGATCTGGGCTGGGCATGGTGACTATAAACGGCTTTCATCCGCACCGGCTGAAGGAAGCGAGATAGTGAAGAATTTCGAACCAAAAACAGAGAAAAGAATCGACCCAAGCTGGCTACACATGCCATGTACATTGTTTGGTCTAGGTGGCTGGGCGGAAATGTTAGGTGAGGGAAATGTCGAGTGTCGTATCATACATTATGCAAATCATGATTAGGCTGACCGTTGGGATGGGATAATCCCGATGGGAATGGGATGGGATTCCCATCCCGTCGACATCGGGATGACCTTTTCAGAAAAAATGGGAATGGGAACTTCCCATCCTTTAAATGAAACGGGATGGGGACGAAGATATAATCTTTATGAGAATCCCGAGAAGTTATTTGGTAAATAATTATTCGTTTGCCATGCAATTCGTTTCAATCTTTAGGGAAAGCCAATGATCCCCTCTAAGCAAAGCGCCTTATCTATAACTCATTGGCAAGAAACAAAAGTGAGGATGACTAGTTAAACTACAATACAAGATGATCGATTAAGCACGATTTTCGGCTTTTCATGAATTTGAACCCCCGAGGGCAATTTTCATTACGAAAGCGCAAAATCCCTGTTCAAAAAAATGGTAAAAATCAGCGGGAAATCCATTCATATGTATTATGGCCTGGGATGTTTACTTCTAATAAAATAAAGCAGGTTCAAGGCTTTATTGGCAGTATAGAACTTTTCCCCAGGCTAAACTGAATCATGCAGTAAGAGTATATATATATTCACAAGCGGTTCTCTAGCAATGCAGGATAGTGATATTGATGCAGAACCTACCTAAGAAATGCCTCTTTCCCTCGTGTTTACCACGACCTTCCTAGGACATATGTTGGGATTTCATATCAAATACATATATTTACACATATCTACATCTGAAATAGCGTGTTGTGTCCTGGTAAAACAATGTTATTTCAACATGTCGGGATGCCTCTTGCTGATCTATCGCAAATCGCTTTACAAGTGGGATGAAAAAGTGAACCCATGGTGACATGGTCAGTTGGCCACATCTACTACTCTCCATAAATTTTGGCAATGGTATACCCTTATTTTCAATTCTAACCTAGCAGAAAATCTTCCAAGTTCTATCCTATCTTTTGAAGCTGAAAACCCTGTCCAGGCTGTCCTTGACTCCTTCTCAGTTTCTCACTGTTACCATCTGCCAATACTTTGAGTATGGCTTCATCTTCACGGGTCAATCTGAGGATAGTTTGTCCTCATTCTCCCCTGCCAGCGTCTTGAATGACTCTCCTTCCACATCTCACCAACCCCCAGAAAATGCTCACATAGAGACAATTTATGGTGTGGAATATGTTCACTTTCAATCAATCCACTGTAACTTGCTTCTTGACTGGTGGAATTACACCCCAATTTCTCGAAAATGCATAAGTGGAACAATTGATGAGAAGTTTCAACATCCCTGTTGGAGCAGATGTCGTGAAGATCTTTGGAAACATTTTATCCAGCTTGCTGAAATGCATACAGGAAAGCCAGTTCTCCAATGCCGGGCCTGTGGTAAACTCATCCAGCATGGTATTTTCACAAAGAATGGTGCTTCAGGGATGAATAAGCACTTAAACACCAAGGATTGCAAAAGCTTACAATCGATAGATTCTAAGCAACTAGTCCTTCAGGTATGACCTCGAATTGTATTCAGCAACAGCATTTCAATGACAGTTCCAGTGGGAATCACGGAAAACCAGTTCCAAATGACCATATTCTGCCATCTCGAATGATATCCTAACCCCAAAGACCGATGGAAATATTACAGAGTATATTCTCAAGGCTATCATCTCTCTCAACCTTTCCTTCTAAGTAATTGATAACCCAGCAATGATTGATCTTCTTCGGCTTCTTGGCCCCAATATTTCCTTCCCACGCCGGACAAAACTTCGAAGTTTCCTCAGCACTGGGTTTGAGACAGTGAAGCAGAAGCTCCTGGCTGGAAAACCAAGGCATACAGCAATATCTATCACCCTTGATACATGGAAATATCCCAATAACCTTGCATTTCTGGGGATTGTTGGGTCGTTTATCACTTCTCGGTGGGAGCGAAAGGAAATCCTGCTGGGTTTTGAGCCTCTGTCTGGAGCGCATACTGGAGGTGCCCTTCCTGCTGTTGTTAAAAAAAAAAAAAGCTTTATGAGTACAATATTGAGTCACAAATTCTTGCTATCACTGCAGACAATGCAAGTAAATAGGATGCAGCACCTCTGTTGAGATTATTAATCCCCATTATTCATCCATTGAAATCACAAGAACCTACATCAACAACAGCAACAACTATCTCCTTCCATGGCCTTTTATTGTTGAGATTCTCGACAACCCTCTTCTCCTCCAACTCGCTATCGGCGATCTGACCGAGTATCGAGATATTGTTATTGAACACCTCAAGGACTGATGAGGATCCAATTAATGTTTAAAAGCTGTCATGAAGACTCTGTAGCTATATGGGAATAATGGGAACCGATTTTCATGGGAAACTAGCAATAATGTTGTACAAAGTAGCATGCATCTTCAATAGCAGGCAAATAAGGCAAGACCAATATCAGTAATTAGACAGCCATAGTTATATGATAGCGAGAAATCTCTCAACGGCTTTGGTGGTTCACTGACAGATATCCATTATTGTCTACCTGGTGTTCTCACTGGCGGAGGGTTCGAGACACGGAATCTTACGCTCTCAGGCAAAACAAGTTGCCGACAAGCTTATTGAGCGTATTCCAATTTGAATAGACCGGAATGGACTTCGTTGGGCGCAGTTGTCGTAGAAACCTGGACAGCAGGCCATTGTTGCATCTGCACGATCTAATTCGGCGGATGACAGTATTCTGGGTGATTAATCTTCTGCTGGAAAGTGCGTGGAGTAGGTGGTCGTAGCACAGGAAGAGAGATTTGATCAATGGTATATCTCTGATACCCAATTTCATACGTAATCGCAGTATCTGGGTATCCAAGGAGACCTGAGTTCATGATTATGTCAAACGTGATATTGCGACCATGATCCCTGGCAGTAGACGAGATCTCAAACCCCACGACCTACCACACGACAAGGACAATATCAATGTGAGCTCCATGCTAATATTTTTTACAAACAGGAACAGGTACAAAGGAAGGCCAAATTGTATTGAGATCGACATTTTCATTGTTAACCTGCTCTTAAATGAGAGAACTTATTCCAATCATATCTCTGTTTTAAATCGGTATTAAGGGCTTGCACAGCGTGCACCAAAGGCGCGAACTCCTTCTCGGCGCTGGAAATCTTGATGATGGATTCACCAAGTGACTGGAGCATCCTGATGTCTGTTGCGTAAGCGTTCCTGTCGGGGCCCCGACGGACGGCATTGAAGAGAATGGTATAAGCTATTTGAATTTTAAATGCACCAAATAATGCCGCGACAGAAGTCGGCCAAGGGTACCTGATTAAAAGTGATTCTGAGGTCTTAATGATGTTCCGTGCTGCATCCAGAGCTATCAGGGAGTCCATTAGGTCACTGTCCACCGGTGAAGGAATTGGCGAGTTGAGAGCATGCATTCTTGCTTTGCGCAGCATGAAGATAATGCAAGTGTAGCCAATCAAATTGGCGTCGATTGCCTTCCATATATCGGCCTCACTCTGGGCCGATCCTACCAGCGACTTGCCCTTAGACAAATGTTAGCAGTGTCTTTAAAAGAGACATACCGGCAAGAGGATCATAAAGCAAGACTTACCAACCGCCCTTGAGTATACAGCTCCTGGATTTCTTGACACAAAGCCTCCGTCTCTTGCATCAGTTCTCCCCGGCTGTCATCACTTGCCATTTCCAACATGGAAAAGAATCTCATCAAAATGAGAGTAATACGGGAACCACATAAAAACAACGTAGCCTCGACTTTTTCCTTGGGTTGTGAGTCCGGATTCAACCACGGCATGTTGACTTTCCAAGTCGTGGCGGTAATGCGCGGTGGCTTGTCAAAGACGAGTTGTATGAATAAATCGATCTGAATCAGCTCCCAAAAGGATTTGCGGTCACCATCGCTTGTCCCCTCTGATGCTATCGAAGAAGAACCATACACGTCTAGGCTCTGTAGATTGAGGCTCTGCGCATACTCGCAAGCCAAATTGTACATCTGCCAGCCAAGTTCGAAATTGAATGACTCTGCACAAATCATGACCTGCAGCAATCAAAATTTGTCAATGGCACCGGCAATCCAGAGTCTTCATTTTGTGGGGAAATTTACCATAGACAACGCCGCTATTAGATCGGTCGTCGATCCCGTCGCCTCTCTCTGCCACTCAGGCAGCGCGCGCAAGCAGCAAATGTATGCAGCCTTGCAGTACTGGATGTCAGCAGAGTTCGGCGTAGATGCTGTAATGCTGCAACCGAAATACAACACAGTATAGTAAACGAACGTTATTGAACCATCAAGATGTACGTGGTTCATTTCAACCAGTTCAGGAATGAGTTCAATCAACTTCCTATCAATCAGATTAACGAACATGTCAGAATGCATGTGACGGAAGAATGCTTGGCATACAGAGTTTGATGTTAGTCCGGACCCATCAGGAACTAGTAAGCAGAGTCAACTCACACTCAACCCAGGTCCTAGCTAGCTCTTTGGGTATATGAATAGCATCCCTGACTACTGACTTTGCCGCCTGGCGATGGACCCGCTTCTCAACCTCATCAATTGCGGACTGTAAGGTTGAGACAGCGTCGAAATCATCTTGAAAGGGAGGCGTATCAAGTGACCATGGGAAGATTGAGCCCAATGGATTGCTGACTGCCTCAGATGTTAAAGCAGTCGCGGTGCTTGGCCGGACAAGGGATTCTATAGAGATCGTCTGTTTGGCGGAGCTGACATCACTTGAATCCCCCGGTGGTTGCCACTGGGGAAGAGTCACGCATTTGTTCTCGACACGTTGCAATCTTTCCAATATTGTGGCCAGCGTATTGCCCGTACTGTATATGCTTCAGCCACCCAGTGTCAATGTGATGAGCCGATGAATGGCATCCAATAATATCCCACTTACGAGCTATCGTTGCCTGGTCGCCCGACTGGCCTTCGTTTATTGCGATGTGGGTAGACACATTCAACGCCGCGTACGTCACAACGGCTACATTTGGGTACGATACGATCACATTTGACCTGGCATTTCCCACCTGTTAGGTGCAGTTGACCGATACCTAAGGGCGGTTGGTGCTTGCCTTTCTTTCCTTGCATTTAGAACACTGCGAATAAATTAGCTATCTGGCATTGTTTGCAAGCTTCTCGGCTTCAGTGCACATACCGAAATCTGACTCAACTTGAGAGGGTCCGCCATGGGTTCGCAGTTGGGAATGAGCGAATGTCCGAAACTGCCATCAAATTGACTGTCATGAGGATGTCCAGCATTTATTTGAGCGGGGTTAAACGGACTTACTGGTCCGGGGTTGGAAATGATGTACATTTCGGGCACCTAAAACTCGGTCGTTCGGACATGCCTAAACTCAGGAACTGCCAATTGGTCCCTGCACTGTCAGTCTCGCTCCACGCGGACGCCGGCTGAAAGCGACCGAAATGCGATGAACCAAGGCGCCATAGCCTGCCAAGGACGGGGAAAGCGGTCCTTGGCAAACCCCGAGCCAATACTGAGTGCATAAGCTTTTTTTTGGAGAAGGCAGGATCAGCACGTTAACACTTTGGTCGGGTTTGAACCACCGAGAGTCCGCTCATGATGCTGCATTGAGCTGCATAAGTTTGATCCTCGCTAACAGAAATTCCGTCCTTGCCCTAGCCCCTACACGCAGTATGCACAAATCTTGTTTCTATTGCTGGACGACATCGCCGGTAGTACTAGCATCTTCTTCGTATACGGGACCTGGCCGGATCTATAAGTTCGAATAAATAGAAATAGTAATTAACTGCAACTACGAGGTCGGACTTTGACCAGGGCTCGCAGCGCAAGACGAATGTTGAATGAGATAGCCTTGAAAAGCATCGACCTCAGTTCTTTGACCTTTACGTGGCTTCTTGCGGTGGGAGGGAGCGCAATATTATCTAAAAGAATAAAATGGACCCCAGTTGCGCATGTAAAATGAGCCCTGTGATTGGCATTCAACTAATGCCCAGTTATAAGTTGGCTACAATGCGTTTGGAGAGGATGGCAGTCAATCTGAAAGCGTCTGTAACAATATGCAAGAGCGAACGCGAATTTGATTATGATTGGAACTTCTTGCAAAATTGGCAATAAACTAGGTCAAGCCGCGCCCCCACAATCAACCAATTTCTACGGGGTTGCTGGCGTGATGCGCATCAAAAGGACTCGCAGTTTTCATACTGCAATTGTACAAACCGCGGCCATGGAATAATTTGTCAATAAACTTGAGCCATTCTGGTGCAGAAGCTCCAAACACTGGCGAGTGTTCTAGCCCGGGATAGGTGCTTAGGTGGACAGCATTTCCTGCCTTGCAGCTCTGTTTGTAGGCTTTCGTGGTTATGGATGGGAATACAGTGGTGTCATTTGCCCCCAAGATAACAAGAAGAGGCCTTGAAGTCTTCTCCCCCTGCGCAGGGGCGTTCAGTTTTTGGAATTGCTTGACGGTAGAAATGCCAGTGAGGTCGAGATTGGAAAAGAGCTGCGACGAATTAAGGTCGTGCAAGACAGCAGGTAAAGCAGTGGCGCAGAGCTTAGCGACCTCTCCTAATTCAATACGTTTTTTGGCGATATCAGACAAAAATGGTGCCGTGTATCTGGGGTAAACGGCCCTCAGAGCGAAGTAAAGTGAGGGCAGGTACGAGGCGGAACCGTAGTCTTGAAGCTCTTCACCAGCAGGACCCTGTAGCAGTTTGAATGCTTCAAGAAGAGCTTCATAGATGTGTGTATTAGGGGCAATCGCGACCCCTCCCAGGTATCCACTCTCATCGGTCTGCACCAGTTCGTGTTCCGACAACTTCCAGGAGGCACCGCCGCCTTGAGAGTGACCGATGGACACCCAGTTCTCAGACAGATCGTGGGGAAAGGCTTTCTTGGCTGCAATTGCTGACCAGTATAAATCGTTTGCATTGGCACTGGCGGATATATATTTATGGCTCGTGTAATTGTTTCCCAAGCCAGCGTAGTCGGTCCCAACAACGGCATATCCTGCAAATAGTAAAGGGATCCAGGTATGATAATCATAAAGATTTGAAGAGGTCGATGGAGCGCAGCCTCGGAACACGCCAGACGTTCCGTGTGCGAACGCGACAAGTTTGAATGGGTCGCTTTGGCGAACAAATGGAAAGGCAATGAACGCTGTAGCCGGGACAATAGAGTTGTCCAGGTCGACCGATGTGTACTGAAACTTGTATGTAGCGATACCGCCGGGGACTTGCATGAGCTTGGGTCCGACTGGGAAAAGCTTCAGAACGTCGCCGGGCTTGGAGCCGGAGAAATTATTGGCCGTTGCATAGAAATCGAAGTCAAAGGGAATATCGAAATCTTCCAAGTCCATAGCGTTGGTTTGATTCAGGTATCTTTGGCAGGTTCTTCCGCAATCATACTGAGCGGCAACTTCCGGAGAGACTGGGAAGTTGGAGGCCTGGTTTAGCGTGCCAGCATAGACTGTCGCAGCCGTGAAGAATAGTACGGCCAAAGGCAGCATTTTCTGGTGTAAGGGAAAGGCAACAGTAGAGTAATGAACAAACAATAGCAGGGTAAGGGACGATAGATTGTCAAGTGTTGTAGGTGTAGTAACAATCAATTATATCCCTTAGGCAGAGGTGTCGGTGACTACAAATATTATTGTCCCGGGAAGTTGGAGGAGGGAGTCCAGCTTGGCAGTAGCACTTCAGTTGCTGAGAAGCAATTAGCCATATCTTGTTCAAAGTGATCTTCAAGTGTTTCCTTGTTCTTTGTACTAGTGATTGCAAGGTTTGTTATTCACCTTCCCCGCTGGGACATGCAGCTCTTTTCTCGGAGTGTCGCAGCTTCGCGGAGACCGGAGGCCGAACCGAGGTCGGTCTTTGTATAGTTCATTGGGCCGAAGGCATGGGATATGCCTAAGGGGATACCAGGGGACAGACAATGCGGCGGAATGTGAGCTAAGCCGTGTGCTAGATTCTCGGCACAGAGAGGACATATAAGAAGAGGTAGGACCTGTCGTTACAATCTTTCCTTTCCTCCCATAATCGTCGTCGAAATCGTCTCTCTTTAGTCAACTCCAAAGCCAAAGTCCCTAAGATGCGGTTCCAACTTCCTCTTGTGCTTTTTTCATTGTCTCAATGTGCATTTGCTGTCGACCCGGGCCTCCCTATGAAGGATCCGCTCATATCCTATTGGCAGCTCCCTCCCAATCCTGATGTATCAGACCGACAAAGCCCCAATCTGCCGAATGACGTTGATGTGGTGATCATTGGCTCCGGGATTACGGGAACCGCGGTCGCCCGGTGGCTTTTGCGTGATGGCCTGCAGTCACAACCGCTTCGGATTGCCATGATCGAGGCCCGGCAGTCCTGCTCGGGAGGCACAGGCCGTAATGCTGGCCACATTAGACCGACGCCCTGGGACTATGTCAAAGACAAAGCAAACATCGGCGCAGACGAGGCAGCGAAGATTGTGAGGCTCAGAGCGAGGCATTACGAGGAGTACGTCAAGGCCGTGAATGAGGATTTGGACGCTGCGGGGATAGATGCTGCCGAGGTGCGCGCTATCGATAGTATCGACGCGTGGTTTACCGACAAATCGTTCAACAGCGCGGTCGAGGAGCTGCAGATTTTAAAGCGAGAGATGCCAGATATCGGAAATGAGTGGACAGTTTTCTCCGGAGACGAAGCAAGAGAGGTACGAACGTAAACCAGAATAATGGTTTCAAGAAAAAGAGTAGTTATACTAATATTCGCCAGAAAACACTTATGCCAGATGTAGTTGGCATATTCGCTGGAACGCCGGGGAATATGGGCGGAGCCATGTGGCCGTATCGCTTTGTGACCCATTTACAGGCCGCACTGCTCAAGAAATATCCCACCTTCTCGCTAGACACGCATACTCCCGCCCTGAACATCACCCAGTACGTCGGTCCTGGAAGGGCCAATTTTGAGGTTAGGACACCGAGAGGCATCATCCGAACGCGCCACGTCGTTCACACTGGAGGAGCATGGATCCCACATCTCCTTCCCAACCTTGACGGCAAGCTCAGTCAAGCACGTTGGCCCATGATTGCTCAGGCGGTCGGAGACAAGATTCCAGAAGCTGGGCAGTGGCCGTCGCTTTATCCGAATGGCAGCCAGCCCGGTGGCCGCGGAATGGGGTTGTGGCGGGATTACTACGGCACCATGCTCCAGCAGCCCAAAACTGGCCTGTTCATAGGCGGTGGTGGGATCCAAGGCCAGGAGATGTATCCTCCGTGGGATGACCACTCACCTCTGGAACCTATTCTTGCTTCTTACCTCAACGGATTCATGACCACCTTTTTTGGGTATGATAACTGGGGCGCGGAGAGGCCAGCTGGTCCACCGCAGAAAGATGTATACCAAGGCCGAACGAAGCGTATCTGGACAGGAGTCGATAGCATGTCATGGGACGAGTATCCCATCGTGGGCGCTCTACCTGCGTCCGCAACTGGACGGCAGGTCAGCAATGGTTCGGAGTGGATTTGCACGGGCTACTCGGGAAACGGCATGCCTACAGCGTGGTTGAGTGCCAAAGCCTTGAGTGAAGTCATACTCCAGAGTGAGGAGAATGGTGACAACCAGACATGGCCGGACTGGTTCCCTGATGCCTGGGTCGTGTCAGAAGAGCGCCTCGGAAAGGAAGGAACGAACAGCTCTCAAGGCTCTGCAATGACCAAGCGTGCGCGCCCAATGATATAGTCCTCTTGGCGATTCGTCAAGCGAAGTTTCCGGAGCCTTCGGTCCAGCAATCTTAACAAAGAATTGACTGTTGTTTGCTTCGACAATCGCTTGTTCTGGCTCTGAGGAAAGCTAAATAGGTGCACAGTGTTATCACGAATATAGGATTAAATATTAAATACTATTAAGTGGCTAATTTATTTCCGACTCAGAAATCAAGCTTCTTCCTGTCTAAACATATTGATTTTCTATGACGGAAGACCCGAATATGAGTGTGGTAACGCTGAGCAGCTGGGCAATGCGTTCGCTGTCTCCGCGTGTGCGAGCCTCAATGCTGGCGACGCTAGAGTCATCGCGTGTAGCTGTTCCCTCTCCTGCGGTCCGTCGCTCTCCTTAGAGCGGCTTACGCGGGAGTGGTGGCTTAGTGCTTGAACCAAGACTTGAACTCCGATTCTCCTGGCGTGAGACGGTTTCCGCTGGCACCAGGAGCTAGGGTTGTTGCACGATTTCCGCGGGCCCTAGTTCCACAGGCTGCCTATTAACACCGCCAGAGAGCCGACGGATCGGCCTTCCGGTAGCCATCTCCGCGCATCGTCTCTTGACGTTTCGGTCATTCGGGCCCGAGTTTTAAAATCGCCGCAACTAGAAGCCTAGCCACTATGTTCTGTATGACAACTCTATTGGATAAGTAAATGTGACGGGCTAGGCCCGAAAGGCACCTCGAACCATAAATGGTTCTCGATTGAAATCATTCACAAAAAGCTCGCCGAAGTCAGGTGACCGCAGGTCACCTGATCACGAGAATATTGTGATGAGATCTGATAGGTCAGATCAAAGGGATAATGTTAGTCCGACTAGCGAACCTCCAATATATGGCCAGCGTTCGCCTCCTATAGATAAAAAAGCACTCAAGCATTCATGTACTCTAGGCTACGTTAGATAGAGTATATCAACCGCTCGTTTTAATCGAGTCTTCTACATATAGGCCTCGTGCAGTCGGATGATCGACTCCTCCGGTTTCCCCTGAACCTCCGACGGAACCCATTTCATATTGAAGCGGCGGTCTCTCGGATCGTAGCTCAAAAGGGAAATCGGGAGTCGATTATTCCGGACTAACGAGGTCTATATGGAGAGGACTAACTTGACGAAAGATGTATATTGCCTAACGAACGTACATGCGCGTACACAGCTAATTGAATGCTTAATCTACAATATGTGTGCACACGTCGACTATTAGAATCTCCTGGCCTCGCTACTCGGGCCAACCATTTATCCGATCAATCCTTATCATATCTCTCCCTCCTAATATATCTGTACCTGACCCTGCACCCTGACATTACGCAGCTCCTACCCTTAGGAGTTGATGCCTGTGAAGATGTCTGCGGCCCCGCGTCCACCATTCCTGCCGGGCAGTTTAGAGGAGTTCACCTAGAGTTGCATCCGGGTTGGGAAGAGAATTTTTTTCCCGTTCCCATTTCCCAAAGATTGACAGCGTAACCATTTATGGACGCACTAAACTAACTACAGTTAGAACCGGGATGGGAATGGGAATTCCCGTTCCCATTATTTCCAATCCGACTGCCTTATTGTAGCCTTGTATTTTCGATGCAAGTTTACCACGCATTATATCTATAACTAACAATCTTTTTTAATCTGAAAAATATATATATAATAAAGTAAATTCCTCTCTGTTTTTTAATATTTTATATAATTTTTTTTTTTTTTTTTTTTTTCCAGTGGCATATTCTATAGAGAAAAATCCAAATTAGTTAATACAAGAAATTACGACTCCATTGCAATACAATATATATATTTGGATTGCATTACTACACAATTTATAGACATGGCCGAAAAGATCCACCAAAGGGCATGATATAACCATGGTTAGATTAAGAGTAATGATTGAATTTTGAGCTCAACTCTTGAATAGCTGATAATCTTAAGACGACTGCATTCACAAAGAAAACTCAAATGCCTTCCTTGGCAGTTTTGCAGTAGACATCTGATGCATCGACAGGAGTAATCCACATCGAATCATTGATAAGAACTTGTGCGAGAAACCGAAAGAATCATTCTGACATGGCACCTGATGCTATACACAAGACAACTGCTTGAAAGCCATGATGATGCAGCACAGCACACTAAGGCTCGAGACATACTCAAGCAGCAGACACGTCAAAAGACAATGGTATTCTAATCATGGTTGGATTGAGTATTGTAATAGTATGTAATGGGAAATTCGGGAATATGAACCACTCCCATTCCCCACATTTCCCAACCCGACCCATCCCTATGGGAGTAAACGGGAACTGCGAGAATTCCCAATTATTCCCTTTCCCACTGCGGGATGAGAATGACATTCTAAAGCTGCAATATAAAGATTTAGAACAGAGAAATTTGGTCATGATTCAGGCAAAGAAGTGCAAATCTGAAGGCTTAAACTTTTAAAGAGAGGTGTAAATTATTACATTTTAAAACATCAAAAATACTATCAAAGATGCACAATATATGTACTCCCCGGCAGTTAACGAGTCTCGGCATTTTTATAATGTTTGCAGCTCCAATGGTTAACCATGGCTCTCATGTGGTTAGCCCGCACTGCGAGCGGCTTTAGGGGAGTGCTAACCAAACCCGCAAATCATGGCTTTGGCGTTGGCTAACCACGGCTAGTCATGGCTTTTCCGCAGCCTAGTTTCACATGCTCTCCATGGGGAAGATCCATGTTTAATGCTACCACGCACAGACAACCCAAGTGTAGGATAAATTATCTACAAGTAGCCTTAATCTGCAGGTGCTTTGTCAGCATGTCTCAGCCTTGTCTGCTTGAAAGGGCTATTCAGTATAGAATACATAGGTGCGCAACTCGGCGTTGTGCGCAGCTCGGTAGTGGATTACCTTATAAATATTGCTTCAAATACGAGCTTTCTTCCCCTTTTTCTTTTCTCTTTTCAATGCTCTTCAGTCCGAATAAACTATACAGTTTGCTTTATTTGTATCCATCCTTTGACTCCATTTAAGTGACACCCGTGATGCCTAATTGTAGCTATGACTGTAATGATCCGCAGCCAAAGACTGAGCCCGAGCCAGACATCACAGGAGCTGGTGTGAGTTGCTACCTTCAAATTCGACCGCATAAGGATTCTTTATACTGAAGACAATTAAAAAAGGTCCTTATTGGCTATGTAGCCACAGCTGGTATAGTTGTCATTATAGTGACTGTTCATTATTTCCTTGTATACCAACCAGATCTCGACCCATTTCGCAGTCCAAATGGCACAACTGAACCGAACCAGGAAGTGCCGTTCCGGCCAAATCCAGTTGATAAAATGATTCTTGGTCGTTTAAGGCGTGTACAGAAAAACTGGTGGAACAATCAGCGTTTGTCTCGTCTTGAGCCATCAGTGATTAAGGTATGGAATTTGCATGGGGGACTGCATTTGGACTTTCTAACAAGCCCTTGAAAAGTGTGTGCTTTCTATGAGTGATGTGCAGCTGGCAACTAGGATTGCAATCCTGATTAGTGGATACTCTCAGCTTCACTGTGGTATCACCTGCTATCAATGGAAAATTGTAGGGCGCTTGGCCTGGTTTTCCAGTTTGACACATCTTTCTTGCCTGACTTTATTGAGGAAATATCTCCATAATCATCCTTCCGAACGCCATTGGAGACTGCTATTCATGTTTATTTTGATTGTCATGCTTGTTACGGCGATGGTGCCCACTGGCAACTACGATTGGAGGCGTTCTTCTTACAATCCTGAGCCAAATGACTATGCCATTTGCTCCTTTTCAGAAAAATCGCCAAGGAATTCACCAGCAAATCTGTCAATGATTGCCTTGGTATCGTTAATCAGCCTCGGTTTTGCTATTCGTGTGATCAAGCTTCATGAACTGTCGTCAGTTTCTTTAGTTGGAAGGCCAAGGCAGAGGCTCAGCAATGTCACCCGGAGGCTCCTATGGATTATATACAACTGGAGAGAAGATTCAGCATTGCTGCTGCGAAGGATACCTGGAAGGATATTTTACTTTCCTGCACTTGCCTTGCTTCTCACCCTGCGTGTTATCCTGGATCATTGGTCTTCTATGTTTTTTGAGGTATTTGTAATCCTGGTCTTCAAGACTGAGCTTGATATTATTTTCTAACATTTTTAGATGTTTTGGCTTTTAACCAGCTTTTTATTGGGTGTGATTACCTTAATCTCGGATGTCACCATAGCATCGCCCAAGGATCCTGATTCAGAGGCCTACAGCTGGAGTTTTGGACAAATTATGCCAGTCATACTATTGGCAATACCATTTATTACCATAGTCGAGAATTTATATCCGGATGAAGCCCCCGTTCGCGATTTGCATACAGAAGCAACAAGAGATATCTCATCCTCATCATTGCTACCTTGGCCGGAAGAACGACACGATGAGGACAATAGTATGCTGGTGTTTAATCCAGATCAGGACTACTATCATATTTCAAGTTCTATGAAAGCTGGCACGATATCTATTTTTATCTTTGAAGTTTTCTTGGGATGCTTCGCACCGGTAGCTGTGGTTTTAACAGGTTCCTTTATGGAAAACATCCTACATCGAGCAAATCAAACAATTCCTGGGGCTTTTTTCTCACTGTGGTGCATAATCCTATTCTCTCTGGGAATTGACTGGGTTGTGTCTCAAAAGGCCGGGAGGGGATATGTTCCAAAGCGGCATTTGCTTGTTTTGCTGCAATTTGCCAATGTTACTTTATTCACTGCCTTTCCTATGTGCTTGATGTTAGTCGGTGACCTAGGCTACGCCTAGGTCAGTGCTCGGAGAAGGTCCTCGTAAGCACGTCAGCTTGGTTAGATGCCCAACCCACATCGGGCATACCTTTACGCGGACCCTTATATATTAGTCTTTGATCTCGACTGGCGTTCTTCTTTCTTTCTCTATCGAATGCTTCCTGTATATAGCTAAATGATAGCTTTCGGAGTCTAGCCCCTTACACTTTGGGCCCTTTCCGCCGTTTGCTGTGAGTGTGCTCGCGGTAGAGCTACACTGGTACTGGCTAGGAATTGTGGCAGCGCCCTGGTAGCTTTAGGTATTCCTAAAAGTCGTCCTTGTGGGTGCTTCTCTGCGACAGTGCATCTCATAACCCCATCCATCTCCAGATCGCTAGAGCTTATTTCGTTGGTGTCGCCATTTCCGGCGTCCAAAGAGAAGATGGTGAGTTGTCCCTCTTGATAAGCCACAGCCTTTACAGGTTGCATCTTCTTGGGCCTGGATCCGATGTAGGTGTGCTCCAATGGCTGCATGTCCTGACTTCAGTTGAAAGTAGCAGCCTGCCAAGTGTTGGGGGCTACTGCAGCTGTAGGATCAAGCTGCCAGTTCTTTAGCGGCCTGTATATTCCGTTGTTGGGATCGCTAGCTGAGCTCTTTAGTGAGCCATCTCTGCTTCTGTGCTGTAGCAGCTTCTGTTCGAGCTCTACAGGCAAAGGCCAGAGAGATCTCTTTTGGGCCTCTTCCTGAAGGTGTCACGGGCTCGGAATAGTAGATACTGACGAACTGATATTCCTATCTAAACTATTGTAGCCATCGACGAGAATATCGAATCTGGAGAAGAAAAGAGAAGAGGCAAATCTATTTACACGAAGAAGTCCTATATGGTTGTGTGTGGTCTCGCTAAGCAGCTTGTTTGCCTTGGTTGCTTCCATGGCATTGTTTGCCGTGTTGATGATGTTTGTTGATGTAGGCGCTGGGCTGAGCCGTTACAGAAGGCTTACTGGCTGCCTGCTTTACTACCTGGTCAATTTTCTCATCGTTTCCTTCTAACCCTGCGTGTCCCAGAACCCATTGGATGGTGAGCTGATGACGTTGGGAGTGTAATCTCTTGGCTATAGCATATATTTGGATCGCTAATGCTTGGCCTGGATCTGGCTGGATATGTCGCAATCTCGTCATGGCGGCTTAGGAATCCAGCAAGATAGCGACTGGTCCCTAATATTCCACTTTCTATGCTACCTGGAGTGCTTGAATGACTCCACGAAGCTCTGCATCAAAGATTTCATATCCCTTGCCTAATGGGATCCCCTGGGTCTTCCAGGCTCCTTCTGGTTCTTGTCACGCAATTCCTGCTCCACACATGCCGTTTTCCAATCTTGAGCCATCTGACCAGATTATCAGTCCAGGAGAGAGAGATTGTGCAGCTGCTAGGGAATCTGGACCTGGTAGAACTTCTATTCGGCCTGGGAACTGGCTACTGGCCGACTGTATTGTGCTTTCAAAGCCCTCAGGCGGGTTGCAGCTAGCTACAAGTTTTGACTTCCATATATGACGTACGACTTATGGCTGTCCAAGCATATGCATGAACGGATACAACTTTGATGGTAGGACCGGGGATTACGGCTATGCAGCCAGCATCCTTTGACAATGACCACCGCATACATGTGTTATGTGCTTTGTGCTCCATTTGTCTCTTTGAACTTCTTTCTCAACGACCTTCCCTTTTGCGCTTGTTTGACGGCCGCCAGATCGTGTATAAAAAGGCCGTAAAATAGATAGATATGGAGAATCAGAGCTCTTCCTCTTTCGTTCTAAATGGTGCCCATGGCATCCTTCCAAGATAAGTAGTTGACAATAAGTCATGAGCACACTTGTTGAATGCCGACAAGGAATAACAGATAGCAGTAAATACGCCATATACCTGTTTTCTTGTATGTAGTCCGTCACGGAGTACAGGCATTCACCAACAACACAAGACGTTTGTATACTCTGGTCTGTTTGAATATAGGGCAGGAACCCCCTTCACACACTAGATAGCGCAGCGCTGGCAGGTCCGGGTTCTTTCTTTCCTTCTCCATGTTAGTATTTTAATAGAGTCTACCAATCAATTTATATTGTTCGAGGCCAGTCTCCATCCTACTGTTCTATTACTACATATAGTATGTCAGATATGCACGCACAGCGGTGCCAAGCGGCAATGTGACGCTAAACTTAAACAGGAATGCTATACCGTTTCTAGTAATCCGCCGTCGCCTAAGTGTACGGAGTACGGAGTAGCTCAGGGTGACGCTGGAATTGCCACGAAACGTCGTGGCCTTTGAGGTACATTTTCGTGGCCAACAACGACCTTTTAGATTACAAAACGCTCTTTCTAGAGGCGGAGAAGGAACGGAAGCAAGCAGAAGAGCGGCAGAGACAAGCAGAGGAGCGACAGAAACAAGCAGAGGAACAAAATCGACCAACGACCTTTGGCGAGCTCATTCGATATGGCCACAACATCGTCGCTAGATCATTGAGCGTTGCAAACCAATCTCGCTGCACTTCAGGGAAAATCTCAGCACCGATCGGAAAAAAGTGCCCAGTAAAACTGCGCCTGTGGACAGAATGTCAATACCAGCAGGAAGAAATCTATCGCTCTGTTCGTACACATCTTGGATCAACAGGGGATACAGCACGTCGGAATTTTCCACCCCTCGTTGCGCTGGATTATGAGGGACAAAATGTCAAAGAGAGACCGATAAGCAGCGAACGGGGCCTTGAGCTATGAACGATCTGCTGTTGAGAATCATGTACGGAACATAATCGCAGAGCTTTGCAAGATACCTACCGCTCGAGATGAATTCCGTTTGGGTGATGGAGTCCAGTTTGACAGCCACACCAATAGCCTTGATTTACAGACAAACCAACCATCAAGATCCGGTCTTCCAGGCCTGATCAGTATTGCATACACCGCATTGGCGACGGCACTAGCGCACTTCTTACCACAGTCGAGTACAAGCCTCCACACAAGCTACCTGTTGAGAGCCTTCACAGAGGTCTTAAATCCATGGACTTCTGGGAACAAATGGTCAAGGCTCACGGTGTACCTAATACCGAGGACAGAAAGCTGAAAGGATCATTGGGTTGGTGATCGCCCAAGAGTACCATGTGATGATCCAGGAAGGACTCGAATATTCATATGTGACTAATGGACTTGCATTGATCCTTCTGCGGGACCCCTATGGCGACCCAGGCACTCTGTATTACCATCTCTGCGAACCGAAGTTAGAAGTGAACCCAGAAGATGATCAGGGTTTTCTGCAGCCAGCAACGGCTATCGCTCGGGTATTGTGTCTCTGTCTGATGAGTTTTCGCTCACGTCTTCGTAGCCAGCAGTGGTGAAACGAAACAGACGCGCAACTCCCAATCTGGAAGTCTAGCTTTGGTAGCTTAGATGGTACTTGGTCTCCAGTTTCCGAATTTGAATCACCACAAAGTACCCCGAATTCAAAGCACACTTATCCTAGCCCCAAATCCACCACATCCGAGTTTCTGCCGCCATCGTCATCCTCAGCGGAATCCCCTACCGCTGAGGGACGCCGAGCGCCAACCCAGTCTCGGCCTGGCTGCTCACCTTTTACCGCAGCACACCATGATGAATCTTCAGATTCAGATTCGGATTTTCAAGCTTCAGGTCAACGAAAACGCGGTTTTAATGAGGTTGGTTCATCTCCGCCGGTTCAACGAGTGGTGCGCCAGGCGACTTCATCGCAGATTTCAGATGGCCGACATGGGCAGCATAACGCACGCTTTTGTACACAGCGGTGTCTAAATGGCCTGCAGCAGGGTGGTCTGCTCGATGATGACTGCCCGAATGTAATGCTCCATAAACAGGGCGGAGACGGTAGTGGCACGCGATTAATTCCACAACTTTCTTGCAGGGCGTGAAGAAACAGCCGGATAGAAACATCAAGCGCAACTGTACGCCAATGGGAGGCTGTGGAGCATCAGGAGCGCCATTCAAAGTCACCTATGCTAAATATGGGTATACTGTTGTTGGAAAAGGCACGACCACCTTGCGGTGGCCGGAGCTCCAATGCGAAGCCGAAGTATATCGTATCCTGCAGCAAGCTCAGGGTTCTGCAGTTCCTGTTTTCCTTGGGGAAATTGATCTGGCAATATTTTACCCCCCCCCCATGGGGCTGGAAAAATCCGGTATATGCTACTTATGGGGTGGGGTGGGAATTCTATCGGCAGTATCGAGAATGCGCCTTCTTGTGCAGAATTCACTGAGGAAGAGTTGAATCATGAAATCTCAAGATCTGTGAAGAAGATCCGCTCTCTCGGAGTTTTGCATGAGGACCTTCGACCGGATAATATTCTATGGAACGCTGAGTTGCGACGGGCCCTGATTATTGATTTTCATTGGGCTAGATTGGACCGTCGACCGAAGAGAAAGCGGCTGCTTTCGTGCAGGGCAGAGGCACGTCAGCCGAAACGACATCATACTATTTGCTAAGTGATAACTGTACATTATTGAAGCATTTGTTTGAGAAGATCTGTTCCTGGGGTGTTGTGAACCGGAGTTTCTTAACATGGAATTCATTATTTTTTCTTTACGATGACTAGCGCTTTGGAACACAAGTTGATAAAGACTGTAACTGTAATGAACTTCTATCCCCTCTCCAGCTTCCTGATACGAGTATCGCGCCTTAGTTGACTCACAGAGCACTGGGTGCTCTGAAAGCCCCTTGTTCCCCTAAAAAATCATGATATGAGGGAGTGGGAGGCTGTTAAACGAGCTCTAACAATAGCAAACCTTCCAATGTCACACCAAAGAACTTGAGCATATGATCATCCCTGCTACTGAGCTGTTGTACGCACCTATCATTCCTCCATCAACTGCTTTGGCGTCAGGCCACACCGGTTTCTCGAGCTCTGCCAGACTTCCTCGCCACCATCCATTGCTCGCAATACTTTTACGGTCTCAGAACTAACATTCAAAGTCGCCGCCAAGTAATGTAATGCGGTATTTCCATCAATATCCTGCGTTCGGACATCGAACCCGCCCCACTCCAGGAGCAGCTTGATGATAGCCAACTGAGCAGCCTGCTCGGCCTCTGTCATGGGCTTTTCTATAAGGGGATTGGCCGCCGCTATTGCCCGAGGAAGCTTGCCCTTAGGATATTTGAGGTGCCGCGGACTGGGTAGAGAGTGCTGGAGCCATTTGGAATCCAACGTGCGGGCACAGAGGATGCTGCGCTCCACAGCTGGTCTGATCTTCGCTGTGTGGTCGCCGGTCAAAGGAAGCGCTGTCACGTGGAGCAGTGTATGGCCCAGGGCTGTGCGTCCGGCTCTGGCATGGCCACCTGGGATGGAGGCTGCAATCCAAACCAGGAATTCAGGATCGTGTCTCGCTGTGGCAAAATGCAGCGGATGTATTCCAAATACAGGCGTGCGCAGGTGGGGGGCAAGATGTGGATGTGCAAATAGGTCACTGATGCATTCACGCACACCTGGCTTGGTCAGATCGCACTGGGCAATAGCGAATGAAAGCGGCGGAAGAGCCATTGTAGGCGCCACCAAGGGACGGTAGTTAGGGCAGTAGTTGTAGGTTTTGAAAAGCTTATTGAGCATTGATCGGTGGCCAAAGGCAATTGCTTGGTGTACTGGTGATGAGACTGACAACTTTGACAACGGTGCTTCACTGGGAACTTCCAGCAGGCTGTCCTCTTCTTGGGTCTCTGTGGGTGCTCGCCATGAAGAATCTTCAGCATCTGCAGTGTGCAGAATGTCAAATAAATCTTCACAGCCACACTGCGCCGCGACTTCTAGGGAAGTCAGTGCAGTGTCCATGCGCAATCGTTGACCAGGTACATTTGGCTCTGTCCAGAAACGGGGGAATCCAACCCGGCGCTCATCCAGTTCGACTGAGGTCAGCAGTGCCATTTGGCTCTCAATGCCTTTGGCCTTTGCAGTCGCAAGGAGTTCTGCCCTTGGGGAACAGCCACCAAAGCCGGATAATTATTCCTGCCGACTATCCCCAATACACAACGAATGCCAGTCATAAGTGTAATACATCAGCAGCTCAACCAATCCTTCTACGCCAACCAGTTCTTTCTCACCTGCGGATCAGGGAAGGCTGAGTTGTCTGTGCATCCAGAACTCTGATGAAAGAGTCAAGAATAGAATCAAAGCGGAGATGGCCGATGCCGCTGCGCTAACATTAGAACACAATAATTAACCAGTCGTTCTTCGAACAAGGCAACCAATCGTAGTATTGTACGTAGGCACGGACATGGCACGGTGATGTTCATAGAAAACTTATCCACCAGGGGACGCCCAGCCAGTGGAAGCTGAAGGGTCTGAGGATGACGTGATGAGAATCATGGTTGACCATCCAATTTGCAGGGCATCATTGTATCTCAGACATCCTTCTCTGTTAGCAGAGTTTTTCAACATGAGTCGGGGGCCATACTGGCGTGGATGCAACGATTATGACTGCATTCTGCGAAAAGGTGGTGGCGCAATGAGGGGGCCTACGCAGAGGATCAATAGCAAAAATGCCTTACCAAAATCAGAGGCGGCACGGGCGAAAATTGAATGGGAAAGCAGCACAAATTTGGTTGAAGTTGAAGCAGCGATGGAGGGCGACTTTATAGAGCACGCACAGCGATGCCAAGCGACAATGGGACGCTAAACCTAAATAGGCACACTATACCGCTTCTAGTAATTCAGTGTCACCCAAGAGTACGAGTACAAAGTAAAGGGGTGTAAATTTGTATGAGGATAGACGATTATTGCACAATTGATAAGATAAGGAGTAAATCGGGGATTCCCCTTTAGTTCAACCTCGGCTTCTACCCAACGGAGTATAGTAAGACCTCAACCAATTCTTGCGGAGCTCATACGCTAAACAATCGGCAGCAATTTATATTCTGTACTACGTGCTTATCGCAATCCTCCGAGAAAAGCACCTAAGAGCTAAGAGCCGACATTCCTCCGCAAAGCCGGTTCCAGAGGAAACGCCTGCTCTTCCACGGTCACATCCCCGAAGACTGTATTCCACCGGGGCTCTAGCTCTTTTGGTGTTTCCCATGCGTTTTCGGGGTCGCGCAGCCAGAGTCGTAATAGGTGTCGTCTTCAGTATCTGATTAGCAATTTCCTAAATTAAAACTTGGGAAGTGACGTACTCCTGTCCCGGTCCGTCCGTGAACCCATTTCGCGCATGGAAAATACTCAGGTTATTGACGTATTGGATGTCGCCTTTCTGGAATCCAAGCGAGGCGCTATGCTCCTCTGCTAGGAAGTGCAGCGCATCGAGTGCTTCGGCCTGCGCTTCGCTGATTGGCGGAATATCCTTTGATCGAGGCTGCGCTAGGAAACCGGTAAAGTACCGTCGGGCGTACTGAATCAGCACACGCTCCGGAGTCGTGTCCGTAGGCGGCTGGTGGTACAACAGCGGTCGAAGCGTATACGGTCTGTCCGGATTTCCAAACCTAGACACGTTAGCTTCCTGAAATCGCCACTGTCTTTTCACGGACATACCCATCAAGCGGCCACTCCTCCGCCAACGTCCTCACCAAATCCGGCCGCTCCCTGGCCAAAATATTATACACCAGCCAACTACTGGCCAAATAACTCTCACCCCCTTCGGCAGCAGTCTGCAGACACAAAAGCGAGATGATATCCCCCGCATCTGTATGAAACACCTGCTTATCAGGCGTGTTCGACGGAGCCCCAATCTTGCCTTTCTCAGCGGTGGTGGTGAGATCTTTGATGTGTGAGATCACGGGGGACGTCCCGTTGGCCAGGCGTGTGTCTTGCTGGCGGCCGCGGATGCTCCCAATGTGCGAGGACACGCCGGTGTAGGTTATTATATTGTCTTCGCGGGTGTGGGCGTCTATGCGTAGGCCTCGGAGGACGATGAAGCCGCGGCTGGCGTGGATGTCTTTGGATAGGGCTCGGAGGGTGGGGTGGAGGGTTGGGAGGGGGAAGGTGGATGTGTTGATGTGGCCGAGAGGAAGATTGAGGGCTGTACTGTTAGCAACCGCCATTCAGTCATGTAGAATCAGGAACATACATTTGAAGTGCTGCAGCGCAGCTTCAATCTCATCCAACTCAGCATTACTCAAATGGTAAAGCCAGTCATCCTGTTTCTCGATATCCTTTCCCTCCCAGACAAGCGGGGATTTCAATTCCAGTGGAAACCCATCCGGCAGAGTAGTTGGTAGGGTTTCGGTTTCCTTGCGACGAAGAGAACGCGCCTTATACTTTTCATACTCGGGATGATACTGGATGTCCGGCTGGACAGGCCGAGTAATGGTTTCTGTAGCGGACATGTTTGTGCAGTAAACTTGGTACTCAAAATAAATTGATTTACAAAGCAAGACAGTAAACATTGATCGGGATGTCAAAAAGCAGCTTAAATACCCACAACCCAACCAAACATATTAATTGCATTGCCACATAAACCCCGCAAAGCACGACTTGCTTTATCTGTGGATGACAAGTCCAGCTGAATGTTTAACACAATCCCTGCATGCACGAATCTATCACACCATCGGCGGCACACAATTGCGATTTAGCCTAGCAGATAACAACATGCTCTACTATTTATATATATCTCACTCCTCCGATGGAAGAAATAATTCACCATGGCGAAATCTCAGGAACCGATTATTAGTGAGATTTTCTACCCCTGGGTAGAACCCTATTTTTGGTCATAGCTGACCACGACTAGCACCGTATAGCGGTTCGGAGGAGAATGAGTCGAACGCGGAAACTAGCTCGACCTCGCAGGTCTCGGAGCGATATATTCTCCAAGACAGACAGATTGGTGTTTTTGGAGCGATTTCGTTGATCGTCAATAAAATCGTCGGTGCTGGGTAACCCTCCCCCCACCTATCCCTTTATACCCATCGCACGTCCAAACTAACATGGACAGTATCTTCTCAACACCCTCCTCAATTTTCAAACTAGCCGGCAGCCCTGGAATGGCCCTTGTCCTCTGGGTCATCGCCGGCGCCATAGCAACATGTGGCTCAATGGTGATGCTAGAATTTGGCTCTGGTATTCCGCGCTCCGGTGGGATTAAGATATATCTGGAACGGTCGTTTTCGCCAACGCTGCTTTGGACTTGTGTTTATCTCTTCTACTGTGTTTTTCTTCGTGGGTCTCCTTCCCCCATTTCCGGATGTAGTAGAGCAGGGTTAATGGCGAGAAGAGGTCTCCGCAAGCAACGCCATAACATCAGCAAGTTACCTCCTCCAGGCCGCAGGCACAGAAACAACGACTTGGAATCTCCGCGGCTTAGCTATCGCAGCCACAGCCTTCGCAGTGGGCATCCACACCGTTACACCACGCGTCGGACGGTGGTTACAAGACCTCCTCAGCGCGGTGAAACTGTTCATCTTGGCCTTTATCGTGTGCACTGGCTTTGCAGCACTTGGAGGGCATTTGCGGATTCCTAGGACGGGGAATTTGGACATAAGCACTTCGTTTAAGGGGACGTCGAGAAGTGGGTATAATATCGGGACTGCGTTGTTGAATGCTTTTTTTTCGTTTGGGGGGTATGATAATTTGAATATGGTTCGTTCCCTCCTGTCCATGTATACAGATTGCGCATGGCAGAAGTACTAATTGCTGGTTGACGGTGACAGGTACTGTCAGAAGTCAAAAACCCAAACCGTTCTCTGCGCATCGCTCTACCCACTGCCATGGGCAGTATCACCGTTCTCTATCTGCTGGCTAATATCGCCTACGTACGTCCCTCTCACTTCTTCCTATAATACAGTCCTAAATACTAATGCTAATGAGGACAGTTCGCCGGCGTTTCAAGAGAAGGATTCCTCTCCTCAGACCTCACCATTGCCGCCTCACTGTTCCAAAACGTCTATGGTGAATCCGCAGGAACAAAGGCTCTTCCTGCACTAATCGCCATCTCAGCTATTGGTCATTTACTTGGTATAGCGTTTACAGTCCGTACGTTCCCTTCCCCGAATACCTCCCCTTCCAAAAACCTACCATGGTACTAACGGGGGCGGTAGCGAGGGTAATCCAAGAACTCGCCAAAGACGGCATAACCCCCTTCCCAACGCTCTTCATGCAAAACCGGCCCTTCAAGACCCCCATCTGGGGCCTCCTCATCCACTTCGGCATAACAGTGCTGTTCATCTGTGCGCCTCCCGCGGGCGATGCATTTGATTTCGTGGTCAATCTTACGACGTACCCCGGTATTTTCCTTTTGACGCTTGTCGGGATCGGACTTATTAAGTTGAGGTTTGATAAGAAGGAAAAGTGGAATGAGGAGGGCGGGTTTAGGGTTCCGTGGGCTGTGTTGGGGTTTTATCTTGTTGGGAATCTTGTGAGTTTTCTTTGTTTGATTGTTCTGATAGAATTGATATGGTGAGTATGGGATGCTAACGCGGTGCAGTTTGTTCTGGTCATGCCGTTTGTCCCACCGGATGGTGGCAAGGGGAGCACGAGTCTCCCGTATTGGCTATCGCCAGTCGTTGCGTTGAGTATCCTCGCGCTGGGCGTGGTGTACTATGCTCTCCGATTTGTGGTGTTCCCCTGGGTATTCGGGTACAGACTGGAATTGATAGAGGTCGGGTTGAGCGATGGATCGCGGGTGTCGCGGTACAAGATTAAGAAGAATGGTTGATTGGATATCATTACTCGGTCTATCTAGACTATGGCAAAAAGTAACAATGGCAGTCTAAGTCTATGAATTGTGGTAATTACTCGAAACAATTCAAGAGAGCATCTTGGAGTTCGCCTGCTCGCAGCGCTGTGTAAATCTTGCTGATGTGTGATCCGATCAGTGGTTTGTCTGTGCGACTGCGCCCGTCTCCAGATTCCTTGGTAGCATGGTCGACGATACCCCGGTGGATCGGGACGTTCAGCGTCTCCCGAACGACGCTGTACATAGACTTCGACGCATGGCAGAGGTATTGCTCAGTGGTCCGCTCGCGGAGGAAAGACTCGCGAACCCCACTGTATGTCTCTGTCAAAACCGCGACAATCAACTCCTTCCACTTCAGCGCCTTGGCCACGTCATTCAGATCGGCATACTCAGGGTGAACATCGGCAGTCCCGTGCTGGCTGATAAGCGACAACAGCAAGCCCATCGACGTCGTGGCGGCCACGTCGGCCCGATCTGCGAGGTTCCGGGAGCTAGTGCGGCCCCAGTGTCCCATGATCTCCTCCCAGAGCGATCCGTCGACGATCTGGCTGACCGTCGGTCCGCAGAGGTCTTTGGTAACCCGTTTGATTTCCTGGTGAGCCTGCTTGACGAATTCGAGGTGTAGGGCGCGGAGGTCCAGCGCTTGGCACAGCACGTACAAATACGCAGCGGACATGATGGAGAGCACTTCCACTGCGTCACCTGTGTATCGCGCAGCGATCAAGGCCAGCGAGTTCAAGCCCTGGTTGTGCATCTCCGCCGACTGGACGTAGTTGCTCACCGGGTGCGCAAGGTAGGCCAGCTCCGACATGTACCCCGCCATGTTGATGTCCACGCCCTTCATGGTATACGACAGACTCGGATCATCCACGCAGAGGTTAGGCGTCAACCCCTTGTTCAATGCGGGGTTGATCATCTCCGTGCACTGCGAGAACACCATCTTTCCGATCATCTGCAGCGCGCCCATCGTCTTCTCCATCGCGGAAGTCACCGACGCGGCTTGGAAGTTGCCACCGTGATGCACCTCTGCGCTGTCAGGGTCGACCAGCGGATTATCAGTGGTCGAGTTAAGCTCAACCTCCACTTGCTTCAATGCCAGGGCCAGGTCCTCGAGCTGAGGACCGATCCACTGCGACGATGTGCGCAGCGCATAACGGTCTTGCGCTAAAACGTGGGAATCCTGCGCTGTGCCAATCTTGCCAGGGTCTGCCTCCGACACGAGCTTGGAGTCGGAGAGGAAGTTGAAGATGTTGGCGGCCACTTCTTTCTGCCCCGGATGGGGACGTGCGATGGCGATGAATGGGTCGTAGTTTCCGCGCTTGCCAAGCAAGGCCTCCGTGCCCATCGCGGTCAGGACTTGGGAGAGCAGGATGAGTTGGTTGGCCTCGAAAAGAACCAAGCTGGCAGCACCAGCGCTAAAGGCCGTTCCGTTCAGAATCCCCAGACCCTCCTTGGCCTGCAGCTCGAGGGGCTTCAGGCCGGCCAGTGCCAGCGCTTGATCGGCCGGAAGAACGCGATAGCCCTGATCCTTGCCGCAATTGACTGAAATATCTGGGTTCCCTTCCAGTGCACCGGCCACGTACGACAGTGGCATCAAGTCACCACATGCTGAGATACTGCCACGCAGTGGAACGACAGGCGTCATCTCTTTCTCCAGGAGGGTCAGAAGGTGCCGTACCACGTCGGGCCGGACAGCGGAGTGGCCTCGGAGGAGGGAATTGCAGCGTGTCAACATGGCAGCCCGGACAATGGGCACGGGAATGGCATGGCTTTTCAAGCTGTCCACGAAAGACGATGACTGGAGAAGGCCTCTGTCACTGGGCAGCAGGATGGCCGCGCTTTGATGCTGAATGAGGGCTCTTTGCAAATCCACATAGCTGTCGGTACGGGTGTCTGCGCTTCCTCCGTAGCCAGTTGTAACACCGTAGACCATCTCATTGTTCTTCAGCTTCTGATCCAACTGGTCGACGCTCGTGCTCATGCGCTGAGCGGCGTAGCCATTGCCCGAGAAGGATGCATTGCAACCAAACCTGGACAGTCAACATAGCTCAAAGGAGGGTGGAAGGAAGCATACCGTGCCACAGCAACAGTCGAGCTTAGGTCTAACGACTCTCCATCGAGAGTGACAGCATTCCGATCCTTCAGCAGGTTTCGCAACCGACGCATCGAGGATTGCAAGGAGGAGGTCAGAGGCTGGCCTCCGTGGCTGGGAGCAGCGTCCTGTTTGGGATCGCACGCCTGCAAATTCAGGATCATGGTGCCAGACATTCTGAAGTGAATTCGCTAGGAGCTGGTCTGAGAAGTGAATATATCGAGAACGAGGTAAGGGGAACTCGAGTAGGAGTACTCTGGAGCAGGTGGAATATAAGGAAGCAAGGGACAAAGAAGGCCGGAATCCAGCTTTAAGTGAATATGCAAGAAAAAGTACCTCGCAGAGGGCCGTATCCTCGTACCTGTAGGCTGAAACGAACTCCACTGGCTATGAGCTCGATGGTTCGTGACCGATTCCAGTTGAAAGGTCGCGGTGGACCGGCGGGAAGCTCTGATGCCGTATCAGATCGGAATGCGGGAGCTGTAGTGGGTGTGCTAAAGACTGCGATCCGCCAGATGAACTCTTTTCTTTTACTCATGCTGACGATTATAGTCAGGGATCTGGATATATGTGTCGGTACCATTCAAATCTGGTCCCGTACTTTGGACAAAGCAGTCAGCTGATCCCTGTTTGTCACATAGTAGCCGGAGCAAAGGTGCTTGGATACCTTGTTCCCTCTGCCTACTACTGTCAATAGTAGCTGTAGTATACAAATACATAGTCTAGCATCGATCTGGTTCGATCGGGTCTACCGCGGCCGAAGCGGACCCATAGTTCCGTTTTGACCTGCTCTCAAAACGGCTGTTCATCTGTCCTGTACACCAACGGTATGGGCGAGCCACCTTGTGTCAAGTGTGGGACAGGATGAGCTCGGGGCCGTGGAGCTATCTTACATCTTACATGCAGTTGATCAGACCGAACACATCTGACATTGAGGATAAGCTACCGATGCAGATATCCGACCTATAAGACGTCCTAGATGTACCAAGGGAACTGATATCTGTGTAATAGTCTCATGCAATATGGACCTATTGACAGACTATCTGCGAGCTACTAGCATGAAGGAGAAGAAAAAAAGCCAAAGAACGCTGGGCCCGCCAGCGCTGGACTATCTAACGTGTGAGGCGGTCTCCTAAAACAGAACACAGGAATCAGCGTAAAGGAGTCAGAGCATGTCATGTGAGCGAGCAAGTGCTCATGCTCCGTGGCCATCTGCCGACGACCAACTAGAATGTCTGATCTCGGTAGTTAAAACAAATATTCTGTTGCTTAGAAATATATATATCGGACAGGAGTGAACATCGACTACGGTGGCGGTATGCCAGCTGTAAGGCTGGATATATGTCAGAATGCGCAGCTCACAAATACATTTGAAGTAACCAACTAGTCCATCTTGATAATTGAGCAAGTAAACCAGCACTCTCGAGACAGTTCCGTGGTGATTTTAATAATGCCAATAGCGTCCACACAAGCTGTGAATACAAATAAGGAAGTGACACTTCCAACAGTGAGACTCTTGGGCTATCGACTGTGCCAGGATCATTCACGTGTTAGAGCGCCGCGTCCGATTCCTGGCTCACAGAGTTCTGGACCGGACACTATGTAGTGGACGACTGAAAATCGCGCTGCACGTCCTTTATGAGATTATTGGCTTCGTGAAATTAGCATCGGAGACCCCATAGAGGGCGGGACAGCAGGCGATCCTTCTCTCCGAGTTTAGAACCTAACCCCGATCGCCAAGCGAGTCAACCGTGGAATTAATTTATCTGGGCTGGTCCTGGGAATAACCGTGGGCAGGGGACTGTGTGCACCGGAGTAAGGTACAGCTCCGTACAGAGAACGGAATACCCCTGGATATAGTACTCTGTAGCAGGCCTGATTTCAATGTACTACAGTTATCATGCGAGACCAGGCTGCAGTCACAGCCAAGCAGTAAACAGAGTGTGATGGTGCTATCACAAACCATACTATCGATTCCAAATAGTGCGAGCTTGATTTGGACGCAGGTCATTGGTTGTGCGGGCGGAGGATATCTCCTCGGACCCGTGCCGGGGTGTGGCGGTGCGCAGCCACAGAATCGCGTAGACTTCCATATTGAGTTCATTGAGTTCAGGTCTGAGTTTGGGCAGTAGTACAGGTGCAGAACAAGTACCGGTACTTGTTCGGTACCTGTACACAGCACATGGTGCCTGTTGCGGTACGCGCCTCGTACATCTGTATGGGATCCGCTTGTTTTTCACTACAATCCTGTATCAAGCCATAACCTGTTTGTACTTATCAAATATCCGACAGGGCAAAAAGGAAGATGATCTCATCCATGGATCTCGGCCCAATAGCGGCGGTCTGGGCGGTGGCGAGTGCAGGTTTTCCCCACTTCGGGTGAAGCTTCCCTCCGATGTGGCTGGTGCCCTATTTCTTATTGGCCCGTTTGGAGGCAGCCACATATGCGGTGACGGCGCCATTCCCGATACGGTGCAAAGGGGCTGATCGCACGGGCGACTCCACAGGGCAAAATCTGAGCAGAGGAGTTATTCGTACATAGCACCCTGTAGTACATGGCACTCTCGTATCCAAGTACTATGTACAAGTACCCAAGGTGAAGATAATTATACAAGGACTACGGGTCTACAGGACTACGAGTCTACCAGTACTCCTGCATAGACTGTATCATAACAACATCATTACTACACGCACATATTGGAGCAGTGTATGGAGTAACACAGTAAACAAACTAGTGGCCAATCGCGCCGATCGATCCAGCTCGGCCGACCGTCACCACGGGAAATGAGGTGGCCCGCCCAGGAACTGCTTTTTAAATGTCCTCCCCGTCTTTTTTCTTTTCTCTTTCTCTTTCTCTCATCCATCCCCAGCCATTGTCTTTATTCCTTACTATACTCTATACCTGGACTCCAGTTAATCTCTAATTCACCTTCCTACGCCTCTACTACACTACTGTCACAATGAAGTTCTCTCTTACCCTCGCTATCATGGCCTCCGCCGGCCTCGTCGGCGCCGTGTCCGAGTCCAGCTGCGCTCGCATGTGTATCGACAACATGAACAAGAAGGCCGAGGACTTGGGCTGCAAGTCGGGTGACCAGCGCTGCCTGTGCGACGCCGAGAACTACTCTTTCGGTGTCCGTGACTGCACTGCTCAGGCCTGCCCTGAGGACGACTCGGCCAAGGTTGTCCAGATCGCTCTCTCCACCTGCCCGTCTGACAGTATGTCGTTCATCTTCTGCCATTGACCTGTTATACAAAGCTAACCTTCTCTAGCTACTTCCGGTCAGAAGGCCAACGGTGGCTCCGACTCCGACTCCGACTCCAGCTCCAGCTCCAGCGCTGGCTCCGGCTCCGGCTCCGGCTCTGCCACCGCCTCTGGCTCCGACAGCGACTCGACTGGTACCGCTACTGACGGCGGTGCTGGTGCTGGTGCTGCTTCCACTGGCGCCTCTGGCGACTCGTCCAAGACCGCCTCTGGCAACGATGCCTCTGCCACCGGTTCCGACTCTGCTTCTGCCTCTGCTACCGGCTCTGCTGCCAGCAACTCTGCTTCTGCTACCTCCTCCGGTGCTGAGTCGGTATGTTTATTCCACACATATGCGCCCGTGAATTCTTACTGACGGCTACAGTCTTCTGCTTCCGGCTCCAACGCTTCTTCTACCCTGAGCACTGCCACCAGCACTGGTGCCGGTGCCTCTTCCTCTGAGACCGGCTCTTCCGACTCGGACTCCAACTCTGACTCTGACTCCGGCTCTGACTCTGACTCCGGCTCTGGCTCCGGCTCCGGCTCTGACTCTGACGCCGCATCTTCCAGCTCGTCCGCTGACGGTGCTGAGAACACCGAGAACGCTGCTCCCCGCATGGTCCTCGGCTCCGGCGCCATGGGTGTTGCCGGTCTCGCCGCCCTCTTCGCTCTCTAAGCGAATTGCGGTTAGCAACACTCACCAAACCGATCTTTGCGTTTGGTAAAAACTTTTCTTAATGTTCCAATATTCACGGGTTACGATGTCTGTACGTCGCTGGGTGTGAATTGTACATTTACTTGACCGTCTGGATACGCACGGTCATTGGTTATGACTTATTACTAGTAAATAATACTCGTTCGTTTTATCTTCCAGTATCCTGCCTGTTATCCTCCGTACATACATAGACTGGCTTGCTCTGATGCAATTGCGTCAGGTTCGTACTATTCTATTATTATGATATGCACGATATACTTGGATGCGTTGGTGCGTACGTACCCCGAGTACGAGTTCGTGTCCAAGTACATCAACGGCTGAGCCATGCAGCTTATGCAGTGTAGGAGCACGTAGTGGCTGGTGAATGCACGCTACATTAAGATGACAGGGGTAATGCAGATGTAGATGTGGCTGCTTAGCCATTCACCTTTCGAAGGGCAACGAAAGCTTTCTAGAGTATCGATCGTGGCGGGGTTTTCGCCTTTTTTATTCCCCACGATATTTAAGGGATTTTGATTCCTTTCGAGAGTTTTAGACCTCTTCCATGTCACAATCTCCTCCCTAGCTTGCAATATGGCAAATATCCGCGACATACAAGATAAGCCAGTTCCTGTTATCAGCACCTCCTGAAATTTGGGAGATGTACCCAATAGTCGAAGGTCTGCTAGCCAGACAGCTTTTCGTGAGACTTGATGCAACAACGCAGTTTGCTCGTGCACAGAGTCACACAGCTGGCTGAAGGAAGCGCCAGTAAAGGACTCCTGGCTGAAATACCTGCTGTTGGTTTCCCCGGAAACTAAGGGGGAGAGATACAATAATAACCGTATCGCGCCGTCTTCAGAGAGTACTCCTTGGCCGTTTGGTCTCTAGGTCCCTAGAGGATACTGTTGTTTGTTGTAGTACGAGCCAACTGCTCTCGCACGAGTCTATGGCTACAGGAATGACATACCTATGGAAGTCGTCCAAGCTACTTGGCCGAAGATGCAAGAATATTATCACATAACCTCGTCATGTCCGATGAGACAGAAAAAAAATGATACAACGCTGGGTGATGAAAACAGCCACAGAAATATCATGCAACCTTGGCTAGAGCAATCAAACCGAGCCCTGATGCTGACAAGGTTCGACGCTGTGTCGAATAACAACCAATTACATGCCGCCCGACCTTTCCTTAGCAGTCCATCAGTCTCATGAGATCGAGATTATATGGACAAGGCTGCCTGCTAATATACACTGATGAAGAAAAGCCATTATGTCTCAGTGGGTTCCACGATCCGATGTCGCGGGCTGAATCCCCGGATCAGGTCCTGCAAGCCAGCAGATACTTCTTCGCTACCTTGCAAGCAGCGCTCGCATTTATCTCTATACAACATGAGCTACAGAGGTACGGGATTGCTTCACAGGTCCTCAACTCCCTCAAGAGCCACATCAGACGGACTCGAAGTGACGTGGCTACACTCTTCGACTACGTACAAAGCCACCTATGGGAAGCGACAAATAAAGAAACGTTCAGCATCAAACCCGCAGTTGAAGAATTACTGATCCTCGAGAATTCAGTTTTACAGACATCGATGTGAAGATGAAAAGGGACATGATTGTTTCATCAAGACAATTCTAGATTTCCGGAAAGCTGGAGAAAGGTTGTACACTCTCCCTGAGAGGAGACCTGAAAATACAAGGCTTTACAATCACAGGGACATGATGCTGACACCTGGAGAGGTGATGGTACGCATTCTTTACTTCACTGGATCAATACTGCAAATAGATCCAGCCGGCAATAAACTTTAAGACCCCGCGATATTCGGACCTCTCTGACTGCTGCGTCACGATCGCTGCCTATATCTTGGTGAATTATGATATGATATACCCAGCACATCAACGGATATGGTGGCACCGATCATCGCCAGGGTTAAACCGAAGAGTTCAAGGGCATTTGGAGACCTACTGAAAAGCATAAGCCTGGTAGGATTTAATTTACGTACGCTTCACCATTCAACCCAGGGGACAACAAAGCTGCGACGAATTGCAATCTGCAAGCCCATTGGGCTAGACTATGATCACTTGAATGGAGTACAATGCTACTTCACAGTAGATACAATGACAACAGGCCAGAATAACCAACCGAAAGCAAAACACCACTATAAAGGTTGTAGAAGAAATTAGAGAACAGCAAGAGTCTCCATCCAACAAAGTGAACCGCAAGCTGAGAACAACGCGGTATTTCGTGACTACGACTCTCCAGATTTTGGCCAGAGAAGACTTGTCTGTTAGTCAATGAAGCCAACGTGGTCCGAGGCTATATCCGCTCTATATACCTGCCTCGTTTTAAGATCAAATGAGAACTTACTAAAAGCGATAATTCCACTTGTCTACAATAAGAATGAGATAGGCCCGGAAAGATGTTACACCTCTAACAGATCCAAGGTTGATTCACTACAGCGTTCATCCTTTGTGATTTTGACAACCATGCGTTTGACGAATATAGTCCATCCCACACTAGGGCGATTGATAGAGGACTATACATCGCGATGAAAAGAATCATTGAATGTGTGTGCAGACATGCAGAAGTCCCCTCTTTAATGACTGATGTAATGAGCAGCAAGCCCGGCAGAATGTTGTGTGAATTCGCAGTACCAATTTCTCAGCTAAGCCAGAATTTCCGGTCGTCCCAAGGCCAAACCTTGGCCCACATACTAAGAGCCAAATTCTGCAGCCTGCTTTGACATGACACCGAAAAGTTTGAAGGCTGGCTAATGTGCTTGGCCCGGTTACCACCCACAGCGCTGTGGTTCCGCCCGTTACCTTGCCCATGTATCTCAATCTATGCCTGACAACTGCTCAAATCCAGGTGATCCTAGGTCGACTCGAAACCACCCCATAAATCAATCCTCTTAACTTAACCTGTATAACATGCAGGCTAGATCGTCATTCAATGAACTTGCACCAGAAACTATGATTGAACCCCGGTGGGATCATCAATCTGGCAAGCCCTTACCTCGGCCTCGGCGAAAGATTGCAGGACACTGGCAGACAACAGGTCGACCTTGAAGATTTGAGGAACGGGCCGCAGCCGATTTGTTTTTAGAATCGGCGCGACAAAACATAGATTCCAGGCCAGCAGCACGGGGAGCGGATGGAAGCACAAGGTTGTGATGGAAGATGGTCTTGTGATCAACTCATTTGCACACGTCGTCCGCCCTCCTAGAGGGCATCATGCATCATAACATATTTGTGGGTATAACCATCTCGGAAACGCTTTGTTCAGGAACTGAATACAATCAGAACTGGACAGTCGAGCCTGTATCTTGGATGGGATATGGTAGTAGGGAAACTAGCTGCATCGCGATGGGCACCTTCAAGACGCCCCATTTGTCACCGGAGTTGAACCGAAAATAATGACTTGAATCTCGAAGTACAAGTACACCTTGCAGTCCACTATATACACTAGTCCACCCCACCGACTCATCTGACCAGATACACACTAACATGTGAAAAAGAGGGGCACGTGATATCAACTCCAGTCCTCCGCGTGTTTTGGCAGTGACGATGGAGGGACAGACAGATAAGAAAGACGCAATAATTTCCAATCCTCCGCTCCTCTCGCCCGGAGATCCCGCCTTATTCTGGAGTCCTGGTAGTTTGGAGATCCCCGGAACAGTGGTAGGTCGGGGGAGGGGTCAGTCATCCCCGTTCATCCGGCACTTGACCATGGGATGGATGGTGGTCACACTACAAGTACAGGATACCTACATAGCCTGAATACTAGTACCATTTCTTTTTTTGTATGATATCCTCTTTTAACTGGAAATTGGCACTGAAAATACCCGGCGGAACATTACTATCTCCGTCTGTACCGAGCCGAGGTCCGTTGTTGCATCTCCGAGCAATTAAGCTATTTCTCTGGTGTGTCTGTTGCGTCCTGGTGGGCTGTTTTAATATACCTAGCGTCTTTTTCACCTGGTGAATTCTCTCTTCTCCTTTTATTTCAACTCTTCTGCTTCAATTCCTCTTCTCTCCTCCTCCTTCTCCTCCTCCTCTTCTTCACTCTCCTCACTATACAACTCTCCCGACCCCTCCTCCCCACTTCCGACCACCAAAATGACTTCCACCTCGACTACCCCGACAAACAAAATCCAGGAAGATGTGCAGGCCGCCGAAGCCAAGCCTGTCAACAAGACCATTGCTCAGCTCCGGTCTTTTGCTGCCGGTGGTGCCGGTGGTGTCTGCGCGGTCGTTGTCGGTCACCCGTTCGACTTGGTGAAGGTGCGGTTGCAGACGGCACAGAGTGGTGTGTATGCGAGCGCGATGGATGTTGTTAGGAAGACGGTTGCGAGAGAGGGTCTCGTTAGGGTATGTCAATTGGCTAGGAGAGCATGAGGGCAGCGATGGTTGACAAGATCTAGGGATTGTATGCTGGTGTTTCGGCACCGCTTGTTGGTGTCACTCCTATGTGTAAGTCTGTCTCCGGTTGTGGATGCGAACCTGGCTAATGTGGTGCTGGCGCAGTCGCTGTTAGCTTTTGGGGTTACGACTTGGGTAAAACGATCGTTAGCAGCCTTTCGGAGGTGCGCGTCGAAAACAGCACTCCCCAATACACCATCAGCCAGATCTCCGCCGCCGGTTTCTTCTCCGCCATCCCCATGACCCTGATCACCGCCCCCTTTGAGCGTGTCAAGGTTCTCCTCCAGATCCAGGGCCAGAACCCTCCCCCGCCTGGCCAGAAGCCCAAATACTCGGGCGGATTGGACGTTGTCAAACAATTGTACAAGGAGGGTGGTATGCGCAGTGTCTTCCGTGGTAGCGCCATGACCCTGGCGCGTGACGGTCCCGGATCCGCCGCGTACTTTGCCGCTTACGAATACATCAAGCGCAGCTTGACCCCGAAGGATGAGCGGGGTAATGTCACAGGAGAACTGTCCATGCCGGCTGTGTTGGCTGCCGGTGGTGCCGCCGGTATCGCCATGTGGATTCCCGTGTTCCCTGTTGATACTATCAAGTCGCGGATGCAGAGTGCTGAGGGCCGTCCGACCATTGGAGGCATCGTCCGCTCTGTGTACGGTAACGGTGGATTGAAGGCTTTCTTCCCTGGCTTTGGACCTGCTTTGGCTAGAGCCGTGCCCGCCAACGCCGCAACTTTGTATGCTTCCCCTCTTTTTCTTTCTTGACCAACCTGCTAATGGTTTACAGCGCCGGTGTCGAGCTTGCACACAAGTTTATGAAGAAGATGTTTGACGAGTAAACGCGAAGCGATAAAAGCGAGATGATTTGAACCGCCGTCTTTTCTTTCTGTTTCCGCGGCGTTTGTGATTTTGTCAGCATATACACCTGTTTTTCTTTTTTCTTTGCGAGCATTGATTATGCCAAGCTGGATATCCCAAGGTTCATGCTAGACTTGTGCCTGCTGTATATATTAGGAATATGTCCTTATGTGCTACTGGGCCGAGTTCTCCGTATTGCGTACGTACTAAGCCCGTTGTGGCCTCGCAGCCTCGCAGCATTCGGAACTCGGAAAGGTGAAGACCCGTGTTTCAGTGATCGGGAAGATCTACACGAAGCGCCTTGAGTCATCTCACACTCCAGCTACAGTACAGAGTACATAATACGGTAAACAGATATCCTGCACTGGACACTGGCAGACTTTCTGTACTCAACGATGAGTTGAATAAAAAGTAAAAGCAATGATGTCATGTGACCACGTCACTAAGCCTCATAACAACAAGACCAAAAGAGTAAAAGAAGACCCTTAATGTGAACAGAGCCGCTAGTCCTAGGCGCCAGCTACCCGTATCCGGAGTTAGGCGTTTCCTTTAATAAACACCGCCCCCTCTTTGGAGTAGTACTTCTACCCGTCATCTTTCCATTTGCTCCCTTTCATCAATCTTCATCAATCTTCAATATTTGTCACCTTTGTTTGCTACTGACATCTAATACTGCATAATGGTCGCTCACTCCCTCGTTCGTCGGGGCGTGGAGATGGCCTCGGACCATTTCTCCAAGAGCCCCGACCAGCCGGATATCCAGGTCTCGCCGTGGCTGTTGGCCTTGTGTGCTTTGACTTCGCTGGCCTTCGTGCTGGTGATGTGGTCGGTATGTGCTCTGAAGCATTTCCTCGGGTATTGTGTATAATATTGACAAGGCAGGTCGAATACTCCTATGGATCCGTCGTTGCGACTCTCGCTGCCGTCGAAGATACCAACCCTGACCTCTACGTCCGTCTCGATGCCGACTACGACCCGTCCAAGCCCGACAACGTTGACCCCATTGCAAGGGATGTCGATGGTGCCCCCAAGCCTATCACCAGCAAGCTGCGTACAACCATCTCCCACCTCCGCGCCCGCGCCGGTCGCTGGTCCCGATTCCGCGGTTTCGCCATGTACTTGGCATACGGTATCGCGCGGGGGTTCCTGTTCATGATCCTGCCGGTTGGGTCGGACCAGCTTTTTGGACAGTTTGCTATCCAGATGGTTCTTGCCGTGCTGCTGGCCAACATGCAGATGGCGTGGGTGCACATTGTCGTCTCGAAGCCTTCGAACAAGCGGTTTTACCAGCGCATCCCCGGGTTCAAGAGCTGGGTGCAGATCGCGCCCGTTGCTGCGTTTGAGAATATCGTGGTGGGCCTTGCGTTCTTCCTGCCGCTGTTGATGGCTAAAGCTTTTGGCGGCTGGAATTCAGCTATGGAGGATGCGTCCTCGACCGCGCCGCCTACCAAGGCTTTCTGCAAGATGTGGGCGATTACCATGATCCCGTCCATCCTGTCGTACCTGGTCTCAATCCCCGCCCAGGCCGTCTTCGTCCGCGTCGCGGCGTCGATGCTTCCTGAGGAAGACGAAGCTATTGTGCCGTTTGACCGCTCGTTCGGCGGCAAGGTTGTCCCTGCTATCCTTGGTGGTAGTGGACGGTTGAGCATCATGGATGCTTGGAGGACGTTTGACCGACCAGCGCGGGTTCGGTATCTGAAGGTTATTGGCAAGGTGCTTTTGATGGAGGGTGCTTTATTGGTTACGTTTACTTTGGCGCTGTTGGCGCAGTTTTCGCTGATGGGGGTTGAGACGATGCAGAAGATGATGGCCCACTCTCGGAGTGCGTAACTCTTCTCTACTATTATGATCTAGGATATGATACTGCTGGCCGATTTGTTCTTGTTTGAATAATACGGAGTTTATCAATCACACTAAGCCTGACACTGTAGTGATGCTTACTGTGGCAAGTGGCAACTGCCGGAATAGCGGGTATAACTCGGCGCTTATTCTATCCTCTGTACAGAGTACCGTAGAAGTTTGAATGCCGACCGTCTCTAGTCAGACTTGTCCTTCGTTGCTGTAGGGCTGTCAGTTCCACTTCATCCGCAAGGTCTTTCTCATCCTTAACTTAACCCCGCCACTCCCCACTCTCTGCACGCCATTCCGCACACCGCCTGGGCCACAGCGCTTCTCCAACCTACAAGTACTTGTACTTGTACCTTCTCTACTTTGCAACCTGGGTTAACTTGTCTTGCTCTCTTGTTCCTGCATTTCACCTACATCCAGAAAACCAACGAAAGAATATGGCCACCACACCAGCAGGGCGCATGCTCTCGCGCCAACTGCAGCAGATGCAGTCCAGCAAAGATATCCCGGGGATAAGCTGTGGTCTGGTGGATAATAACGTGTTTGAGTGGGAGGTTATGTTGATGATCTCGGATGATGTGCAGTGGTATGGTGGTAAGCATCCCTGCCCCTGTATCCAGACTGCGTTGGCGTACGAGTTTTTGGACTGAAGCGCTAACGATGATATTTAACGATAGGGGGCTTCTTCCGTGCACTCCTCTCCTTCCCCCATGAATACCCACACATGCCCCCGAAGATGAAATTCGAGTCGCCTCTTTTCCACCCTAACAGTACGCGCTCTCCCCTCCTCTCACTATACTCACCCCTGATTTCAATACTAATAAGACCAGTCTATCCAACCGGCGAAGTCTGCATCTCCATCCTACACCCCCCCGAAGAAGACAAATACGGCTACGAGTCTGCCGCCGAGCGCTGGTCCCCCGTGCAAACGCCCGAAACCATCCTGTTGTCTGTGATTTCGATGCTGTCGTCTCCAAACGACGAGAGTCCGGCGAATGTGGAGGCCGCGCGGTTGTGGAGGGAGGATCCGAAAGAGTTTAAGAGGAGGGTTAGGAGGTGTGTTAGGGAGAGTTTGGGGGAGGAATAGCTTTGTTCAATTCTGGGTTTGGGTTGAGTGGTGAGTGGTGAGGTTTGGGTGAGGGGACGCTGGGGTAGAAGTTGTAGGTGATAGATGGGTTGCTATTCGCGTGTTATTATGCATTATGTCTGTTGATACGATTGGAGTTTGAGTTGTTTTCGGTATGGAGTTAATCAAGTTTTTCTTTTCTTTTTTTTGGTGGCATGCATTAGCAGTACAGTACATAGAGTAGCGCATGGTATAGCCTAGCTTGCAGCACAAATATTTAGAGCAGACTTGGATTGGATAAACGCACCCATACATCTCAAGACCTTATCAACCACTACGGGCCGGAGAAGGATAGCGAAAGATAGGATCCAACCTATACCAAACACTTAGCACCTATCAACACGTTAACAACAAGGAAAGGGCAAACTCACAGCCTGCAATACAGCCTCCGCAGGATGTTCCTCAATTCCCCCACGCAATCTTCTCCCTCCTTTATGAAGTTTCCTCAATCAAGCACGCAATCGGTCTCTAATCAGCCCACCTAGTATCCTTAACCACCTGCATCTCATACTCAAGCGACCCAAAATCATAATCAACACCATGCTTCTACTCTATAACCACCAATATCTTCTCGAACACTTCAGCCCCATCCCCAGGAAAACCGTGCTTAAAGCCCAAATCATGTAGGATGGTAAAACTGTCGTGTATATACTTCTTCTGGAAGAGGCTTCGGATAGAATCTGGTGGGACTTCGAAGTCCCTCTTCAAGAAGTGGTCTTTGATCATTGATGCGAATTTGTGGGGGATTCAAAGGAGCACGTCAATGTGTAGGGTTTGTTTGATGTGGTGGATTGTGCCGCTCGTGCTGCTGTGCTGGTTGATGCGGATATTGTGTTCATTGTCTCGGCCTATGTCGCTGGTCAAAAGGGATGTAGGGGATTTTCCGTTTCGTTTGGCTCTGGTCCTTGCGCTGGGATTTGGCGTGGTATCCTTTGCACATAACCTCATCTGATCCTCATAAGCATTGAAAGCATACCTACTGACATACGAAGCCCGACGATGAACAGGGATCAGTGCCAATTTATCAACCTGCAAAACCACATCATCGAGATCACTCAAGTTGACACCAGGCTGAACCTGGCTATACCAATTTAGCGCAAGAGTCAGCTAATGCATACTCCGCGCGCGATCCCCATTCCCAAACGGACATTCATCAACGTAAACTGCACCAGCTGACTGGGCCATTCCTGTCGCTGCAACGGCACTGCCCTTGCCGTTGTGCGTGTATACGGAGACACAGGCTTTCTCGTGCTCCATGATATATCAGCAGAACAGCTTGATTGGATCTGCAAAGGTGCTTGGCATTGTACTTTCGACTGTTGAGGGGAGGTTGACGATCATTTCGTTCGAAGAGGGCCACCATGTTGCTTTGACGGCTTCGCAGATGGCGATTGTGATTGTGAAGGATGGGTCTTTGTCTTGGATGTTCTCGATTGTGATCTCCAAGGTCCACTCTGTTTTGTTGACGTCTGGATTCTGGAAGTCCTTCGTGAGCGTGCGGATTAGATGTGTTCCGACTACGAAATCAACTATCTTCCTGCTCAGCTGCGGCACATCCACAGCGGGATGATGGTAATGCGGCGTAGGAAGATGGAAATTCAGAATCACCTCTGTTCGCACCCTTAACAGCCTCTGTCGTCCTAGAAAGCGTTGTCCTCTGACACGGCAGCAGTGCCTGCAGCCAAGCATCTCGGGAATCGCGCCGGTCTCGATGAGCCGTCTGGTGAAGTCATATTCGGCCTGTGGGGATGATGGGCTTGGTACTTTGATTTCTTTATAGCCTAGGTTTAGCAGAGCTTGGAAGTGTGCTCATTTCGTTTCGACGTTCATGGGCTGAACCACTGTCAGTTACTACCATGAGGATAGGGAGGGGAGGTAACTCACCATGTGCAACGCTTCATACCCAGCCCTGAGATCACTCGCCAGCCATCGCGGCGCTTTAGTCAACGCCTTACTAGGCTACTATCTATCGGGAATGTTAACCGTAGGAAAGGGGTCATGCTTCCCCACCGGATCCGGGAGGCTGGCATAGTCAACCGGCTTATCCCAGCCACTGGTCGTGCGTCGTCTCTTGCACAGTATCGCGTACCTACCTACCGTGAAGGTAAATATAGTGCAAGTAAAATTGGAAAGTGACCACGAGCGCTGATTCTAAGCTAGGTATTCCGTGGTGTACTTAACGACGTCATTGGGATTAATCTTACAAATATTGTGCAAGGGAGGATATGCAGGTGCTCATCTTGATATAAAAAGAAGGTAATTCGATTCAGGGCTGCGGCTGGCGCAATACAATGCAACAGATAGGAGATTATCTGATGTATCTACTGTTTCATGGTAAACTGCATATGTTAAAGTAACTGCTTCAGGAAAGATGTCTTGTGACCTTTGCATAAGAAAAAGCCCAGATAACCCGAAAATACATCTTTACAATGTTAGCATGATCTACGTCTGCGTATGTACAATTAAAGTTTCTGCATGTTTCTAGTCGAGGAATCCGATGTATACGCCTTCCAAGAATGTAAACAGTTTATACCACCTCTATGGAGTATCCAATCCTCTATCTTAACATACCCCTGGCTTTATGGCTGTATGCACTCTACTCTGTATCAATATCTAAAACTATCTCGGACTCGAACAAGGGATAGGCTCATGTGAACCTGCATCATCTGTTATCGCCTTGCGGTGGGTTCCGAATCCATTTCTTCATTTGGTTTTCTTCTTTAAAACGAGGATTCCTCGATTCATTGGCAGTGGAGACAAGCACTGGACAATCAAGATGTCTTCAACGAATTGTGAGAAACCACCGGTCGATGTGACTGTTGCGTCTGAGCCTGAACCTGAGCTGCATACCATTTTTGACCGTACGCAGAAGAAACTGGTTGCTTTTGTGGTTACCATTGTTGCGTCGTGTAAGTCGCCTTCCGTATATGGAATCGGTAGAGATACTTACGGACACAGCCTCCACGCTACAATCGAATATCTATTTCCCCGCCATCCCCACCATTGCCGAAGATCTCAATGTCTCCGTTGAACTTGTCAACCTTACCGTCACCGCATACCTCATTTTCCAAGGCCTCGCGCCTAGTCTCTGGGGTCCAATTTCCGATGCTAGAGGCCGTCGCACGGCGTATTTCGGCACGTTGATCGTATTGCTTGGTGCATGTATCGGCCTCGCACAGACACAGAATTACACCACGCTCATCATCCTGCGATGTCTCCAAAGTGCAGGCAGCGCCAGTACTAGCGCCATCGGCTCCGGCGTGATTGGGGATATCACCACGCGGGCTGATCGTGGCGGATACATGGGTTTCTTCCTAGGTGTCAAATTGATCTCGATTGCAATCGGCCCGATCATCGGGGGTGCACTGGCGGGATCCCTAGGATGGAGGTCTATTTTCTGGTTTCTGACAGCGTACAATGCCTTCCTGCTCGTGCTGGTCGTGTTCTTGGTTCCAGAGACCTTGCGCTCGGTCATTGGCAATGGGGCTCGAGCGCCGTCTCAGCGCATGGCGCGATTCCCACTCACTCTCTACCAACGCTATACCACGGTGAAATGGGACGCAGACAAAGTTCCTCAGCAGAACCCGGCCCCGAAGCGCATCGATGTCCTGGCACCACTGCAGATTCTCACCAGCAAAATGGCCGCACCAATTATCATCTTCTATTCGATTTATTTCACAGTCTGGCAAATGTGCGTCACTTCCATGTCCGCCCTTTTCACAGCCCGTTACGGTCTCACGGTGACCCAAACAGGTCTGACATTCATCGCACTCGGCATGGGCTCGATAATAGGCACACTCATCACGGGCAAAATCATGAACCGTGATTACCGCCGCTTGCAGGAGAAATACGAGAACGACGCGTCCGATGGACGGATTTTCCCCCTTGAGAGGGCTCGGCTCAGCCCGGTCCCTGTCTACGTGAGCGTGCAATGCCTGTCCATATTGCTCTTTGGGTGGACGGTGCAATACCCAAACCAGGTCCATATCGCCGTGCCTATCGTCGCGACTTTCTTCGGGGGGTGGTCGACTGTGTCTGTACATTCGAACATCACGACGTATCTCGTTGATATATTTCATGACCGTAGTGCTGCTACCGCGGCTAGTCTTAATCTTGCGCGGTGTTGTCTTGCGGCTGCTGGGACCAGCGCTATTCTTCCCATGGTGCATGGTGTTGGGGCTGGAGGGGCGTTTACCATTTGTATTGCGGTGCAGCTGGTCTCGATGATTGGGTTGGGTGTACAGTGGAGGTATGGTGGTGTTTGGAGGAGTATGAAGGAGTCTGAATGCTATGATTGATTACGTCGTATCAAATATATATATAGAGAATGAAATAAAAAAGTCAAGATAGACTGTACAAGTGAGTTCCCACTAGTCCTAAAAAGGCAACTGCGAATTTTCTTCGCATCTCAACCTCCCCCCTTCAACTATGCAATCCATATTCAGCCGTTTAACGGTGATAATCACCACGTCGCCAACGCCTTCAAGTCCCTCCACTGACCTAATCTCATCAGTAATAGAATCGTTTCGGTTGCATTGTCCTGAATTGGTCGCGACGCGGGTGATCGTGGTCTTTGACACTTTTGACCGGATCGCTGCGCAGAATCGTCTTAAGAGTGGATCTGCATCGCCGGAAGTAGCCGAGAATTATAGCGCCTACAAGGATAATGTGAAGTCGTTGGTTCTCCGCGAGTATGTGAATGATAGCAATGATGGACATCATCTCCAACAAGCCACGGCTACGGCAGAGTTCGGCTCGCCGTATGATGAGAAAAACAGCGTTGAGCTAGCCATAACCCATACGGGAGATAAGCATGTCACATTCATTGAACCCATCGCGCGGTTAGGATTCGGTCTTGCCATCCGCTCTGCCCTACGTGTTGTCGAAACACCCTACGTCTGGGTCCAACAGCACGACTGGGCCCTGGTAGCCAACATCCCTCTCCAACCATTGTTAGAGGTAATGGACACCTCCTCTACAACTGGAAACACACCCAAACCCATAAGATACATTTCCTTCCCATCAATCCGCATGCACCGCTACGCCGTCTCAGACTGCGTCAACAGCTACCCCGCCCTCCGATCCCTGACAGCCACACTAAAAGAGGACTTTTCATCGTCATCGCAACCAAATGTAAAAGTTCCCCTGACGCCTCTATTCTTCTGGTTTGATAAGCCTCATCTCGCGTCTACGGAGCATTATCTGTCAAGAGTGTTCCCTACGCGACTGGCGATGCGCAGGGGCGAGTTTATTGAGGATAAGATTGGGCAGAGGGCGAGAGGACAGATGAAGGATGGGGAATGGGGGAAGTGGGCTACTTGGCTTTATTATCCTGATGATGGGAAGGAGTTGTGTTTGAGGCATTTGATGGGGAGAACTTGGAAGGGGGGTGAGGGGGGGTTGGTGGGGAGGTATCAGAAGGAGACGTGATTTCTGTATTTTCCCAAGCTTCTTGGCTTTGAGTCTTTAGTGGAGGTTCCGGGGCTTATGGATCGATTCGCTGGGCTTTGATGTTGATCTGAAGTGATGATGTCGTTGGCATTTAACCGACATCGTATCTCTTATTACGATATACCCAGCCGGCTTCTCCCTTTCCATCTTGTAAATAATTTCCATCCTGCCATCCTGCCATCCTGCCATCCATGCAAACGTCGACTTGAAGAGCGCATGTTTTTTTTTTTTTTTTTTTACTTCCAAAACGAAGCAACAGAACAGTTTGCTAGAGTACGGGCATTTTATCGAACTTGGCCTTAAGACCCCCTCGTGAGATTACTTAATTCACTCAGTGAGTAGAGACTGGATATGAAAGAATGAAACTTGCATCATCTGTTTTGTATACTCTAGTTATGTGTTATAACGCTGTCCAAACATGCGGGTATCATCATTATTGGTGAGTTTTCATATGTACGAGAGAGGTGTATGTAGTGCCGTAAGTTACGGCACACGCGGTTTCCCCCAGCTTCCTTTCCGCATAGACCTAAGAAAGAAAGCAGGGTGGAGGATGGTAAACGAGAGCACAGCCAGTGCAATCATCCTGGCCAAGTTAGTGTTGCATATTGAGATAGCAGGATGAGGATACGTACATTCCGTCAAGAACGAGGAACTCGTTCTCCTTTTGCATCAACGGGTTGCCCCAGCCGCCTGCCATTTCGGGGAGACTATAATATGTTATTAATGGTGTTGTTGTTGGAAGTGATGTGGTAACCTACCGGTAAATACACCGGATCAAAACGGTGACATAGGCAAAGACCTCACCCCCGATAACCAACATCATATTCCGGGGCGAGATATATCCATCCTGCTCCTTCTCCACCGACAGACCTCTGCCGTTCTTCCTGAATCTGAGGAAGAAGTCCAGCGTGAGAAAACCGCAAACCGACATCGTAGCCACCTGGAACGCGATACCAGCAATCATAATATCATCCCCGGTTTTAAGCAATGCCTGATCGGTACTCCCCGCAGAAGCCGCGACACCACCACCAGCAGCCTGCAGAAGAAGCGACCCAATATCCGACCCGATGAATATCCACGTAAACAGCTTCGGCTTGAGCTTCGAGTGCTCAGGGCCCAGGTACGCTATGATATGCTTGATAGTAAGGTAAATCCCAGCAGCAATAAACGTAGGCGAAAGAATCAGACAGACGATCTGCAGCTTGAACGCTGGTGGCGACCATGGGTTATAGTGCATTAGGACCCGGCCGATGTAGCCTGCGACTTCGAGGAAGGCGCCGATGACCAGGGCTGTCGCGAAGCCCCATGCTTGGTAGTAGACACCGAAGAACAGCTGAAAAATTCCGCAGATGCCGAAGAAGACAGTGAAGAAGATGTTGCCGCCTAAGTTGGGGTAGTAGCCATATGTTGATGCCTCGACAGGACATAAGGGTGTGACTTCGGTACAGCCCGACATAGTGGGCGATGATTATGAACAACGATGACCGGAACGAACGTGAACGAGGGACGTAAAACGATTAAATATGGAAAGTCAGAGTGAATGAACGAAAGAGCGAAAGAATCACATTTCTCCAGACCTTTCTTAGCCGCAGGGAATCTAGGCGTATTTGAACAGGAGCGGTTGTCCGTCCGATTACCAAGAATAGCAAGCCTCCGAGTGTCAGTGGGCCGGGAGGCTTTAACCGCTTATTTAATGGCTGTTATTGGTGGATTGACCCGCTCTCGCTTTCGCTCTCGTTCTCGCCATCGTTCTTTTAACTTATTCCCCGTATATCGTACTTGCACTCCACTGCCGAGCCTCCGATATCCGTGTCATGTCGGGTCTCGCATACGTAACGGCACGGTGTTTGATATGCGGTTTTAAGGTGGGAGTTATCTCCGGCTGTACCATCGCGTGGAGTAGATTGCTTTCAAGATCGCTGAAAGCCTTACAGAGCTCATTTTCCGAACTGAAGACGCTGTTGGCGTTCTGGAAGCGGATCGGGATTTGGTCCGTGGATACTCTTGAGAAGATTCTCCACAGCTCGTTCTCGCTTATTTTTCGGGAAGTGATTTTCTACTGACAGGATGTCCGGCATCTCACCAACCGCTAACATTTACTGCGTTGGAGCCTGGGAGGAAGAGGCTTGATACATGCAAATGCCCTTTATTAGAATATATGCATCGAAAGTGTTTGCCTAGGGCTTGCAACGTGGTGTCATTTCGGCCATAGCATGAAAATAACCCTTCTCGTGAAATTGAGACCCATCGAAGATCTGCATACAGCAATGGGTTGCTGGAAGAAATCCTTTGTGATAGCAAAAAAGCAACGTCAACAGCTAAACATAGTCACCGGAATACGCATCAGGATATTAGGCGTTAACTGTCTTTACACGTTGAACGGAACTGATAAGCACTGCCGACAAAAGTCCCTATCCACAAATTTGAAGACGACATGTCGAAAAGCCTGAGCGTTTCATCGATATCTAGCCCGTTTCCTGCGCCTCTTGAGGACTGTCAAAGTCTAATGCTGTAGTACCGGACAACTCGCACATATGGCCCGAATTTCTCTATATCCATTGTAGCTCCTCCCGGTCATGGGGAACCTGGCCCTGACTGCGTTTCAATTTGACAAGTTAGCCCGAGGACAGTCATGTCCTATAATTGCACAGGTTTATCGAGCGAATCAAAACTGCTTACTATACCAAAGTTATTAGAACGAATAATATCGACGTTGAAGCATTGTCTATCGATTTGGCACTGAAGACCATGCCACCCAGGCATCACCCCTCCCTGAATCAGATGTGGATATCTTTGGCCGCAACAACCTTCCTGTCTTACCATGACATTGACATCAGTTTGTATGTGTTTCCATAGTGGATCAATGGAGGCCAGCCGGGTTTCTCCATTGTACGGACAGTAGTCTCGGACCGCCAAGAATATTTCCCCAAACTGAGTTGTCCTTTCATCTAAGGTCATGAAACGGACTCTTCTGGTATATATCCTAAAGTGTCTGATCTAAACCAGCAAGATACCTCAATAGTATTGTCTTACTGTTTTATGCACATGTGATGCGATTATGATTTCTCTATATGATGGGGAGTTGCTATTTCGGGGCGTAGTAAAATAAAGTGATTTCTGACTGCCTTACCAGAGAGCCGTCACATCCGCCTCCCTTGGGTTAGGCAATATAGATTCTGACCATACGGCTGGATATGTCCTCATCTGCGGTTTTGCTAGCCCAATACAGAGAAGATGGTTCGTGAAGAGACAAGAAGCTTTGTATTGAAGACAATGCAAACTGGCGAGGGCCGAAAGTGCTTAAGCGGGCCAGGTATGTGGCAACTAAGACTTGAGGTGCGAATGGAAAACGAAGATAGGAAGAAGATCCTGTGACGCTGATTGGCACGAAATAAAGCAAATGAGCAGTGGAACTTGCAAAAAATCAGAAAGCTTCATTATTATTATAAGTACCGAGCAAAAAGTAAATTAACTCCAATGACATGACAGTAAATCAAAACTCCTGATTCTGGAAAGCCCAATTGTCGGTATCAGCCAGAATATCTTGGAGGTAATACTCCAAAGTCTTAATCTCGTCCTCAGTTCTCTTTGGCTGCCGCTGCCTCAATGATAAGTGATTAAGCTCTTCGAGCTTCAGCTGCTTATCCCGTCTCTTATTTTCCATAATTCGAGCCACATTCAGGGACAGCAAAAACCATCCATCTCCCCGGGGCACTCGAACCAGCCATGACAATCCTGGCAAATCCTTCTTGCATTGCTTTTCGTCGTAAGTGCTGGCGTGACCCCTAGGAAGAGGCATGGTGATCACACCCTTCATCCGGCACCGGTTGAATTCGGCCATAAGGACAGGATCGTGGACACTGGCCTTGATCTGGTCACGGACGTCTTTGCTGTACTTTTGGAAATCGATATCGGTCGTCAGACGGGTGAACATGCAGACTCCTTTCTTCATCATGCATCGGTAGCACATCTCAAGGAGATCGAACAATGCCTGACGATTCTGGCTCTTGATATCTTGCTCAAATCTGACAGTCCATGTAACGTCAGCCTCACAGATTAGCTTCTTCAAGACGCTAGCATAGTGGCGTAGTCTCGCAGTATCGGACGGGGAACGAATCGAGTTGACCGGAGGTGAAATCGGCGTATCCATCCACATACTGACGTGAGAGTCAAAGTAGCCCGACAATTCAGGTATCGGGTCATGATAATAAGGAGATGCGGCCTTGGAGTTGAGTGTATAATTCCAGTCACTGGCCAGTATCAACAGAACACCATTTCCGGCCACCCGAGTTGGGCCCCAATGAGGATTTTCCGAAAGACCAGCGGCATAGAGAACCTTATTAGTGACTTCCTCAAAGGAGTCCCACTGACTATGGTGTCGCACCATGGCGCTGACATTGAGCAAGCGGATAGACTCCCGATTGCCCTGACCGCTATCAGAATAACCAAGCTTCTCCTGTTCCTCACTCGACTTCGGCGTACGGAAGTATCCAGACCCTTCCAAGATTGCAGCCGCTTCCTCCAAATCATTCACCAGGATGGCGATATCCGAGGTCTGAAAGGCGTATGGATCAGGGAAGCAATCACGATACTTGCACAGGCCGTGGAAACGGAAGACATCCTGTTCAGTCCAGACCTTGTACGGAACCCCTGCCTTGTAGAAGTGATGGCATGGCTCCCAGCGGCTTCCAACGTCGAGGTATGGAGTACTCTTGTCCTGCTCCGGTTCCTCGACAGAGGATGGCAGTTCACGGATTCTGGCCGCGAAGTTTCGAACAACCAGTCGTGTCATCTTGCTGGTTGACTATGGGGAAAAAGGAGAAACAGAGAAAAAAGAATGATTGTGCGAAGTTTTTTAGCCTTTGATGATGGTGTACTTACTGCCTCCGTACGTAATTGACTTGGTGTAGCCCTAGTTTATTTCGAATTTTTTATGCCTTATTTATTCCTTAGGCAAAAATGATCTAGGTTTTGGCAGAAAAATGCCTTTATGCACATAACTTGTGCACACGCAACGGGCGGTATCGTCCGCCGTAGCCGAGTTTGCGCTTTCCCGACGTTATACGAAAACAACGAGGCAGTCAGATGCCCAGCACCGTGGTTCTCGTTTCAGACTGTTATGAGAGTCCCTGTTCGAGATAGAAAGATATGAGCACGCGTCCGAGAAAGGCCCATACCAAGTCACGCAACGGCTGTGATCAGTGCAAAAAAAGGCGCGTCAAGGTGGGTACTTGGAAGATGAAGATGCTATCTGGAATATTTTATAGTTTCACTTGTCTGATGCCTCATAGTGCGATGAAAAAGGCCCACCATGCTCAAATTGTACATCGCGACAGCTGGAATGCACTTACTTGAAGATTCCAAGAGCCCGTGAGCCATCGGCAAGTCCTGCCAGTAGCCAGGCTCCCAGTGTAGGCCTGGCACCAGTTGTTCACCTTCCAGCGATCAACGAAGTAAGCGGGCCGTTAAGTACTTCTGGTCATCGGAGTTTAGAATTGATGCACAAGTTCTCGACGGAAACTTTCATGAGCCTTAGTAATGACCCGTCCGACTTTCACGTCTGGCAAATGGTCGTACCTCGGAAAGCGTTGGAGCATGATTTCCTGTTAAGCGGTATTCTGGCTGTGGCTGCTTTGCATGCGGCTACATCGATCGAATCCCCAGCGGCTTTGTCGTATATTGACATGGCGCTTGAATATCATAATATGGCGTTCGCTCCATTCCAACGGGCGCTGGATCATATTACTCCTTTTAATTGTGATGCTGTGTTCGCCCATTCAATCATCACGACAGTAATTGGTATAGCTTTGCCACGACTCACAGCGACCAGGGATGAAAGCTCGAGCATGACGGAAAACATTATTGTCGTGTTTGAGCTGCTGCAGGGCGTCAAAAATATTGTCTGGATTAGCGAGCCATGGCTACACACGAAACTCTTTACCTCGCGTCGCGAATTCTGGAAAGAGTCTGTTGCGGAATTGGACCCCGAGACGGAAGCTGCTCTAGACAAGCTAGCCACACTAAACAACGATACCATGGCTACAGTCGATCAAGAACAACATCGCATGAACCGCGATGCTATCGCTCTTCTCCATCGGTGCTTCTTGAGGCATGCCAATGCGCGGGATGCGGCTTCTGTTCTCACTTGGCTTGCCGCGGTTGACAAGGATTTTGTCGATTGCTTACGACGTCGCAAACCATTTCCCTTGTTGATTTTGACGTATTGGGGAGTTCTTCTTGGGACACTCGATGGGCAGATGTGGTGGGCTCGGAACTCTGGCAAGGCGCTGGTTACGGAGTTGCTAATCGCGTTGCATCCTGGTGTTTTTCAGTGGGAAGGGGCGCAGTTGTGGCCGAAACAGAAATTGGGTCTTTAAGTGCTACCACGATCACTAGCACCGCGCGTCCAAAATAGCTCTCATTATCCAAACACGCAGTTTAATGTTGAGTTACTTGTGCGATACAGACAAGCAGCACGGCATTGGCATTGAGACTGAGTGATGCACCATCCCTCGAGTTTAGAATGACGCATTCGCATGAGACAATCTTGTTATGCTACAAAACTTTCATGTGGGACATTACACTATGATATGACATAGTCACGAGATAAGTACAATAGTCAGCTAATTGAACATAGGCAAAACCCAGACTTGGAAATTTCCCCTAGAGCTTTGCCCTTTGTTTATGCTTCTCATAAACTTCCTTTACTCGTGCCACATTCAGACTCTCCATCTCGTGTTTACATGAAGCCAGACTCAATGGACCACCTATCTGTTTCAACCAATATGATCGGCCACAGTCGAAGGTCCAGTTGCGACTTGCAACCTTTACCAATTCGGCCAGAAAATGCTGCGGGACGCTATAATCCTCTGTGAAGACAATAGTGGGCAGAGGGAATCCCGGCGGTGCATTGTTATTCACGAGGCCCAAGAAGTCATTGAAAGTCATTTGGTGGTATAGTTGCGAACCGATATGGACGATCCCCTGTGTGTTTGCTGCTGCGTGCATAAGACAACTGTTGGCGACAAAATCCACGGGAATCTCATCAAGAGTGTTCATGCCGCTCTTATACCCATTGGTCGCATGCCAGATCTGAGTTCCGGGTTCTGCTACCAAGAACTCGGCAAATTTCCGCATGGGCGTTGAATTCGGAGGCCCATAGAGTGGATATGGATCACGCAAGGCAGCACCAAATATCGTTGGTCGCACGAGAAGTAAAGGTAGAAGCGGATATCTCTTCAGAAATAGCCACTCCGTGAGGTGCTTTGCGAGGGCATACGTTGACGAGAAGCGTGCTTCATTGGGCGAAGTGCCAGAGGACATGATTTGCGCCAACTCTTGTTCCGGATCTTCAACAATCGAGTACCTTTTTTCTCCCACATAGCCATCCGGGAGGAAACTATTCCCATATGCCGTTGAGATTTGGATGAACAGCTTGAGGCGTCTAAACCGTGAAGCAATCTTCCCCAGCTCCAATGGCGGAAGACAATTCTGCTTAACTGCGTCTTTAAGATCCATAGTAAACGAGATGTTTGCCGCTGCATGGATGACCAGCGTGACCTCTTGCTGCAGCTGTTTGAGATCCGCTTCTTTGATACCAAAGTCCGATTGTCTCATATCACCAACCACGAAGTGCACCTTTCCCGAACTGAGGATGGCCTGTGCTTGTTGTGGCATTAATTTCTTCCATTTTTCAATGGCCACTAGCGAAGACGTGCGGATTAGGACGAAGATCTTATGGGTTGGGAGCTGCAATGCCAATTTGTATAGGAGACAGCCTCCGAGTGAGCCTGTGCTGCCCGTGAGGAAGACTGTCTGGCTTTCGAAGAACCTTGCATAACCTGTCTTCATCACCTCTTCCTCTCGCGAGGGGGTTGTTGGGGCAGACATCGTGTCGGGTGGTTGGTGCTAGGTCGTCTAAGCGATTGAAACTGACCAGAATGTCAAGTGCTCCTTTGGTGTGACTGTACCTGTTGATCAAACAAACCGACGGCCATCAATTTTCCGATTTTGGCAGTTGGCTAGACGAAATGTTTTCACACCTCGACTTTAAGCTGGGGTGCACGTTTCATTTATGCGGTCTTTGACAAGCTCAATCCTCGGAGTATGCCGCACATCCTGTGTGGTGACACAATCATTATTAGAATGCCACTTGCCTCTTCAGCTCGGGATAGCGTAGCATTCGTTACTTAGAGGAAACTGCTTGATTCGAGCGTTCGTTGGATATCGAGTCTCGGCTTATTATAAATGGACCGGACACTTTCCTGGGGTTTCTTTAGCGGTCTACATGTGCAGCCGAGGTAAAGGACGGTTCGTGCTACAACGCTTATGCATGGGCTACTTATCATAAGGGTTGTTGTACGTAAAAAATCTCTATGATTTAATTCTATTTCCATACTAAATGTAGTTACTGAGATTCCTTCCGGCGGAAGCTGGTTTCGTGAAAGTCTATGGTATTCATCTCAGTATTGCTGACCCTCAATATCCTTCATTCCTGGCTTTCCCCTACGCTGCTTGAAATCGATTGTTCAGATTTGATATTCTTTCGTTATTGTTTCTTTTATTCCTCGTTTTATTTCTTGAAGGACCTATCTCCCTCGTAACGATGTCATCTTCGCAGTCGGAGAGGCTAGCTTTCTTTGGTGGCCGTTAGCTAAGCTCTGTTTATCAGCTGAGATATGCTAGCGGTTACTCAGTCCATTGATTTAGTTAAACCTACAAGGCTAGCCCCGTACGCACGAGGAAGAATGAAATGGTAATGACCAACCCGTTTCAAAAACCAGGTAGTGGTGTATATACCGTATATCCCATAGCGACACTGGAACGAGTCCATGTACCTGGCAAGCTGGCATGTAGAAAAAAGACAACGATTCATCAGTACAACCCTCCTATGTATTCTTTGCTAAGGCATACCAAGTTTGAATGCTAGAAACTGATCTCACGATTACTTCTGCGGTTGAATTTATAGATGCTATTTTGTCGACAGGCATCCTTGAGCCTCTTGCTGCGCCGCGCTCATTTCCAAGATATAGTACATCTTACGAGCAAGCAAATGTAGCGTGGTAGTAGTCTGCACGGAACTTGAGGCTATGATAAGAGTAATGTAGCACAACCAGTTCCCCGGCCTAAGCCCTGAAGGACACGGGCCATTATTATCCCGGACATGATCACGTGAATCAATCGCGTGTAGACCTTGATGATAATGACATGATATATTGTGGACTTTTGGACATTGTCGATATATAAAATCTCTGCATAACACCTAGAGACACATTCACTAGCAAGGTGCTGGTAACCCGTGCAACAGGTTGAATCTGAGTAGTGCATAGGCTGAAAGATCTCCCGAACCTCCACATACCGATAAGATAGACCCCTCGCGGGGAAACGATATAAACACCACCCATACAACTTTCTCTTACAATTCAAAGGGCACTCAAATGGCTTCAATGGCGTTTCCCCATCATCCACTTCCCTCCGAGCAGGAGCTGAAGCGATTTTATGCCGGAAAAAACATCGGAGATGTCCCGAAACCGGCCGTCGTGCTCGACATAGCGATTATCAAGAAGCACTGTGAGCGAATGTTACAGACCGTCAAGGCACTCGACGTCGGTTTTCGGGCACATGTAAAGACTCATAAGGTAATATAACTTAGGGTGGACGTCTTTATACCATCATACTTATATTGTCTCGACAGACACCACAAATCGCCCAGCTACAAGTCGGCCACGGCAACGAGGACGCTAATTTTGTCGCATCTACGGTGCTGGAGATTGAGTGGCTTGCCCCACTTCTCAAGGATCTTAAGCGACAAGGTCGTCGAGTTAACATCCTCTACGGGATCCCTCTCGTACCGTCGCAGACGACTTGGTTGGCAAAGATTGCTCGCGAACTGGGTCCCAGAAGCGTTTCAGTTATGATAGACCATCCGGATCAGATTCAATATCTCAAGGCTTTTCAATTGGAAGCAGAATTTCCGGCTCATGTGTTTATCAAGGTGGACTGCGGTTACCACCGAGCGGGGTTACCACCGGCCATGTTGAACAAGAACGGATTACTGAAGAAGCTAGCGGAAGCAGAAAAAGAGGGCTATGTTGTTATTCTAGGGGTCTACTCACATAATAGTCTGAGTTATGGAGGAAGCACATCAGATGAAGCGATGGAATATCTGGCCGCGGAAATCGTCAGCTGCAGAGAGGCTATCAAGCACAACTCACACCTTTTGTCAGGTAAAGAATTGGTCATTAGCGTGGGAGCTACACCGCAGGTTGTTTCTTCGAATAATCTTTTGGGAAGCTCGTCTAGTCCAGTTACAAAAAAGTTGAAGAATCTGCTGCACAATCCATCCGAGTCTAGCATTCCTGTCAAAATTGAACTCCACGCCGGAGTTTATCCAGTTCTCGACATGCAACAGTTTAGCACTAATGCCAGACAATTTGCCGGTAAACTGGAAGAGGAAGTCGCAATCTCTGTGTTAGCTGAAGTATGCAGTCTATACAACGATGGAGAGCGATCTAAACCAGAGGCTCTTGTCGCAGCGGGATCATTGGCTCTAGGACGAGAGCCATGCAAAGCATACCCAGGATGGGGAGTCGTGAGTGACTGGAGACGGAAGCCGGGGTACTCGAGATTGATCGTTGAACGAATCAGCCAGGAGCATGCAATCCTCGCATGGGAAGATGGCAGAAACAGTGAGATACCGTTGGATATCGGGCAGTCTGTACGGATTTATCCAAACCATGCATGTGTAACTGGGGCAATGTACGGGTGGTATCTGGTTGTGGACTCAAGTGAGGATCGGGACGCTTCGAATATTATAGATGTATGGGTACGGATTGGGGGTTGGTAGATAATCTTGCGAATTGCACTGTCTACTCTGTCCCCGTCACCGCAAGCATCTCCCAGTTCTGTCTTTTGAGTTTGAGTTGATTACGTAGGTTTTCTGATATGGGCTGAGGAGGGACCAGTCGTGAGTAGCTTCTATGAATCTAAACATGATGTTGTCCGAAATAGTGTTGCGATTTATCGGTAGTAGCGTTGAAGATGGATTTGGTGATGCTCAAAGGAGGATTGGCAGCTTAGAGGGTATGGTCATACGCAGTGATCGAATGAGATTATTATATGATAAATCCTGTGAAGGAGGGGGAGTGGTGGAAGAAGGATGGACGGGGAAACAACGACGATTTCCCGGGCAAAGCACATGTCACTGTCTTTAATGGTAGACTACCAGTGAAAAGACTACACAGAGAAGGAGTACCGAAGATACTCTTTTTCCTTTCTTATTTCCCTTCTTCTTGTTTTGCTCAGTATTCAGCTACCTATATCAAATTTGCCAAATACATGTGCTGATAGCCTTGCTATAACTCTGATCCCTAACTGAAGTTCCGATCCAGTCCTTACTGTAGAGTCCTGAGATAGTGAAATCCACGCCATAGAATACAGCATCCATACTCAATAGTACAGTGAGTGGGTCTATATTTAAGAACATCACTCCGCCGACCATGGTGTGTCTCACGAGGTTTCTTGCAACACCCACAGCTTCGCGCGCAGCAACCAAAACCAAGATCAGAGATCTTTTTCTTTAAAAAAGTTCTGACAAAATTGTATTTCTTTTCTCTCAAGCAGCCAGCTTCCCTCCACCCATTGTGACTGTAAATCAACAAACTATTACCCATTTTTCCAGAGCTTAGGTCTGATTTCCCATAATCCTTATTGATCTTCTCCAGTGCTGCTCCCTGATTCGAATTCAAGCCACCAGGAAGCTCCCCCTTTTCTTTCAATTCTTCCTTCTCATCAAACAGGGCTAGCCCAAGCTGCAAGATCTCCTCATACTTCTATACCACTAGCCTCCACGCTCGGATCTGCTCTTTTTCTCTCCGCCTGGTTTTCTTGGATGTGAACAATCTGTTGATTGCTCGTATGGGATTTACTAAGCTCCAGAATTCCAATTGGCGAAGAAAGGATACGAGGCACCAGAGGGGACTTGATGCGTCTTCTGATGGTGACGAATAGAAGTATCGCGAAAGAACCTATGTCGATGAGGTCCATTTTCTCGTTTGATCGGCTAGGGCGAATGACATGGAAACGTGAAGAGTAGGAATGCAGAGTAGATGGGAAGAAAAATAGACCGTGAGATCGATGAGAGCTAATCTGCAGGATAGGGCTGGTCAGCGTTCAGAACAAGTTAGGTCATTCCACATTCTAGAATAGGCTTAGCGTGATGGTATATACCAATAGTAGTTACCATGTATCTCGGCCTCAAGCAGGTAAAGGATCCCTCCTTTTTTTTTTTTTTATTGTACTCGTATCATCGAACACAGGATACTTATTACATGTGTAAACGTGACCACAAAACAAGAATCAGGGCATACGCCGGTAGAGCGGCATTGTAGATTCCGGTGATATTTATACTGGCCGGCGTGAAGTTGTCAACATTATGTACGTACGCATCATTTCTTATAAAGATATACATCGTACATCTCGAATAATCCATGGAAAACAAGACAGATTACTAAGAGAGCTCGCTAAGGACTCTTGTTACCTCCTCCGCACCAACAACGCCCATCTCCTTCCCGCTCGACCTGAACCGTGATATGCATATTCTTTTCTCGTAGAAAGCCGATGGTCCGTTGCCGCACATCTTCAAGATCTGCTCCTCGTGATGCAATGACATGGATCACACCTAGGACGCGCGGGTTGTGGTTGTCATGGTCATGATCGTGGTCGTGGTGGTCGTGATCGGCACAATGGCTATGGTGGCTATGGTTATGGTTACGGCAATGGCTATGGCTATGATCATGGCTATCGCTGTGACTGTGATTGTGGTTGTGTCCATGGCCATGGTGATGGTGGCCGTGTTCATCACCAGAAGCATTGGTATCGTCAAGCCAGAATTTGGGCACGGTGTATCCCACGACACCCCGTATATCACTAACGCCACCTAGGGTATCACGAAGGTTGTATTCCACGTCCGCCGGAAGGGTAAGGAGTAGCGATTTGGCAGTACTAGTGACCAGAGGGACTGCCGACGCAAAAATCAAAATGGCAATCAGGCAAGACGCGATGGGATCATATCCTGCCCAGCCGGAGTAATGAACGAGAATGGTCGATATCACCACGGCCACTGAACCAAGGGTATCAGCGAGAATATGGAGGAAGATACCATGCATGTTCTCGTTCCCGTGAGAATGTCCATGGCCGTGGTCATGTCCATGATGTGCGTGTCCGTGCTCAAACGCCATGATACCGACCAAGTTGACGAGAAGGCCAGCAAAACTGACCACTAGAAGTTCACCGATTCGGTGCATCTGACTACCAGAGGACAATCGTTCTACTGCTTCGTAGATGATCTCAATGCTGATGATCCTGCGACACTGTTAGCACTGTGACAGGAAATGCCACACTGAAGAACCTACATGAGAAAGATACCATTTGCAAAGCCGGACAGAGTGTCCACTTTGCCGTATCCATAAGGAAACCTTGAGTTCGGTGGCCATTTACTCATGACGGCAGCACAGAGACCAACGACAAGGGCAAGACAATCGAAGAACATGTGGATGCTATCACTCAGAAGCCCCAGAGACCCAGTCAAAAAGCCGTAAGACAGCTGAACCATCATGAAACCGAAATTCAAACTGGATCCATATTAGCACTTAGCATTCAGCCAGGGAGTGTATCACGTACGTCATAAAGTAGAAAATTCGACGAGAGTCGCGTTCTTTGAGGATGCTGTACAAAAGAGGATACGGCTCGCAAAAATGTAGAATCGTCTTAGTCACCCTCGAAGGCTCCTTGTGGGTATGCGAGTGTCCATGGTGGTGGTTATGGTGGGTATGATTGTGCGAATGCGCCTCAAGTCGTAAGTGTCTATCATCGAATCGAGCTGCAAGAACAGACACTGCAGCTATGACACAACGCGAAACGTAGACGGTAAAGAGGTCATTTTGGAAAGATGGCGAGCAGAGACATGATGCGGCACCTGCTCCAACGGCATGCCCAAGCTTCTGCGGAGACCGAATGCCAGAGGACGATGAGTATAGGAAAGATACAGCGAACGCGCCTGTGGTAAGTCCGAAGTAAATCAGATCTATCCCTCCTGGAGACGGTATGCCGGAGACGATTACTGTTGCCAGCGCCAGTAGTACCCCGGAAAGCAGGTTTACCAGGGCATTGTCTAAGGGAGTGTCCGATGGAGAACCCGCTTCAGAAGACTTTCTTGAGGATAGTGGATCGGGGGTGATTTCGGAAGTAGATCCCGGGAGATCGGCAGCAAATGGCGGGCGAATGACGAAAACAGCGACAAGCAAAGCTACATAGCCCATGAATGGTTGCTCACCCAAATCCGAGCCCGTTCCAAACAAGTTGAAGAGGACTACAATTGCCAGTAGACCGACAGTAAGCTTCTTCTGTCCAAACCGCTCTTGCACGCTGTTCGAAGTGACCGTTGGGAGACCGGATGCGAATGCGAGGGATAGCGCGAATGCGATAAGGAATCCGCCAATTCCCAATCCTGCGTAGACTGGTAGGCCAATAGAGCATGCTCGTATGAATGCGCTGCTGACAGTGCTGCCACTGAGCGTGGGAAATGTGGCGATTGACAATTCCTGACCCTTCCGAACTACTTCACCGCACCCCAATACCACTAATGTACCAGCTGTTAAAGCACAGGCCTTGCTTCCAATTCCCTCCAGGTATGCGCTGGCCGTTATTTCATCAACATCGTCTATTGGTGACTCGAGTGTCGTTGACTGTGCATATTGCGTAGAGAACCAGGATAAGGCGATCCAAGGAAGGGCAGTAAGAAAACCTGTCAAAAACTCATTACTGCAAATGAAGTTAGACAACCTTTATCCTCTAAAATTAGCTCAGCGAAACGTTTGACTTACCCCCTGCTCGTTTCGAGCTCTACTAACAGAGCTGGAGTGTCCGGCTCATGATTTGGTTCCATTTGATGATCTTCAAATACAGTAGTCACCGGGGAAGGCGTCCACTGGTCGTAATGCACAGATCCCTGTGAATGGGAATGATGGTGGCCATGCCACGACGGATGTGAAGCATGGCCGTTGGAGTATGCGGTACCAACCACGGATTGCGGAGAAAGCGGTTGAACTGGGGGCAATGGCGAGGGCACAGCAATAGGGTTAGGGACTTGCGAGTAGCGTGCTGATCGTGAATGGCCACGGCTGCGATTGTGTCCATGTCCTGCCCTGGAGGCGGGGGGATTGGCATCCGTATTGGACACGGGTGTCCCCGTTGACATTGTCCCTTAGTCGTAAAATCGGCGCCTTAGCACCAATGTCAAATCAATCCGGAGCGTCAATTTGGTGAAAGTAAAGGAGGCGACGTGGTCAATGAAGTCGACTGGGGGCGTTCAGCCAAGACCGGGGGATAGTCGGGGAGCTTCAGCAGGTCAATGCAGACGACCGACCAGATGATTGCGACCAAAGACACGGCATAGCGTTAAAGCGAACACGCTTAGGATAAGAGTCGCAATTGCTAGACGACCGCACCGACCTCCAAAAGGACACTGCGGATTGAGACTGGTGGCGGAAAACACAGGTCACAGTGCTCGTGGACGAGCGTTTCGAGGTCATGTCAAGAGATAACACAGGGGGCGGGGCACGTGATCGACAGGTCGAGGACCGTGGGATCTGCAGACAGATACAAACTCCGATACGATAAAAATAATCGACGCCCCTATGGAAAAAAAGGGTTAGTTTTGGCATTTCAGTCATTATCGAGAGCCCAGAGTGGTGAAGCTGGATTTAAAATTGCATCCAACATGATTGAGGTCCTTATTAGTCTCGCGTTCTATGCGTCCACGGCGATCACGTTCCTGATCCTCCTACTCCCATCGCAATACGAACCCAGACGAGCCTCAGATTCGAAGCAGAATGCATCATCCGATTCCAAAACAAGGATCCAAATCCTGGTATTGGGGGATATTGGCCGCAGCCCGCGTATGCAGTACCATGCGCTAAGCGTTGCCAAACACGGTGGTCAAGTCGATATCATTGGGTATCATGGTGAGCTCTGGACCTATGCTCCATAATCTAAATCTATTAGCATGCTAATTATTAGATGTAGAGTCAGAACTTCACCCCGACATATCTTCCAGCGCACAAATAACCATAGTTCCAATTCCTCCGCACCCCGCATTCCTACAAACTAGCAACAAGCTCCTCTTCCTCCTCTTTGCGCCGTTGAAAATCATATTCCAAATTCTCAGCTTATGGAGATGTCTCGCATACCAAACCGAGCCAGCCAAATGGCTCCTTGTCCAGAACCCCCCGTCGATTCCTACACTCGCAATTGTCTCCCTTGTTTGTTTCCTCCGTCACACGCACCTGGTCGTGGACTGGCATAACTTTGGATACTCGATACTCGCGCTGAAGCTAGGGGATTCCCATCCGGTGGTTCGGTTTTCGGAATGGTTTGAGAGGGTTTTTGGCAGATATGCCTGGGCACATCTCTGCGTCACGGAAGCTATGCAATCTGTCTTGAAAAAGGATTTCGCCCTGGAAGCTCCTATATTTCCTCTACACGATCGGCCGGCCAGTCATCTACAGCCCATTCCCGATACGCAAATGCGGCGGGAATTCATCAATTCTCTACCGGAGACAGCCTCTGCGAAGTCTGCTTTAGGAACCGAAGATTTCCGGGTTTTGGTCAGTTCAACATCCTGGACTCCAGACGAAGACTTCTCACTCCTCATCGACGCACTCTGCAAATACTCCAAGTTTGCGACTACTTCTAAACCATCGCTACCACCAATCCTCGCCATCATCACCGGCAAAGGCCCCCAGAAGGAAATGTACCTGAAGAAGATATCCAATCTCGAAAAAGCCGAACACCTCCAGAAAGTCAGCATTCGCACCGCCTGGCTAAGCACAGAAAACTACGCCAAGCTCCTCGCATCTGCTTCATTGGGGGTTAGTCTACATAGAAGCAGCAGCGGCGTCGACCTGCCAATGAAAGTCGTCGACATGTTCGGTGCTGGGTTACCAGTTGTGGGCTGGAACCGCTTCGAAGCCTGGCCGGAGCTGGTGACTGAGGGTGTCAATGGGAGGGGGTTTGGGAGCGTGGACGAGCTTGTAGAACAGCTTGTGGATCTCTTTGGGGATTCGAAGAAGCTAGAGAAGCTTCGTACTGGCTCTCTTCAGGAAAGTGAGCGTCGTTGGGATGATGAGTGGGACCCTATAGCTGGGAAATTCCTGGGTTTATTATGATCTACAGAGAAAAACATTTCCCGCATGTAGTCAAACCATATTCAATCGTGGTATCACTAACGCAAAACACGCTATGGCCTAAATTTCCCACCGCAGTAAATACAGACATCGAATGCATCACAGAGCATTTGGCACGTCGAGCGAACATCCTCATAATAGTGGGAATTAAGGAGATCGCCATCTAGATATTCGAGCCCGCAATCAGAGCAGAACTTCGAGACTCCTGGTTCCTGGATGGATAGGAATGTCAATTTGCATCGAGCTGTGTGCGCGATTAGTCCATTGCACACAAGCAAGTAGAGAGAGCGGAGGAGAGGAAAAGATGACATACCGAAAACATGGCCATTTGCACACTGAGACTCTTGTACCGAGTTGCACGCAATACCAGCGTCGCAGATATCGCATTGCTCGAAAATTTCCTTGCCTAGTGGTTCTAGCGTCTCAGGGGATTTCGGTTCGACGACGCTCGAACAGGGCATCTCATCATGGAGATCTAGAACCCCTAATGTCATCAACCACTCTAACGACTCACGGGCACGAGCTAGAAGTGCCTCGTTTTCACAGTCGAGAATAACACAGCGTGCTGAGGCGTAAATCACCTTTTTGGATAGCGCACTATAGCCGTCGGGTCTCTGTTCGGAATGTAGTATGTACCCTAGAACAGCTTCACGTTTCACGCGTTGCAGTTCTGCTGTCTGGTTTGCGGGTAGCTCGCTTATGCCCATTGTGCTTTCTCCCTCGTTCTGTTTGTTTAGTGGAACAAAGATGACCGTAGTACGTTCTTCTGCGGCAGTGCGGTACTCGATCATATCCTTAGGATGCACGGTGAAAGCGACTGCAAGATGACCATTGTGACATCCTAAACCCCAGATCCTTCCGGTAACCATACCGCCAAGATCCCGGTCGATATCGAACTGGTCGGTATAGTCGTCAATTGCGGCTTTCCATGGTGGCAGGGAAAAGGGAGTGCGGTCTGAAAGGCTGTTAAATACTTGCGCCGCTCCGTAGCCCCCGATTGTGCTTAGGTAGAGCGTGAGCTGTTGATCGCTCTCGTTTAATGTGCTGAACATCCCTGGTTATTGTCAATCACTGAATTAGGTAGGATGACAGGAATCTTACCGCTAATCGGTTCCCAGTGTCTCGACTCGTCTGTCTGTAATCCGGTAACGGTGTTTTCATGAAATGGCCATTCTTGCGTTTGTATTTCGGTTCTTTCAATATCGCCCTTTTGATATCGAGCAGCGGGGACAGACATGGCAGCAAGCCCGCCGAAAATACCAGCAGTGAGTAGTACCTCTTGAGACCCTTCCTGGAAGATGGTAAGTAGAAAGCCAAGACCATGGTTTCAATACCTACAGTATAAAGCCACTGAAAAGGGCCCGTGAAGTGTCTGTTATGGCATACCCCGGAAAGTGCGGCAAGTTCTGTAATTTTAGCGCTTGTTTTGAGACGAGAATCCGATTCAGTGGTATCATTTTCATACGTCAATGTCACATCCAATTTCACAGCCCTCAGTTTCGTGCCGTAAAGGACTGCCACATTGCTAGTCACAGAGTAGGTGTTATGCTGCGTTCCAGACGTTCGAGATAGCCATGGACCACAAGAAAGGTTTGAAGCCTTGATTCGAGACCTGAGCGTCGTGGAGAATACAGACCCAGGATGGACCATGGGATAGTTACCCGCCAGTTCATCTAGCGCAGTAACACTCAATAGCTTGAATCCATAGAAACCCGAAAAGTTGGGTTCCGATCTGGATCTTTGCGTTTGTAGGAGTATCACCTCATTATCATCGTTCGTTACTGCTAGCAGCTGCACGCCCCAGCGCGTTTCAGTGTTTGGCACCGAGTACGGTGTACTGGGTTTCTTCGAACGCGGAGCTTTGATGGGTGGACACCATGAGAAGCTGCGTATCATCAATTTACGTAATCTCAGGCCTCCCTCCTGGATCAGGGGTTCAAAATATGACTTCAAGGCATCATTTACAAGTGCAACTCGCGTCCATTTCCCTAGACCAACAGGTTCGTAGAAAGAAAGCATCAAATTCGATGTCAGTACGCTAAGGACACACCGTCGGTGTCTCCCAAGTCCTGGAGGAGACCATTCAAGGCCAACGATCGTACTGTTAGACTGTTCTGCTCCGAGTGAGAATGTTTGACGGTCTTGTGGATAGATCACGGGCCATTCGCTGGCGGTGAAAAGATTGGTTCGGAAACGGGAGAAATGCCATTGGCCTCCAGCGATTCCAGTATTACTTGCTGTCTGCTCAGCGGCACTTCGTGGCGTCTGTATTCTTGTTAGTTTCAGAACTGTTCGCGATTCGGTAAAGCATTGCAGGGTCACAAACTAGGATGTGGACATATTCCCCAGCAGCAACCGCGAGTTCTCCGTCATCCGACCATGAAAGACAATCATAACAAGAAGGAAAAATGCGAAGAGTAACGGGACTCAACATGGTCGAGTGTGTATAGATATTCCCATCTGGCGTTGCATGTTTATCGAGCAGAATTCCGTTCCGATGTCTCATCCATTTTCGGTTGCCTTTTCTGGGTTAGTCGCAATCACGTGGACCCACTGGCTGCAATGGACGTTATTTAATTGGCTAACCACAATCTAGATACATACCAGTACGTAGAAAGGCATACGTTGCGATTTACTATAGCAGACTGAACAGAGCCGACGTTTTTCTACAAGTATTAGGTCAACAAGGATTTCGTCTTCAAGATGCCACATAGGCCGATATGTACCATTGTCAGAAAAGCTCTCCGAAGAACCCATGCAGATGCTTCCAAAACATGCCCAGTGGGCCTAACAGCTGGGGAGTCTCCTACACGTTGTCTTTGTTCCTTTACCGAGACACAGATAATCTAGCGGGTGAGGCATTTTTGCGAATACATAAGCAAACCCATCATCTTGAACTGAAGGCGGCCCTTGCACTGAACGGCAGGCACAAGCTAGAAGGCGTTCCTATGAAGAGGTTGAAGCTGTTCTGTTGCTTGCTGAGATGGAGGCCAAGCACTTGCCAAAGTACATTGAGCTCATTCGCCCATAGTTCTCATACGTCCGTCAATAATACGAAGTTGGTTATGCCAATTTGATTGAATGGACGCCAGATATTCTCTTGAGCACGGTCCTGAACGGTCAATGTATACCAAATTATATATCAGTCAGTTGTTGCTTGCCACCAGTCAGTTCTTGTATCCCGGCAGTTGAAGATCCTCTGTCTCATGTAGGCACAACTGACAGAGCTAGCAGTATGCTGAAGGTCGATTAATACCGCCACCAGCTGAGCGAGATACGGAAAAAGGAGACAGAAAGGGACAAAGGAGTGACAGATCAGGTTTACATTTATTTACAGTTGTTTTCTGGCAGCCTGTAGGTGCACGATTCTGTTTATGCACGTCTAACGATTTATGCGGTGGGCTGGATCTCGATGGTTGTGAGGTCTCCAATTCATTGATTGGGTTCTTGGACATCCTGTCAGTCTAATTAAAGATTCCCTAGTGTCTACATTTATATATTACATCCCAAAGAATTAACCATCCACTCGGATGTCTATATCAAGCAAGCATAAACCAGAAACCTAATGCACGTGTTCATTTATCAATGCTATTCCACGACGAGGATAAGAGCTTGGGTTGGAGTCTAGACCACCACGCTCTCTCAGAAATATAATGTGTCACCAGTGGACGCATATTAATTAGACAAGCGGCAGTAATACCAACAGCTGGCTCGATGCACGTCCAGACGCTGGATGAGACTTGGTTATCTGGAGGAGATCAGTAGGAATATAGCGATCCATGGGAAGGAAGTCCGTACAGGTAATGTCATCTCCGGCTTTGGAGAGTTCTATCAGTGTGACAAGACGGATTATGTCGAATATTAGAGTTCTAGGCTATGTTAGTTCCTTGTGTCTTGTTCATATCATGTCGGGGAATGGTCATACAATATTCCTAGCGCAAAAATACCAGACAACACCATCTTCCGTATCTTTGAAATATGTAAGTCCGCCACCATTTTCATCGGCATCACGATAATAACCGCATCAGTGGCGATATTCGGTATCTGCAGCCCATAGTAGAACTGAGCCAGGTTGATGCATCCACCGGGAATAGTCGGATCCCACATCTTTCGGAACGGAATGCATGTAAATGCGGCGACTAAGCAGACCCCATAGACCCAGAGGAAGACAATGGCGGCCACTGCATTTGCTAACGCGACCATAGGGCCGCGCGAGAAGATACGTTTATAGAGGGCTAGCATGGAAAGTTTCACGCAGGCAATGCAGGCTGGGTAGAGGAAGGCGCCGGATGAAAGGGTCTAATGGGTTAATGTTGTTAGTACGTTCCATGCTTATCTTAGGACTAGGTAATGAGATACCTTTAAGTAGATCACGAGTTGTTCTGGAGGGACGTATATAATGTGTGTTCCTAGGCCGTTGTACAGGACTATTGCATGTCAGGAATGCTTGTGTGGATGTCTGGGTCGTTCGGGTCGGTGACTTACGGACGATACCCGCGACGGAAATCCCATACAAGAAGAACTGCGCCAGTTAGTGACTTGCATAATTAACTTGCTTGCTTAGCAATAAAACTAACCAAAGACGCCAAAATGAGATAGTCATCAAGGAACAAGCCCGTATTGGTGATCTTTCTTGCCCACAACCGAAGCGCAACCGAAACAGTTGATAAAAGGAAGGCAAAGCATGTTGCTGTAGTGACTACATGCCGCAGATTACCTTGCTTATACCCCAGGTCAGGAGGGTCAGTGTCTGCGGAAGCCATGGTGTGTTGAGCATGTACCAAGGCGTCTCGTCCCGAGAGGATGGGACTAGTTTATAAGAATAGTCTGCAGCCCCTGATCAAGGCATCCTAATCAATTGTGAAGTGCAGAAGCGAGATGATCTACTTCACAGACTGACCGACCGCCGTTAATATCATTGTGCATCGATTAGAGTGGTCATATTCCGAGAGGGGGCAAAGCTACAGACACATCGATAGTACGGCTACAACTTCTGCATGTTCTCTTCGGCTCATTTGATTGAGGGCTTGCAATTTATATGCATTAGTTATAGGGACTGGGTTGTTTCGAGATGTAGGATTACGAGCTGAATCAGACTAACCATTTCTTCAACCCTAGATATTTTGATTTCCAGCTAGCCTGAAATGGTTTCTCCCCGTTACTCAATCCCAAAAGGGAAAGAGTTCACTGAAGAAAAGACCGCAAACTGCATATGTGACAGGTGTCAAGTCATTTTAAACGCAGATCTAGCTTGCCACTGGTGTGATGTATATTTACTTGTGTATTGGAGTTATTAGCCATCACTACAATGCAAGGGAGACCAATAATGTCTAATCGATAATTGCGATCTCGATGTGGCGTTGAAAATCGACCAATGGTGTGCAGAACATCCCCGCAACGGGTGCATATGTTAGGGCAATGCTCTGCACGGAGTACGGAGCATCGGTCAGAACCTTGAATTTTCAGTTAGTACTCTGAAAAGCCTGTCTAAACTGCTATTGTTTATAGATCAAAATAATATGCACTGGTATTCAATCGTGTATCAACACACGCATACTATCATAGAATACACGTTTCGAGGGTATATCATCAAGATGCCGTTTCACGACATTCAACATAAACATTCACAATAAAATCACACTTGAAGTTTAGTCAACCTGGTCCAGCTTCTGCACAACCATGGCGCTAGCAGCACCGCCGCCGTTACAGATAGCAGCTACACCATACTCGCCGGGCTGCAGCTGGTGAAGCAATGTGACCAAAATGCGAGAGCCGGAGCTACCCAGAGCGTGTCCAATGGAAATGGCACCTCCAAGGAGGTTGACCTTGGCATTTTGCAAGCCAAGAATCTAAGATTATGTTAGCAGAGATACCGATTCATTTCGTTATGTAGTACTGACCTTCTCGTTGGCCTTTATCACAGCGGCAAAAGCTTCGTTGAATTCCCAAACGGCGACCTGGTCTTTAGTAATCCCAGCACGCTCCAGCGCAATGGGGACGGCCTTAGCTGGCGCCACAGGGAAGTCCACGGGGTCAATGGCGGCATCGGCAGTTGAGACAATGCGAGCGAGAGCACGGTTACCCTTACCAAACTCGCGGGCAAGGTCCTTGCTTCCCAGAACCAAAGCCGAGGCACCGTCGTTCATGGTGGATGCATTACCGGCGGTAACGGTACCAGTGCCGTCCCTGAGGAAGGCCGGCTTCAGGCTCTTCAGTTTATCGGCACGCAGGTTCTCAAACCCTTCATCACGTGAGATGACCGTGTCACCCTTCTTTCCCTTGACCGTAACAGGCACGATTTCATCGGCGAACTTGTTCTCGTCCCAAGCTTGCTGAGCACGCTCGTATGAACAGATGGCATACTCGTCCTGTTCCTCGCGCGAGACCTCATACTTCTTGGCCGTCTGCTCCGCACAGATGCCCATATGGAATTTGTTATAAACATCCCAGAGACCATCCTTGACCAGACCGTCCTCCAGCTTCAGATCACCAAACGGCGGCAACTGGCCAGCACGCGGCAGATAGTACGGCACTCGAGACATATTTTCCATTCCTCCTGCAACTTGAGCATCCGCGAGACCAAGCTGGATATTCTGGGCAGCGAGGGCCACCGCCTTAAGACCCGACGCACACACCTTGTTAACGGTCATGGATTCGACGGTTGGGGAAAGTCCAGCAAAAATCGAGGCTTGGCGAGCAGGCGCCTGTCCAACGGAGCCTTGAAGAACATTTCCCATGTAGACATCGGTAATCTTCTCAACTGGCAGCTTCGACTTGCCCACGGCAGACTTGATAGCGGCGGCACCTAGTTCGGGGGCGGAGACGGAGGCGAACGATCCATTGAACTGCCCGGAAGAGCATCTAGTCAGCAATTTTCTTACATTCAATAGAGTAAGGTAGTCCGTACGTTAGTAGTAGGCGTCCGCGAGGCACTGAGGATATAAGCATCCTGGATCTCCTTGAGTAAAGGACGTGCACAACTGAAGTGCCTCCGAGATGCGGGGATGGCTGTTCTTTGCGTGAAGAGACGGGCTGACAAGCCTGCTGATGTCTGGATAGGCATTTTGGTAGAATGGAAGAAGAAGATATGAAAATGCTATTATTTGTACAATGATCGAGGTCAGAGAAGAAGAGAAGAAAGATAATAAGAGCCACCCCTCATAGTACTATTCGGACAGCGGAACTAAGGCCGTTTCTAGCCGGCACCCGCTGAGCCGAGGTTGATTTGTCCCGATCATGTGACCTAATTACCTAAGCTGTGGCACACCGGCTAAACTGCTTTCGACTAGTTTCTCCATAAGGTTTGTTTCTCCAGCACGGTCTTCAACGCCCTATCCAATTGTTCCCCTCCTCCCCGGGCATTCATTTCGGTGTCATCGCCTTCCCCGGTCTTTCTTCTTAATATTCGTTGGGGTGTTCTTTGTCTACTTGTTTCGAATTTGACGGATTCGGCTGCTCTCACTTGCCTCTCCGATATTTATAAACAGGTGTGTTTCACTCATTGCCATCTTCTGCATTCCTCGTTGCTCATCTCCGATAGCTCCCCAGTCCCCATCAAACACCGCCGCCATGTCGACATCCGCTCGCAGACGTCTTATGCGTGATTTTAAGGTGCGTACTTGACGAGCGGAAACAGAGGGCCTCATTTGAGCTCAGGTTTTATCGTTTTCCTCACCCCAATATCCTACGGCCGCCGAGTTTCCGCCGAGTTCCATAGGCTAACGTCATTTGTCACGACTGCAGCGTATGCAAACCGATCCTCCTGCTGGTGTTTCTGCGTCGCCCGTAGCAGACAATGTCATGACATGGTACGTTATAATGGCGAGAAAGTGTGTGCTTAAAACCCAGGAACTGATCGAGATCTCTGATCACAGGAATGCCGTCATTATCGGTCCTGCTGACACGCCGTTCGAGGATGGTACCTTCCGCCTAGTCATGCATTTCGAAGAACAATACCCGAACAAGCCTCCAGGTGTCAAATTCATTAGCCAGATGTTCCACCCCAATGTATACGGCACGGGTGAACTGTGCTTGGATATTCTCCAAAACCGCTGGAGTCCTACCTATGATGTGGCGGCTATCCTTACCAGCATTCAGAGGTACGCCGGCTCCTCTCTACGCAATATCTCCCGGAATACTCGACGTTTTCTGTGGTACTAATATTTGTCCTTAGTTTATTGAATGACCCGAATACATCGTCCCCCGCAAACGTGGAAGCCTCGAACCTCTACAAAGACAACCGTAAGGAATACGTCAAACGTGTACGTGAGACCGTCGAGAAGAGCTGGGAAGACTAGCGGGACGTCTCTTGCAGATGGTACCCGTCTTTCCCGTTTTCCTATTTTCTCTTATTTCCTTGGGTCTATGGGTTTCTTCTTTCCTTCACTCACGAGGCAGTGCTCTCCGCTTACCCGTCATGAACTTTCTTCGCATAATGACAGAGGCTATGGTTTATGACGGTATGACTTTCTAAATGTCTATAATAGGTTTCCCAGGGGATTCGCCTTGTCGGACGGTATGCACAGCGCGGGGTTCAGGCGCCTGGTGAATTGCTTTGGAGTAATATCTACTGGTATGCTTTGTTGCTTTGTAGATAGCTTGCATTTGTGTGGTTTTCCCTGCTATATATTCAGTCATGAAATGCATAATGAATTGTATCCTTGTCTGCTCTTTTATCCTCTATTTCGTAGTGCTGTACTCCGATATTGGACATTGGACTCCGATGCGGGACAGTAATGCCAAGCCTTTTCCCCAACGGTCGCCGTTGATGCCTTGATACCTGAAAGTGTAGCTGAACACAGGCCATTCTTGTCTTGCCATCGAGATTCCGGCTAGTTTCTCTATTTGGACTCTTTATCAACCTTTTCCCATTCTTTATTGTGTCTATTGATTACCAACAACTCCCCTCTGGCTGTCCAACTAGGGCGTCACCGCCTGTCCCTCTCGCCGCCCACTTTTCTCGGCACGTGAACCCCTGACCCAAAACAGACACAGACAAGCCACGAGCCTCTCGTCGATCTCGGGACTCTTTTAACACCACTGCTTCGTCTTTCTCTGCGTGTTGCCTGAAGACGGGCCTGAGGATCGTGTTTCCCCTCGAGGGGCTACTCTCTTTATTGTTTTAAATTCATCTCCACGACCAGAGTATTGGGTCGGAGTCAAGCAATATGTGAGTGCGGGTTCACCGCTCCAATGCGTCTGACTGTGCAGGTAAACTGATATGGTGTGCCTTTCTTCAATGACAGGTCATCTGCACCGAATACCATTAAGGGTACGTCTGTCTTGCCCGTCGCCCGCTCGACGACGATGCTAATCGCGTTTGGTACACAGTCGTTGCGAGGTTTCGACCGCAGAACAAGGTGGAATTGGGATCGGGAGGACAACCGATTGTGAAATTTGAAAATGAAGACACATGCAGCATCAACGTGAGTTTTCACTTTTCTGAATTACACGCTGGTAGGGTCTATCGTGGGCTAAACTATACTTTTGGTGCAGTCTCATGAGGGGTCGGGTGACTTCACCTTTGACCGCGTGTTCCCCATGGACTCGTTGCAAACGGACATCTTCGAGTACTCCATTCGCCCAACGGTTGACGATATTTTGAACGGTTACAACGGAACAGTGTTTGCCTATGGTCAGACTGGTGCAGGAAAGTCGTATACGATGATGGGTTCGGATATCGAAGACGACACCGGGAAGGGTATCATTCCACGTATCATCGAGCAGATCTTCGCCAGCATTTTAACGAGTCCGAGTAACATCGAATACACCGTCCGCGTTAGTTACATGGAAATCTACATGGAACGGATTCGCGACTTGTTGGTCCCCCAGAACGACAACCTGCCGGTTCACGAAGAGAAGTCGAGGGGTGTTTATGTCAAGGGACTTGTTGAGGTCTATGTGTCCAGTGTGCAAGAGGTTTATGAGGTTATGCGCCGTGGTGGTGCGGCCAGAGCTGTGGCAGCTACCAACATGAATCAGGAGTCTTCGCGGTCCCATTCGATCTTTGTCGTTACCATTACGCAGAAGAACCTCGAGACCGGATCCGCCAAGAGTGGTCAGCTCTTCTTGGTCGATTTGGCGGGTAGTGAAAAGGTTGGCAAGACCGGTGCCAGTGGACAGACGCTTGAGGAGGCAAAGAAGATCAACAAGAGTTTGAGTGCTCTTGGAATGGTCATCAACGCACTGACTGATGGAAAATCGACACATATTCCGTACCGTGACTCCAAACTTACCCGTATCTTGCAGGAAAGTTTGGGAGGTAACTCGCGAACAACCTTGATCATTAACTGCTCTCCCAGTAGCTACAACGACGCTGAAACGATTTCAACCCTGCGTTTCGGTGTGCGGGCCAAGTCGATCAAGAACAAGGCGAAGGTGAACGCAGAATTGAGTCCGGCAGAGTTGAAGCAGCTCCTACGGAAAGCACAGACACAAGTAACGAGCTTCGAGAATTACCTTTCAGCACTGGAGTCCGAAGTCCACGTATGGCGAAGCGGCGAGAACCTTCCTAAGGACCGATGGACACCAGCTCGGAACGAGACCATGGCCATTGCGAAGGCCGAGAAGCCACGGCCAGCTACGCCATCTCGATTACAAGAGGTTCCTCGCTCCGAAACGCCGCGCCCCGACTCGAGGATGGGAGACCGCTCCAGCACGCCTAGTCTTGTACTGGAGAAGGACGAAAGGGACGAATTTTTGAGACGGGAGAACGAACTTCAGGATCAGATTGCGGAGCGGGAGTCTCATATCGTAAATGTTGAACGGAATCTGCGTGAAGCTCGGGACGAGCTGAAGGGTCTCAAGGAGAACTCCGCACGCTCGGGTAAGGACAATGACAAGCTGAACAATGAGATCAATGAACTCCGTATGCAGCTGGAGAAGGTGTCTTACGAGGGCAAGGAGGCATCGATCACCATGGACAGCCTTCGCGAGGCCAACGCGGAACTCACGGCGGAATTGGATGATGTCAAGCAACAACTTCTTGATGTGCGCATGAAGGCTAAGGAGACTACTGCTGCTCTTGATGAGAAGGAGAAGAAGAAGGCGGAGAAGATGGCCAAGATGATGGCTGGTTTCAACCTTGGTGGCGAGGTCTTCTCCGATAACGAGCGCAAGCTTCAGGACCTCATCAGCCGGGTGGACTCACTACACAGTGTCAGTGAAGCTGGTGAGACGATTGCGCCGGATGATATTCTTGAGCTCCGGGCCAGTCTCCTGGAGACCCAGGGCCTCATCCGCCAGGCGGAACTGACCATGAACGACCGGGGCGAGCTGGGCGAGCTGCAGGACAGCCGTAGAGCGGAAGTGGAACGGAAACTGGCGGAACTCGAGAAGGAGCATGAGAGTCTTCTGGAGCGGAACTTGGGTGAAGGCGATGTGACCGAAATCCGTGAGCGACTAGAGAAACTCCACGTCACTCGCAAGGAGGATGAGATCCAGGCAGCTGAACAGTTGCGCGATGAAATAACTCGCAAGGATAAGGAACTCAGCAAGTTGCACCAGTCGCTGGCGGATTCACAATCTCGGGTTTCTACGAACGGTGCCGCTGGCAAGAATTTGCAGCAGCAGATTGCTGAGTTTGACGCCATGAAGAAGTCGCTGATGCGTGATTTGCAGAACCGCTGTGAGCGAGTGGTGGAGCTCGAAATCTCGCTGGATGACGCGCGCGAGCAATATAACAACGTACTGCGGTCGTCGAACAACCGCGCTCAGCAGAAGAAGATGGCGTTCTTGGAGCGCAACCTGGAGCAGCTCACCCACGTGCAACGGCAACTGGTTGAGCAAAACAGTAGTTTGAAGAAGGAGGTTGCGATTGCGGAGCGGAAGCTCATTGCTAGAAACGAGCGGATTGCCAGCTTGGAGAGCCTGCTTCAGGAGAGCCAGGAGAAGCTTACCCAAGCCAATCACCGGTATGTCTTTGTTTCCCTTGGTTCTATTTTGACGGACTATACTGACCATAACCAGATTCGAAGCGCAATTGACGGCTGTCAAAGAGAGACTGGAGGCTGCAAAGCAGGGCTCGACGAGAGGGCTTCCTACCATGGATGGTAGCGGCGGGTTCAGCTTTTCTGGCTCGAGAATCGCGAAGCCACTCCGTGGCGGAGGAGGATCGGAGAGCAGTGCTCCCAACTCGGCTGTCGCAGGAGTCCAATCGCAGGAAACGACGGGAAAGCGCACCAGCTGGTTCTTTGATCGACGATGATCCACGACTATTTTTGTTTTGTTTTCTTTTCTATCCTGCCTCTGTCTAGCCCCAAACATTCCGGGCTTTTTCATTTTGGCACCTGAATTTCTAACGGATATCCTGCATGATGTTGATGTTGTTGTCCGCCTTTTCCTTTTGTCATGTCATGTTGACCGATAACGCTGTCGAACGAAGTCTACTTGTCACTTTTGGCGCTGCTCATATTCCTGTGTATTCTCTCCTTTTGGTATTACGCCAGCCCTACCTTGTCATAAAGCATGGTTTCATCAATACCCTTGTACATCAAGATAGAACATTGGCAGGTGGTCATGGCGAAGTTGTTCATATTATGTTGAATCTACGTTATTAAAATCCCTGTTATGGTAAACGACTACTTCTTCTCCACGATCCCAGTCCCAGTCTTGACTTCATCGCCATCCACCCCACTCTTCTCCTTCACCTCCTCATCCGGCCCATCCCCACCCAAAAGCGCCAACAACCCAATCTCCCGCTCAATACTCCTCTTCAATGCCTGATCTGCCGCGGCAACTCCTTGCGCCCCGAAAATCTCATCCATCTCCTCTAGCGTCCGGCCCTTGGTCTCGGGGACAAAGAAGAACACATATAACACGGCGAGAGTCGTGATACAGCCGAAGAAAATGAAGGTGCCGTAGTCGGAGGCTTTGATGAAGGGGGAAGTGAAGAGGCCGACGGCGAAATTGTTCAGCTTGGTTCCCGGGTCAGATTGCGTTGCAACGAAAAAAATGGAGGGGTCTTACCCAGTTACTACTTCCACCGATACTCACACCCTTAGCACGCATACTTAGGGGAAACACTTCCGAGACGATAATCCACGAAACAGGCCCTATACCGCACCGTTAGCACCCCAAACCATTCACTTGCAAGTAAAAGAGAAACTCACCCCACGAATACGCAAAATTAATGATAAAAATCCATACAAAAACAACTGCAGCCCACCCCGCCCCAGGGTTATTCTCGAAATTCCCCGAATATGACCCGATAATCCCTGCAACGATGAAATGGCATACCGCCATCCCTATTCCGCCAGCGATTAGAATCGTTCGCCGGCCCACGTTGTCGACCCAGAGGACGGCGGGGATGGTGAAGACGAATTCAAAAATTCCAGCTATGCCTGTTGCTAGGAGAGAAGTTGTGTTTTGGCCGAGGTGCAGGTTTGCGAAAATTTGGGGGCTGCATTCGTTAGCGATTGTAATTGTGAAATTGATGGGTTGCTCACGCGTAGTAATTGATTGCTGTTGGAGTTAGCATGTGGTCCTGTATGACTGGGGAATGTGCTTACCATTGATGCCATTAAACTGCTGCGCAAACATAATCAAGCACTGCCAGAGTCAGCTCGGCCAATATATATACCAACCAGAGGCCATACCGCAACAGAAGTCCTCTTGAACAACGACTTATCCGTAACAAGCGACATATAATCCCTCACCCCAATCATAAACCGACTCTTAAACGACCCATCCTGATACTGTGGATACTTCTTCCTCGCCGTCTCAACCTCAAACATCCGCAACGCTTTGATCTCCAGGAACTCAATCCGAACAAGCAAATCGTCGGCTGATGTATCGCGTAACCGCGCGAGTGTGTGCAGGCATTCTTCCTCGCGGCCAGTGTTCATTAGGTGGCGAGGGGATTGGGGCATGAAGAGCATCATGCCGAAGGCGAGGAGGAGGGCAGGGAGGATTTGGATGCAGACGGGGATTTCCCAGGCTGCGATGGATTGGGTGCTGCCGGTGCCGCCGATGTAATTTGTGCCGTAGCCGATCTGACTTGATATTAGGTGCGTCTCTGTTTCATGGTATCAGGAATTCTTACCCAGAAGCTAGCCATGATGCCAAAGGTGATGGCGAGTTGCTGCACGGCGACTAGTGAGCCGCGGATTTCAGGAGGTGCCTGCATGAGTGAGTGACTGGAATCATCTTAACCGGAGAAGGAATATCTACCAGCTCTGCATTATACAACGGCACAATCATACTCAGATTACCAACGCCCAAACCAGTCACGAATCGGCCGGCATACACATAATCGGGGCTCATAGTGCATGCCTGCACAATAACACCCACGCAGAAGATAACAACAGCAACGACCACCGTAACGCGCCGTCCAAGAGCATCAGCCAGGTATCCGTTCAACAGTGTACCAACCCACGCTCCCAGTTCGAGAATCGATGTAAGCATTCCTTGGCCGATGCCAGGTTCTGCAGCGTATCCTTGTGTCTGTTCATGTTAGATCGCACTTGTGACAAGCGTAGGTATCCTACAGCTTTGATAAAAGAGCTCATAGTCAAGATCTGCGCGAACATTCCCTGGTTGTCTGCATCGGTTAGCCCCTGACACCAGAGCATGTAGTAGATGTAGACGTCACGTACATCCATAAACCAACCCTCCCAATGAGGCAAACAGCGCAATTCCAAAGGTCTTTTTGCTGCTAACCAAACCACGCCATCCAACTTTGTTCCCAGCCAATTCGGCCCGTCTGGCTGAGACGCCGATGGCTTCGACAGGAGCGCCCATGTTGTCTAAAATTCAAGTATTCAATCACCTATCACCTGCCAAAGAAAAGAAAAGAAAAAAAAGAATTTGAGGGAGCATCTCATTTATATTATGCGCCATATACGCCATACTATGGAGTATATGCACCCCATGTCTATACAGTATAACCGTTGACTTTAACCGGGCCAACCCCGATTGCGCCCCGTGGGGTGCGGAGAGAATATCACCCGGGGTTTTTCCAGCGGGCTGGCCCGTGTTAGAGCGGGGATTAACTGGTAGATTTAGCCGGTGTAGTATGGGGGTTAATTGTTGATAAAGAGTGACTCGGCTCATATTATGCTGGACACGGATATGACACGGCAAGGATCTATTGGAGGATTCTTCCTGGTCAGACGGCATTGAAGCTTATTAGATGCTTGGATGAATAGTCACATGAATAGGAATATAGATGAGCATAGAAGAACAAAGATAATGACGACAGTTGCTGTTATATTCTGCACATGGATTCAACCCAATAGTACACTATACACGCTCACTTAAACCCCCCATGCAAATCTCGCTTAGACGACCCCGAACTGGAACCCGACGTAGTCGGCGTAATCAGGCTAGTAGCATTCCGAATCAAGTCCGTCACTCTGGAAATATCCGCCAGACTAATGACCGCCTCGGGCTTCGACCAGCCAAGCTCAGCGGGCAGACGTTCGTTTTCTATACACAATCAGCACCATACTCCAACCCTCATACAAGGAAAAGAAGCTTACCAAAGAAATACTCCACCAACGACCGATTCACCCTTCCATGCTGAATATCCCCAAACGCGATAACCGGCGCCGCAACCTCGCCCAGACTGAACTCCTCCATGGAAGAAGTAAACGTGTAGTTCGGGTTCGACGCACGCGACTGGATCTGCCGCGCCAACTTGCCGTTGGCGAGCATTGTCGCATCGAGGACGGGCTGCGTCCAGTAGGCTTTTGTCTTGGCGAAGATGGTGGAGTTGAAGATGTGGTTGTTGCCGTGGTAGGCGTCGGTGCGACTCATGCTGGCGTCGTGCTCGAGGACGTTGTGCCGGTTTAGGTTGTCCCTACTTCGTCAGTACCCTGCATCCATGTATCGGGAGATGCTGGCTTACAGCGTAAAGTAAGTAGCGTTCGGCTCCGGATTAGCAACGAGCGCCATATCAAACATCAAGTTTCCCAACGTAGCGTTGAAGTTCAATCCCTCCGACAGACCCTTGATTACCACTTCGCGGGTAAGGTTGCGGCCATCGTGAGGAAGAAAACCGTGGTTGGATAGTGTGTTCAGCATAGGGCAGGGGCCGCGGACTGTAGTCTGTTAGCTCACTTCATTCCAGATACACAGAGCATGAAGGACATACAGTCACCATGCCCAGCGGGCTTCCAGTTATCCAGCGAAGCCACACCAAAGTGAGGGCTTGCTGTGGCCAACACGGCAAACAGAGTAGTATAGATGATAGAAATCTTCATATTTGCTGTATGTAGTGCTTTAAAATCAAAAAAAGAATAGCCATTCTGCCGGACACCCCAGGGTATTTATCTTCACTGTCTCGAATCTCTTACTATATTTGGTAGGCATCCAATTTTCCAGAATGGAGGCGTCCATACTGAGACTAGCAAATAATATTCAATCCGTTTCATATCGTTCGCACAGGGGCTGTGGCTGGAGCAATCGCGATTCACGGGTCTTCGTACTCGAACTTGTTACCCGATTAAGAAGTCTTCCGGCTTCGTATCCGTTCGTATTCGTTGCCGCTTTGGGGATGCTTTGGGGTAAACGAGATAGGCTCCAACGTGTACGTAGAGATTTATCTATGTTTAGGATTGCGGGTCATGAGTGGAGATAAGATGCCAGGCATACAAATGAAACGAATATCATAACATTGAGAATTACCTACATTTCATCAAGCAGCCATTTCAACTGTACCAACTACGGGGCACAAACATGATATGTACAATAATCAAACACCGTCCTTGATCAAATCCGCTGCCCGCTCTGCAATCGCATACAGTGTACTAGTCAAATGCCCGCACATCTGGAACGGTAGCACCGACGCATCAACAACACGCACGTTAGAAGTACCATGCACAATCAACTGGTCACTCACGACGCCACCCATCGAGCGCGGCATCATGGCTGCTGTGCCGACAGGGTGAAAATTTGAGCGGTCTAGATATGGTTAGCATGAGTGTGGAGTGGGGTGAGCTTGGAGACATACAGTTCTTCTTGGTGTACTCTTCCCAGTCTGTGTCCGTTGCGTTCCGGGGAATCTCCGGTCCGGGAGCACGTTCCATCTTTATCATGTCACTCAGTGGGGCGGTTTGGTACATGTTGCGGATGAACTTGGTGACTCTGATGTGTGCCTGCAAATCCCAGTCGATCATGAAGTAGTTCGGGTTGATAACCGGGTGTTCGGCGGGGTCTGCGGAGTTGATGTGCACGTTACCCCGCGAGAATGGCAGGAGAGTCCAGTACTCGGTGATCAACATCGGGCTGTGGGTCGGAATAAACAAGATCTCGACCATCGGGACGGCGTTTGAGAAGAGTAGGTCGTATTGAATTTGGAAGAAGTTCGCCAAGTCTTCTTGCTTCATGACGCCGCCGGTTGCTTCGGATGTTTGTGCGGCGTAGTCTGCCAGTTTTTGGAGGACTGATCCAGCTACCTTTTGAGCGTCGTCTCCGAAGATATCGTAGAATGAGGCGTACGCGAGGGCCTTAACGCCAGTCCATCTACCGTTTCCGAGGGCCATTGTGTTGGCGTTGGTTTGGTCTTGCAGGTTCTCTCCGACGGTGGGAAGGTCGACGCGGACACTGATGTTGTGCTTCTCAAGAATACTACCGGGGTTAGACTTGCCAGGCTATCACAGGGAAGAACTTACTCTTTGTTCCCGACGCCAGACAGCTCCAGTAGAGCAGGAGTCCTAATCGACCCCGCCGAGAGGATAACTTCTCTCCTAGCGCTAACAACGCTGGTTATACCGTCTGACTGGATCTCAACACCAGACGCTGAAATACCATCAGTCGCGTTGTCGTCATTCCAGAGAATCTTGTTCGCCCGCGCCTTTGTCATCACGATCAAGTTCGGCCTCCCTCGGTACGGCCAGTAGTATGCCCTCGCAGCATCCTCACGCACACCCAATTCGTGGTTGATAGTCTCGGGGAAGACGTTGAATCCGCGCATATGGCCGTCGTTGACATCTTCAACCCATGGAATACCCAGTTTATCATACGTCTGATTCAGCGGCGTGGTCAGGTTGCCCTCTTGCATATCGTTGAAACCCACGTGCAGTGGGCCATCGTAGCCATGAACGGATTCGTTGTAGGATGCTCCGGAGGCGATTTCAGCAGGCGAGGGGCGGGTCAGTTCTTCGCTCTTCCGGTAGTAAGGGAGCAGGCTGTCCCAAGACCAACCTCTGTTGCCGAGTTCTTTCCATGCATCGATTTGGACATCTTCTGCACGGGTGTAGGACATTCCTACCCGGCGTTAGTAATGTGTTACACTCCAACGGGGATTACTTACCATTGATGGTACTTGTCCCTCCCAAGGCCTTGCCGGCTCGCAGCACTTGTTTCGAGTTGCCGCCGTACGTCTGATTCACGGACTCATATTGATAGTCGATTTCCGTCCCAAATGCCTTTCCATATCCATTTGCCGCAGTAACGTTCTCGTTATTGTGGACCGAGTGTCCTGCTTCGATCACCACAACGGACACATCGGGATTTTCTGACAGTCGGTTTGCGACAACTAACCCACTGGTGCCACCTCCCACAACCACATAATCGTACAACGGCCCCGTGGCGACAGTCGCGCTTGCGAAGAAGGCGCACGCAAGCTTGAGTTGTGCTATCATGGCGGGTCAAGTTGATATTGATGAGCAAAGCGGGTTCTGCAGACCGGGAGGGAGAGCGACAACTTGTATATTGTCAAGCATTCCCGAGCCTCACACTCCGCCGTAGTGCGAACAACGCATGCGTGTTCGACAAAAACAGGCGCTCGCCCGATCTAAAAAGGGGTAGAGTGTTAAGGGGTACCGGCCAGTCGGATTATTATCTCTGCAGGACCACCGGGATAGTGCCTGGCGATGCGTGGAATGCGGGTGTTGCTGGGCACACTAAAGTCATTCCAGAGTTGGAATGGCATGCCATGTCAAGCCACTTGAGCTTGAAGTTGGGTTCGTTGATCCCTAAAATACTTCCCCAGTTGCACAAAAGGAACTCTGCGCTTCGTTCTTGCTGCTAAGTTTTGTGTGCCTGTCCAAATATACGCGAGGATTAGGCGCAGAATAACAATGCCTACTTTCAGTTAATGCAAGAAATGTATGCAAGTTATATATACAAAGCCATATATGCAGTTGGTATCTTAATCGATTTAATGCGACGCAGGGGGTTTCTGTCCATAGGCAAACCACCTGCAGGATGTCAGCTTGCTTCTGAAAACAACAAAAGAAGAACATACACATAATGATGGGCCAGCAATTTGTTGTTCTTCACAGCCGACCGCATTGACGCGGCAAATACCTCCAATTGCGCGCGAGACCACTGCATAAAGATCAGCGAGATTCTATCGATAGCGCTATGCTGACGTACTCCTAGGTTGTTGGTGAAGCGACGTCCGCAAAAGTCCACGACGCCCTGTTCGATACGAACTTGGTTAAAGGCGCCGATTTCGCGTTGGTGCGGATCTTTGGGCCACGGCCCGATCGGCCACGGAACTCTATATTCAGTCACGTTGATAAATCCGGCCTCCTCGAGCCAGCCTTTCATGCGCGGGGCCGAGTCAAAGTCCAAGCCAGCCTTTTTTCCGGAATCGAGAAGGAGAGGATTCCATTGGTGATAAATATGGTCGGGACCGAGAGTGTCGTAGCTAGACGTCAACAAAATCTGGGGATCGGCTTGTTGGAACCAGCCACCGGGTTTGAGGGCGCTGTGTTTGTTAGTATGCAGCGTGCTCTTGTGTGTACAGGTAGACCTACCCCAATACTTTGCGGTACATCTCCGGCCAGCTAGGAACCGTACCCAGCAACTCGCGAGCGTGGATGAGGTCAAATTTGTTGTGGTCAAGCCATTCAAGGTTATAATCGTCGACTTCAAATTTCAGGTTCGGAGGGATCCAGGAAGGCTGGATGGGGGAGAGATCGATGCCTTTGACGGTGGCTTCGGGGTGAGCATCGGCCATGTCCCTGTTTTGATTAGTGTATGCTATAGTATGCGCGGTGAACGGTAACACACATGGCCCAAATTCCGGTGCCAGTTCCCATATCCAAGACGTCCTGGAGATGGTCGATCGGAGGGAGATAGAGTTTTCCGTTGAGACTGAGAGTCCAGAGGTGGTGACTGCCTGGTTAGTTATATTTGGGATATCGATCTATATGGACGGACCTTAAATCCTGCTGTTCCTGAGCCTGTTCATCGTTGGGGCCCCAATGCTCGATGGTTCCTTTATCTGTCAGCCGGGCTGAAGGGCGACAGAGAATGAGGAACAAAAGTACCGTAGGAATGGTAACGACGACCATTCTCCTCGCGGTATCTGGTCACTGAAGAACTAAGCGAGGTGCTTTCCGAGTAGACGGACTCGGAATCCAAGCCCGAATCGCTGGCATCGTCGTCGTCAGGCTCGTCGTCGGTGACTTCGGGCGAGATCCGGGGTTCGGGAATCTGTCAAGTCAGAGTTTAGTTGACAGCGAGGGAAGGGTGCATATGTATGTATGTATATACCTGCGTGTTGGGGAGAGGGTCTCTATTATGATCGGTCATTTTAGTTGATAGTGCCAAGTATAGTAGTGGATATGAGAAGATGGGTTATAGTAAAGAGAGGTGAAGAGAAAAAGGAGAGAGAATCTGCAGTGACAGCGCAGATCGAAACGACCTTTACTCAATGGGGAAAAGCCTGCAGAATCCCGTGAAGCCGTTACTTTTCGCGCGTTTTTCTGCTTCACTCTGGCTTCTCTCCGTCGCATATAAATTAACTGCAGTCGGGATAGTTTTCCATCATTGGTGACAGATATATAATGGATCGAGTTCTCATTGTGGGCGCTGGTATGTCCATGACCCGCACAGTGCTTAACTACGGTTCGGAGTGATACTAACTACTGACCAGGCGCTGCTGGACTCCTCATCGCGCAGGTTCTCAAGCGAGTATGTAGCCCAGAATATTCCCGGTTCCCTGCAGAGCTGACAATAATAGGAAAACATCCCCTGCACCATCTTCGAACAAGACCCTTCCTTCCGACCGCGCGACTGGAATTACGGTGTTTACTGGGCACAGTCTGGCCTGTCCGAATGTCTTCCCCCTGAATTGCTCGATCAGCTCGAGAATTGCCAGGTAGACAATCACACTCCAGCTGCGACGGATATCTTGCCCGGCTTCAATGGCAAGACTGGGGAGAAACTGGTTGATGTCCCGGCGCCGTACAGTTTGCGTCTCAAGCGGCGCAAGTTCCTGCAGCTCATCTCCACTGGGTTGGACATTGAGGTATGCGACCGTGCGAACCATTGGGGTATGCGTATACATTTGCTGATCCACGCAGCGCGGAAAACGTCTGGCCAAAGTCGAATCAAATAACGACATCGTCACCGCATTCTTCGAAGATGGCTCCCAAGCCACCGGTAAACTACTGATCGGGGCTGAAGGCGCCCATTCGCGAGTTCGGGAGTATCTCATGGGTCCTGAAAAGGCAGCTCTCAAGCCATCCCCTGTCGTCTCGTCGATCGCGACCCCTAGACTTCCCGTTGATGTGGCTAATGCCGTGCGCAAATTGCATCCCCGGTACTGCGCCGTGTTCCACCCAGACGGTTACTTTTGCTGGGTCGGAAGTATGTATCTGTACCACCGGAACCTGTGCCATAAGTTTATGCTGATTGTGTATAGTTCATAATGAAACCGAAGACCCTGCTGAATCCGAGTTTCTGCTGCTGATGTCGTGGATCTCGGAGAATGATACCGGACTGTCTGGGGAGGCTATCCTGCATGACCTCAAGGAGAAGGCCAGTCACTTCGCTGAGCCGTTCCGATCTGTCTTCGAGACCCTTGCCCCCGGTACCAAGGTATGGCACAGTCGCCTATCGTACTGGGAGACTCAGCCATGGGATAATCACAATGGTACTCTCACCTTGGTCGGTGATGCAGCTCATCCTATGACTTTCCGTAAGTTCTCTTCTCTTGACATACCGTGAATGATAACTGATGGCACCAGACCGCGGCCAAGGGTTGAACAACGCCATCCTCGATGCCGCCTCCCTCAGCCGTGGGATCACCAAACTCCAAGACAAGTCCCCCGGTGCCCTCCGACTGGCACTCGAGGCCTATGAAGAAGAAGTCCTGGTCAGAGGACGGGAGGTCGTCGAGTCGTCCAACTTGAACAGTGTCTCCATTCATAACTGGGAAGATCTGCAAAGCTCGCCTCTGTTCAAGATGGGTTTGAAAAAAGATGCCACGGCATAAGCACGCGAACACCCCTGCTTTTCTTTTGTTTCAACGCGCAATACCCATCTAGTATCGTTTCCATTCAATTATGTAAATAAGAAAGAAGTACATAGCCAATTATTCCCAGAATGTCACAAAATTGCCATTATTCTCCACCTCCATGGCCGATATCACCATCACTATCCCTGCCACCAGGCCGGTCTCTGTCATGAAATGTGTAGGAACTGGTTGCTTGAGTGTCGGGACGTTGTAAAACTGTATCCCGCTAAAATGCATCGCCTGTCTGGTTATGGGCGGTACGTAAGTGATTAGATGGGTTTTGGGCAACTTCATGATTTGAAGAATCCGGACGACTTCTTCTGCTTCTTCGGGATGATGACTATTGCCCTCTGTACTCTGGGACACTAGAGTCCAATGTAGTAGTCGCTATCAGGGGGGAGGGGATTCCGATTAGCCATTTCATACCAGATCTCAATATGGTAGGCACAGCAAGCAGTCATCACGCCACGAGAATGACCCTACTACTTGATCGTCCGCGTAAAATCGCGAAACTAATACAAGGGTTGATCGTATAGTACAAACGCAGCACCTCTGCCCAGTCCTAACAGTCATCCATTTCTGAGATATATTTGGCCGCATGATCTTCGTGAGCACGAAGAGTACATAAGATGTGCATCTATGCGTTAATTACAGGAATATTACGAGTCCGATATCCACGCCACTCAGGCAAAGTACGCTTCCACTGAGTATCCGTAGTCTTCTGCAAATCCTCAATAGCACTCGCGTACTTGATCAATGTCGGTTCCGCAAACGCCGTATGCATGATCGCCAGTCCGTACGGCATACCAGAAGCGCGGTTTACGCCAGCCGGGACAGTAATCACTGGATATCCAGCCTGCGCTGCGATCTGAATGCTTTGAGCGACATCTGGTGGGACAAGAAGGCCGTCCAAGACGCGGTCGCCATGTTGCAGAGCTGCGTCGATTCCTTCTTCGCGAGTGGTTCGATGACAGAATGAAAGCGCCTGCCAGTAGGTTTCGTCCATCACACCTTTGGTCGCTAGAGATGCCTCGAGGCCGTCTTGTCCAGAAGCAAACGCAGGATGGACGTCAGGTTGTCCGCCCTCGGAGCCAGCGTTCTCGGCGTTGTACGCGACTAAATCCTCTAGTGAGCGCATGGAGGTGTTGTCTAACTCTGCAAGATATGCCTTGATGTTGTTGTAGAAGTCGACTTTGATGTAGGTGTATTCGGATTCGTTGGCATAACCACGCACGGTGCCATAATCCCAGTCCCAACCAGTAGGCGGGACAATCTTTTGGTGATGCGGTAACTCAGTTCCGTTGATTATGGTAGCGCCGGCTTCCTCTATCAGACCCACAAGCTCCATTAGCTGGGATAGCTGCTCTGGGTCAGCTAGTTTCCAGAAGGATTCCCATGGAAGGCCGAATACTGCGCCCTGGAGACTGGTCCTGTTACTCAGAAACTGAGTGTAGCCTCCAGAGGGTGTTTTCCCTTGTTGCGAATCTGTAGCAGTGTCGCGTTCATCTACACCATAGATGGCGTCTAGCGCATAGGTTGCATCGCGCACCGTTTTCCCAAATGTGCCTACGGTATCTTGGTTCAACGACTCGGGGATAGTACCGCTGCGCGATGTTAAGCCGATTGTGGGTTTGATACCGACTATAGCATTGCGTTGTGCTGGGTTGATTACTATATCACCGTTAGAGATGTCGCGCAACGAGGTGGAACGTTTGTCAAGAGCCCACATACCACTACCATCCGTCTCCGTACCCAGGGAAAAGGGGACCAGGTTGGCACCAACGGCGACTCCAGACCCAGAGCTACTCCCTCCCGGATTGACCGTCAAGTTATAAGCACTGCGGCACTGGCCTCCACGACCAGAGTAGCCTTCCGAGTAGTTGTTCGATCTCATGTCGGCCCATTCACTCAACGCGGCCTTTCCCAGCAACAGAGCTCCTGCTTCACGTAACTGGCGTATCACAAACGCATCCCGCGGGACGATAGATCCCAGTAGCGCCCAGCTACCAGATGTAGTCTCCATGCGGTCCTTTGTGCCTATATTATCCTTTGCGATAAATGGGATCCCATGTAACGGACCGCGGACCTTGCCGCTGTCGCGCTCTTCGTCGAGCTTTTCTGCAATCGTGAAGGCATCTGGGTTTATTTGCAAAATGGCACTTGATAACAGTTAGTCAATTCAGTGCCACATGTGAGGATTGTGGGCGTACTTGAGGTAGTTGCTGGTTTGATAAACGCGCTCCAGATAGCAGGACACGAGGTCGACGCTGGACAGGGCCCGCGATGTCAGCAACCTCTGGATATCGTCTATACTCGCTTCTTCCAGCTGAAAACCGCGGCATGGGCGCATAGGAAACAGACTTGATCCATTGTTTCCAGCAATTGGAAAGTCGTGTGTCAGTTGAAAGTCTCGCGCATAGTTTGAACGTAGACTAGAAACCTCCTCGCAACGGGTTAATGTGACTAGGCCCAGGAACCCCGCCGCAGCTAGGGAAACAGCGGAAAACATCACAACTCAAGATAGTGTTCAACACACCGATGTGTACGGCAATTGACCTTTTGAATAAATTTGGTGGCCACGGAAGGAATGGCACGCAGGTTTATGGGAATCTTATCTGACAGGAACAGCATGATTATGACCTGAGGTGTCGATCCTCTCTGTGTCAAACTATTCCTATTTTGGTGATCTAAGCAAGGAGATAGGGCCGTCGTACATTTGGTTTAATCTCTCGAGCATTGGTTTTACTTGTAAACCCTGGTTTCATTTATGGTAACCGACGTTCATGAAGTCATGATGATTTTATCCATGATACTGGATCAGAACAGCTATATATAACAGGTTTTTATACAGTAAACTTGACCTTATTCGTCTCCGCCGACTCCTTCGCCATCTGCTGAACGGCCTCCTCGCCAACTTCATCGAAAATATCATATCCCCATCTCCCCGGGAAATTGAACCGCTTATGCCGTTCCAGCGAGTTGAGCTGCGCAAACGCATCCTCGGGAAGCTCCTTGACCAGCAAGTTACTCGCGATACGCGAGGGAGTAACACTCTTAGGCAGGACTACTGTGCCGCGCTGAACTCCCCAGCTCCCCAGGACGACGCCAGGGTCCATACCTAGCCTCCCAGCCACCTCGTGGACGAGCGGGTCGTCAACGGTGCGGGGCTCGCCGGTTTGGTTGTTGCCCAGAGGCGAGTATGCCTGTAGGAGGATGTTCTTGCTGCGGCTGTATTGGAGGAGGTCGGGCTGGGTAAGGTAAGGGTGCGCTTCGACTTGGTTCACGGCGGGAACGACATCGACCTGGGAGATGAGACGGTCGAGGTGGCGGATGTTGAAATTGGAAACGCCAATTGCTCTGACTTTGCCGGTGGCTAACAGCTTCTCCATGGCCTTGTAGGTGGTCACGTAGTCGATGTCGGCAAGTTGGAAAACACCTTCATCGTTTAGAGGGAACCACTTGTCTCCGCGTGCGAAGGCGCTGTTTTTTTTTTTTTAGCATTTGACGCATTTCTCCAGGGCCATCAGACTTACACTGGCCAGTGCATGAGGTACAGGTCCAGATACGCAACACCCAAATCGCTCAACGACTTGTCCAGCGCCGCCTCAACATCCTCGGGTGCATGCTTGGTATTCCACAACTTGCTAGTCAAGAAGATCTCCTCGCGCGCCACACCGGAGTTCTTGATTCCCTGGCCAACTTCCGTCTCATTGCGATAGATGGCAGCGCAGTCGATGTGACGGTATCCCTCTCGCAGGGCGGCTTCCACAGCGCGCTCGACTTCGTGCGGGGCAGCTTGCCAGGTGCCGAAACCGACGGCGGGAATCTGAGCGCCGGTGTTGAGGACGAAGTGCGTAGGAAGGGGCATTTTGTCTGGAATGAGTTATTAGCTTCCGAGCAAAGGATGACGGGTGCGGTTGTATTTATATGGTCGTGCGGACCAAGTCCGAGATGCGGATATCGACAGTAGAAACGGATAAAGGATACATTTCCGCCATTCACTCGGATTCTGTGAGTCATCGTAGAGGGTCGTAATCATGGTCTACTATTTATGTACAGTTCTGTCTATCAATTTTTACGGTTCTTGCTCAAGAGCAGCTCTCTTTCTCATGAAACTTTCTTCTCAGTCCCTGTGCTATAACACCGATCATCCTCGCCTTCAACCTCTTTCACCAACTGGTTCATTTCCTTGACTTGCTTGTCGATCTCCTTCTGCTCCATACGCTGCTCGCGGTCGAACAGCTCGATATTTGGCTTGCGGTAGCTGCCACCTACGCGGTCCCAGAATGTGGTGAATTGGCCGTAGTTGTAGTTGAAGTAGTAGTGGTGAATAGTATGGCAGGCAGACCCGTTAACCACAGGCGAATTCATCGCATACTCGCCGTCATCTAGTACAAAGTCAGTTTCTATCAATGCCACTAACCCGGAGAAAAACTCACGAATCATGACAGTCCAGATAGTGACAAAGGTAAAGAGACCGAGATACGCCGCCTTCTGAAGAGGGAACAGAACTGGGAACACATGGTACGGAACACTCTGAGCCCAGCCATCCAATGGATGGAAAGCATAACTGGCATACGGAGTCGAGATGATCCATTTGTGATGCGGCTTGTGAAACCGCTTATAGATCATCGGGTGGTGCAATCCACGATGAATCCAGTAGATGCCAAAGTCCGTAAATGCGATAAACAGCGGATACTGGATGTAGTTGTAGAGAGGAAACGGGGCCTCTGCCGGGAAATCGTAGAGTTTGGTGAGTCCTTGCGTTTCGGCCACGAAGAATGGGGCTGTCAAGGCAGACATGATGGGCATCGCACTCAGTGCCTGCCGGATCTCCATGGGGATCTGGTTGCGCAGAAACTTGGGATGCTGCATAGTTCGATGGTCGTAGACGAAATAGTAGGAGATCGTTGCGCTAAGGAAGTATAGGAGCAGACCGAAGACCCTAAAAATCCAATTGGTCAATCCATGCAATTCTGCCATTTTGTCCGCGTGGGATACTCACCAAGTGATCATAAAGAAGCTCAAAGACTGTCGTAAAATAGACTCTCTAGGCAAGCGCGAAAGGTACGCCCATTGAGTAGGCATAAGCTCTAGATAACGGCCGACATTCTCGTTGTACAGTACAGAGGGCCTGATGGGATTGCCGTGGACAGGCAAGACCGCGGCGTATGCGCGATCCAGCACAAACGTATCTAGTACATCCAACAAAACGTCCATTTTAACGTTGATCCGTGGAAACTAGTCAGATAGGTTTGAATGGATTCCGACGTTGTTTTATTTTTAAATGTCCAAGCAACAGCGTCATATTATTAATGGGCCCACGTGAATCGGAAGAGCAGGATCCGGTTCTCTTCATCTGCTTTTCGGGAATTTTCGAAGCTGGGATCATCCTGGGGATCAATTATCGTTATGTAAGGATAGTCAGGTACACAACAGGAATGCTCTTGTTGGTCGCAGAAGCCGTACGGAGTACACAATACCGCGGGTATTGCTGGATATATAAGACGTCTCTAGACTAGGCACACAGAATAACCATAACCCATAAGAAACAGTTTAATACCAGTAGGATTCACGATTGACAACGGTATCCTGTTTGTCCATAATATATCATATATCATACGATTCGCTGGTTGCTGAGATACTCCCCGAATCCTGGCCAGAGTTCCGGATACACTACAACGATCAGTAAACAAAACGTAACAGGCCTGGGAGAACGCACTTATGGGCAAGCAGTCCAGCTGTGGCCAAAAATTCAACGACGGATCACCATCCATTGCAAAGCTCCCAAAGAGACTTTCCGCGCGTGGGTCGAGTATATTGTATCCAGGAGCTGTCATTTCTTCCTCCATTGGGCGTCCTTCATAGACAGCTGTGCTCGATGGCTGAGGGCTGAACATGGGATCCACTGGTGGGGTGCGCATGGCTGCCGCTCGATTTGTTTTAGCATGTCCTGGTCGGGTGCTCCCTCTACTCTGGAATCCATCCTGATGCAGAACGCGGTTAACTTCTCCTCGAAGACCCTGCAGGATGGCACTGTATCGCCAGGATGGAGCGTTTCGAACCGTGACCTGTGCCAGATGGTGCTGGGCGGTCTCGGCCAACTCGTACAGTACATTTTCATGCAGGTCCTGAGTTGTACATGATGGAATGCGCCCGCGCTTCATTTGGATCAAATAGATGTATATTGCCGATAGGGCATTGAAGGCAATGTATTGCGAGTACCAAAAGGCCGGGAAAAGCTGCTCTTCTTTGGCAAAGCTCAGGATGAGCGATATCGTGTCATTGGCCGCCGAAACGCAAGTGGTGAGATAATGTCGATAGGAACTTTCGTGGCCAGGGAGATTGGCAGCGTAGTTACGTAGCAGCAGCGGTCTCGTCACGAACATAATTGCGTGGAAGCGCGCCAACTGCAACACGGTGAGTTGACGACGGAACAGGGGGATCAAGCTACTTGGTTGAATGGCACCGGAAAGAATCGGGGGCAATTGTGCATGCCACGCCTCAATAGCTTCGTTAAGCGACTCGATGGCCTGCATCTGCTGTGCATCCGAGATGGATCTGACGGCATATTGTTCCTTGGCCGCACGCGACAGGATCTGAGCCAGCAAAGCATGGAGTATGGGCGCATTCATAGTACAATCCTTATGTGCGCTGTTTCCGTCGGGCTGCTCTTGGCCCAAATCGTCATCATCCACAGCAGCGGGGAGTTCTTGATCAATGTCCTCTTCCTGCAGAAATCGAGGGCGTCCTAGGATAAGACTCAGATATTTGTCCAACGTATAGGCACACCAGATCACGCGCTTCTCACACTCTCGAGTAATGCGCTCTTCCACCGAGGCCGATGCGTTCAATGGCCGGTCGCGATGCAGTCCCAGACACATGAGGAGCTGCACCACCGTACCAAAAGTGAACCATGACTGGTTGGCACGCGAAGAGCACAGCAAGTATAGAACCATCAAGAAGCGGGCCTGAACGGAGCCCAGTGTTGGCATCCCTACTTCATGGGCCAAGCTAGACTCGGCCATGGCATAGTACAGTTCGCTATGAAGCCATCCATCATCACCGGCATCGCGGATACGTTCTGGATCACCGCGGAACATCAACGAGGTCGCAAAAACCATGAGTAATGTTGCCTGAGTCGCTGCAGACAAGGGATTGGAAAGCGATTGGGGATGGTAGATATCATCGACCCATTTGCCAACCATGCCTTGGTGTAAGATACGGTAGGTCGGGGCTGCAAAGTCAAAGTATCGCCGGACTAGTTCCCTTGCAACCCTAACATCTGGCCAGTGAAAGCGAGTGCGATCCACGCCCGGAACCTTGCGATCGCCATACGAGAAGATGGATACAGCGGGTGATGACGATGTTTCCAAGTCCGGGGGCGCCGTTGATATCGACGGCCGGGAAGTATGAGAGAAATTCTGCACTGCACGGCCCAAGAAAGAGTGTGCAGAAGCAGGACCACAGTACTGGCCAGCAACATCCAAGACTAGATCAGGATCTTGCGACTCGTAAGGGGTTTCCGCAGTGGATCCTCCTCCCGCGGATGCTGCCTCAACGGGCGAAGAAGTGTCAACATGATGAAGACAAGCACCGTCGGAGGCTTGAGGAGTCACTAAGGCACCGCGACTGTACGAAGCATTGTACTTGCATTCAGACTGGGCTCGAACGCATGGCCTGCAAGGGATTGTGCCCGTACAAGCTTTCTTTTTGCTTTTGCAAGCATCACAAGCGCGGGTCACTTTGCGTCGCTTGGCAGACCGTCGAGAGGACGATGATGAAGCTGGATTTGGTGTCATTCCGGATCCAATATGCAGGAAATCCGCCAAGTGCAAAGGGACTGCGAACGATGCTGGTAGATATTCGCCGTTGCACCCAGAGTAGAGCGTTTCCGAAGCGTCGGATTCTTTTCCGCCGATTGGTATATAGGAGCCATGTCTTCCAGAGACGATTGATAATAGGCTTCTACTTCTGTCAGAAACCAAATTGGAAGTTGGAACACCGGCAATTAGAATTGCAGATGGTATACCATGGATTTCTGCTCGTTCTTGGCTTACAATATGCGGGGATAGGGCATAATAGCTGGGTTGTACGGAGTGCAATGTCCGACAATGTAAGTAGGAGCCTGGCTACAGTATAATATCGAGGAAGGGTTTCGCACGGTTTAGCAAGGTACCTAATTCCGGCATTTGAACCAGTCCAGCTAGGAAATGGATGCGGATGTCATCTCATCCAAGTCCCGTCAAGCGTCTACACAAGGCCCCACGTCTACATGAAGTCCCCATAGACCAGGCCGCTTTCTTGGCCTTCAGCTAGCGCTGAGGGCTCTCGATTCGATAATCCATAAAGCGAAGTTCTGGACAAGTCTATGGAGTCTGCATAGGTCATTTCTTGCCGTGTTTTCGAGGCGAGCGGGCAAGGCTTGGGCGTTTTGGCTAGAACGGTTTGTGCCTGGGAGGTCCTTAATTTCGTAAACCGTGTCTTACTGACAAGCGACTGATGGTATATCGACCTGCTTGTCATGCTGGTCGTAGTGAGTTCGTCGGGAATCCGTATGACGAGTCGTGGTCTGAGACTAGTAGATATTGTCGGGATTGATCATGCGAGCCTGATGGATATGGCTGCACTCTGTAGACTCCAACTAGTCAGCTACCCTGTACAAGCACACCGTACTATGTACAACATCACTTGTCAGCAGCCTTTAACATCTGTCATATGCCGATTACACCTCGGCCCAATCCTTCGAAACCTCGAAAACTCGGTCAATTATGATATATGAATCGTCCTGCTGACGGTGAACGTGAAGTGGTTGGTTACTCATTGCTGACAGCCAGGATTCTTCACCTCACTCATGCCGTCCCTTCGTCCCTTGCGTATCTTACTTTTCACCTCCGACAGGAATTCAACCTGGTTGCCACGGACCACGGACAATACGAGAATCCGTTACTCTGTACTGCATATCTGTACATCTGAGCTCTCTCATCGATATAGCGGTCGCGGCGCAGTGGTCAGTGGTTTTTCTACCAGGCCCGAACAGGCTAGAGTCTGAACGGACAGTGGAGCAAAGAGACAAGCCGATTCAACACCAAAAAAGACTACCTCCACGCGACTAAGCCACTGTGGGCAATCATGCAATGGCATTCATTGATTGTTGCATTGCTCCACTCGCGTCCCACGAGATCGTGGATGGCGGTTTGGCCTCTCCACCATTCAGGATGAGTCGGGCCTGTGTTGCGCCACGGTCCGCGTCACAGCGGTCTGATTTATTTTTGGTGCACTGATTTTTATTTGCCAACTCGAGCGTAGCCCATATACAAACTCTGTGCAGAGTACTATGCAAAGAGTACTATGCAGAGAGCGCTATGTAAAGAGTGCTATGTAAGAGTGCTATGTAAAGAGTGCTACCCGAAGGGCCGGAGTGATCGTCCTCTCCGTACATAGCGTTGAACCTTGCGAAGGAGGAGAAACGAAAGAAGGGGAATCGGAATGCTTCTGCTATTATTCGAGGCGTGCCCTTTCGGAACCTCCTCGGGTAAGGATATTCGACTCGCCTCTCCACCAAGACCGGAGTTGACGACGTATCAGAGACTTCAGCCATTAAAAGACACCCAGAGGAATCATCCTGAGAGCACCGTCGGGCCCGAAAGTCTTTCGTTCAGGGCCCCAGAATACGAGGTTTTCTTTTTTAGGCGCTCAACATCTGCGCGTGTGTCTGTTGTCTGTGCCTGACTCCCCTCCGCTGTGCTCTCCTCTCCCCTGCTACTACTAGTGGTACTTGTCTCAAGAGGATCGTACCCTCGTTTAACCTGTCTCTCCATATTGCCACCCCCATATTCATCATCCCGATCGTTTTGACGCTAAAAAAGCGTCCCAAGCAGCCTTTCTCAGGCGTCATTTTGGGTTCCTGGTTCCTCACGGGCACGATTCAAGGCGAGGCTCAAAAGAATAAAAATAAAAAAGGCAGCATTCTTTCTCGCAGGCGATGCTCCACAGGTAAACAACGGACCGTCTTTTCGTCGCTCTTTTATTAATATTGGATTGGCTTGGCTTTGCATAGCGCTCTGTCGCTGCGGATACTGCATTTTATTATTGCATCCTTCTTCTAACCAACCACCTAACCTACTACTTCCTCTGCCGTCCTCTCTCCGCCGATTTCTCTCGCTTGGTTTTATTTTTATTTCTTCTTGATCCAGATTTGAAGATCTGGATCTTCATCCTTCCTCCATTTCACAATGGGTACACAGTTCCCCTTTAGGAACTCCCATTCTCCTCAGGAGAGCCAGAGCAGCAGTGGCTACTCGCCGGCCACAACGCCTTATAGGGTGAGTGATTCAGCTTGCTGTCATCGAAACAGGGCCTCCGTGGACTGTTGGCTAACGCGCTCTGTTTTCCTGGCTTCCAGCAAAGCGGCCTCGAGGAGACTGAACAGGAACTGTCGCTGCTTCGCGGTCAACCCAGCCCGCAACCCGGCGCCCCGCAGCCCAGTCCTTTTGGCGCCCCCTTCGATAACAATTATTCTACCGACTCACTTCGTCGATACACGCTACACGACCCTGGTGTGACCGTGTTCCCGAATGTGCCGCCCTACGAGGGTCAGCAAGACTACGTGACCAGTCCCTACGGCGCTCCGGCGTCCGAAGGAGGAACGACTTCATCAGATGCGTGGAAGCGACGACAAGGACCAGGAACGGGCCTCTCGCGTCGCTATGGTACGAGAAAGATTAAGCTGGTGCAGGGCTCCGTCTTGAGTGTCGACTATCCCGTTCCAAGCGCCATCCAAAATGCCATCCAACCGGAATACCGGGAGTCGGAGGAGGCTTTCACAGAAGAATTTACGCACATGCGATGTGAGTCCCAATGCACAGAATGCTGGGATCGAGATTGTACGAGGACAGGGGCTAATATGAAGGTCGAATCCAGATACCGCGGCCACTTGCGATCCCGACGAATTTACTCTGCGGAATGGATACAACTTGCGCCCGGCGATGTATAACCGACACACGGAACTCTTGATTGCCATCACCTACTACAACGAAGATAAAGTCTTGACCGCACGAACGCTGCACGGTGTCATGCAAAATGTGCGCGATATCGTCAACCTGAAGAAGTCGGAATTCTGGAACAAGGGAGGCCCCGCGTGGCAGAAGATCGTGGTCAGCTTGGTGTTTGATGGAATCGACCCTTGTGACAAGAACACGTTGGATGTGCTAGCGACCATTGGTATTTATCAGGATGGGGTGATGAAGCGAGATGTTGACGGACGGGAAACCGTCGCTCACATTGTCAGTTCCTAACCACCCGTTCATGGTTCCCCAGAAGTCCCATTATCCTAGGAGCTAACACGCGTACAGTTCGAGTACACCACCCAACTCTCCGTCACAGCAAACCAGTCATTGGTGCGACCGCACAAAGATGATCCCAATACGCTGCCCCCGGTCCAGATGCTTTTCTGCCTCAAACAGAAGAACAGCAAGAAAATCAACTCCCACCGATGGCTGTTCAATGCTTTCAGTCGGATCCTCAATCCAGAGGTTGTGATTTTGATTGATGCAGGAACAAAGCCCGGTCGCAAATCCCTATTGGCGCTGTGGGAAGCCTTTTACAACGACCGTAACCTCGGAGGCGCTTGTGGAGAGATCCATGCCATGTTGGGTGAAGGATGGCGCAACTTGGTGAATCCACTCGTCGCTGCGCAAAACTTTGAATATAAGATTTCCAATATTCTGGATAAGCCTTTGGAAAGCGCCTTTGGATATGTCAGTGTGTTGCCTGGTGCATTCTCGGCGTACCGGTACCGTGCGATCATGGGACGCCCGCTGGAACAGTACTTCCATGGTGACCATACATTGTCCAGGAAGCTCGGCAAGAAGGGTATTGAAGGAATGAATATCTTCAAGAAGAACATGTTCTTGGCCGAGGATCGTATTCTTTGCTTTGAACTGGTGGCCAAAGCTGGGTTCAAATGGCATCTTTCCTATGTGAAGGCGTCCAAAGGTGAAACCGACGTGCCTGAAGGAACAGCCGAGTTTATCAGTCAACGGCGAAGATGGCTGAATGGATCTTTTGCGGCCGGTCTGTATGCCATGATGCATTTCGGGCGTATCTACCAAAGTAGCCACAACTTCCTTCGGATGTTCTTCTTGCACATTCAGATGCTTTACAATTTCGCACAGCTCGTCATGACCTGGTTCTCCCTTGGTATGTCCTGAAAACCTGCATCCCGAAACATTGGCCTTTTGATTACTGACAAGCACAGCGTCCTACTGGCTCACCAGTTCCGTCATTATCGACCTGGTGGGAACGCCTAGTTCGACAAACATGTACAAGGGATGGCCATTCGGTAATGAGGCGACCCCAATTGTGAACAACATTCTCAAATATGGTTATATCTTCTGTCTCATGCTTCAGTTTATTCTGGCTCTCGGAAACCGACCCAAAGGGTATGTCTTGCTTTTCATATCGGCAATGTTCCATGGCTAATTCTCTATTTTATTCTTTGTTGATAGTGCACGACTTCCGTATACGTTGTCGTTCCTGTACTTCTCCATCGTTCAGTTCTATGTCCTCATCTGCTCATTCTACCTGGTCGCAAATGCTTTCAGTGGTGGCACGTTAGATTTCGACACTGACAATGGCGTCGGCGCATTCCTGAAATCGTTCTTCAGTTCTGCAGGACCGGGTATTGTGTTGATTGCATTGGTATCGACATACGGTATTTACGTGGTGGCCAGTGTGTTGTACATGGACCCGTGGCACATCTTGACGAGTTCGTGGGCGTACTTTGTTGGAATGACGACTTCGATCAACATCCTGATGGTTTACGCGTTCTGTAACTGGCACGATGTTTCGTGGGGTACCAAGGGATCAGACAAGGCGGATGCGCTACCATCGGCACAGACACAAAAAGACGGGCTAAAATCGAACTTCATTGAAGAACTGGATAAACCGCAGGCGGACATTGACAGCCAGTTCGAAACCACAGTGAAGCGTGCGCTGGCGCCGTTTGAAGAGCCCGAGGAGGAATACGAGAAATCGATGGATGATTCGTACCGGAACTTCCGAACCAACCTGCTGTTGCTTTGGATCTTCAGCAATCTGATTCTGTCATTGCTGATTACAGCGGAGAGCATCTCTCGGATGTGTCTGACCGTGAGTTTCCTTCCCTATCGCTGTCCTTCCACGGATGATACTGATTTTGCCAGAACACGTCCACGGACCGGACATCATACTTCTTCCAGGTCATTCTGTGGTCCACAGCAGTACTGTGCTTCTTCCGCTTCTTTGGATCCTTGTGGTTCCTGGGTCGGTCGGGCATTCTCTGCTGTGTGAACAGACGATAATGTGTCAATGTTTTCTTCTATATCTTCTTGGAAACTTTCTTTTTTTTCTTCATGAAATCTGTTATAATCTATTTTCTTGATCTTTTTCTATGGCGATGAACATTGGTGTAGGATAGGGATCCAGCGCATTTGTCTTTTGTGCTATAGGTGTTTCTCTGTCATCATACCAGTCTTGGTGGAACTCGTTATTTCTCGGTGTTACTTGATAGATCCGGCTGCAGATGATAATTTTGGTCCAATGCAATATTATTTGACCTATATTCCGTTCCTTTCATAAATGAATGTACATCGAAAACGCCGATGGTGCCTCTCGAGGTATAGCATCCTTTTTATACAGTTCTACAAGATTATTACATCACGTCCAGAGCACTTGGTATAGGGTATAGAACATATATCCCCACTCAGCTCCAGCCCCATCAACACCCAAAATTTGCCAACAGAAAGGTGTCCACGTGGATTAAGTAGACATCCCTAACTGCCTAGTTATATTTATTGATTGTTAATCATGCATGCCAGGCAATCTTGTGTTCTTGGGAAGATATGGCCTTTCCTTAGAGCCGATGAAGCTCACGTGTCACTGTGCAAACAGAACAAACACGGGAAGGACAAGGCCAAGGGTACTCTGTATGCGCGCCACTTTGATCTGCACACTTTCCCCTGTACTCTGTACTGCCGGCCTAGTAAATGTTATCTTCTGTTCCTGCAATTGAATCCGGTCAATGCCACCAGACTCTAGCTCCTCCGACGTGACATCTCCCACCGACGATGACTGGCATGGAATCGTTGACAAAATTGAACGACGAAGGCGACAGAACCGAGTGAATCAGCGCGCATGGCGTAAGTACAGCCCTGATTGTGGTTCAACGCAGATGCTGAATCATGCGTGTCTCTGTGCAGGACTCAGGCATAAGCAAAACCCGTTACATGATAGACTGCCGTCATCGTCCCCCTCGGCCAACGAGTCCGCTTTGCTCCCCTTTGTGCCACCGAACCATACGCACGATGGATCATCCTGCTCGAGACCGGAATGTTTCTTGATCAGTTCCGAGACCGAGACTTTGCTTAAGAGGTTTGAATCTGCCGCCTATACAAGTTATATCCTCGGGTCGCCTCAGGCGGATCACCTCTTGACTTTGGTGAGGGGAAACATTTTTCGCGCTCTCTTCCACAATCTCTCCGTATTGGGGTTATCGAAAGAATGGATGAACGAGGATGCTCTCTCGCCGCTCGCTTCGGACTCAGAATCCCACCTTGTCCGTGATCTCGCAGTGCTACCGGTTTCCCTTCAGCCCACCGCTCTGCAACGAAGTGTCGAACACCACCCGTGGCTGGACCTGTTCCCCTTGCCTCGGATGCGGGATAACATGATCAGATTGGGAGACGCTCTGGATGAATACCAATTGTGTGAGGATCTCATGGGATTCTGGAACACGCAACAGAAGGATTCTATGCTGGTCGTTTGGGGAGATCCCTGGGACCCGCGGAATTGGGAAATCACTGAGCAGTTCCTGCGAAAATGGAGCTGGTTGATCAAAGGATGTCCAGAGTTGATTTGGTCTACAAACTACTGGCGCCGTCAACGTGGGGAGAAGAAGATTGCCTATAGGGGTTACGAATGATGACCGGCGGTGTACGAACCACTAGTTTCCCATTCGACCCGGACTAGTTGGGATCATACCGTTCTCGCGACAGCGATGTCTTGCTGCCAAGACTCGCCCACATGGCTTACTCAATCTCAATCCGGAGAGCATCGAAGTGCATCGAACAACCGCTTCTTTCGACGGTTTCTGCCAAGAGTGACCCACACGGGCAAATAAGCAACCGCTATGCGATTGGCAATGTTGCTAAGTCCGTTTTGGGTTATGTGGGCCCCGTAGCGTGGACCGCAAATCGCCTATCGATCAAACTGGATTCCTTCTATACACAGTACTCTGTACAGGGAAGCAATGGCGATATTCTCTGTGTGGGGTACGTGGATCACTGCTGCAACGTTGATTTCAAATGTTATTGTCGCCGTGGGCTGCGATGACACTTGGTCGGAGCTAACGAGGTTATTATGTACGGGACCCTTCGATCACATCACCGAGCAAGACTTGAGCACGGAGCGTATAGTAACAACTTCAGTTCTTTGTCAGGAGAGCTGCTGAAGTGCACAAGAGTTTCCCTGCTTCATTCTCCAGCAGGGCTGCTATCCAGAAACTCTCCCAATTCAATACATTAGTTTTGGTTATTGTCGATTCTGTACTGGACCTGCAAAACTCTTCGTACTCCGTAGACTATGGTCGTCATCTATAGAAGCTTCCTAATCAATGCGATAGGCTCTATTGCAATCGGCTTACGCCCAGTCCCACACATCTGTACCATAATCTATCCGAGGACCCCCTTAGTAGTGGAGAATGATCTCATTGATTTACGCCGGGATGCCGGTTTCCCGAATTATCAAGTCAACTCAATCAAAGCACCTGACTCGCTAATGCCGTGATTCCATGATACCATAGTTACCGTCTTTTCGCTGACAAGCTTATGACCGGTTAACTCCATGGTTGCTGGTGTTAAATAGAGAGGTTGCCGGCACGAGGGATAAAGCAATTGCCCTTTATCATCGACTTCTGATTGCCTTTGTCATATCAACATAACAGACCTGCCATAATGTCTACCGAAACTGTCCTCATCTCCGGTGCCTCCGGTTTCGTCGCCACGCACGTTGTCGATGCCTTCCTCAAGGCTGGCTATGCCGTCCGGGGAACCGTCCGCTCTCAGGACACCGCCGAGAAGGTCCGTCGCACATTCCCTCAGTATGCGGATAAGCTCAGCTTCGCTATTGTCCCGGACATTGGTGCTCCCCATGCCTTTGACGAGGCTGCCAAGGGCGTGCGCGGTGTCATCCACACGGCCACTCCCTTCCAGATTGAAGTTGAGGACAACGAGCGCGATTTGCTCATTCCCGCTATTGAGGGTACCAACAACCTCCTCGACGCCGTGAAGAAGAACGCCCCCGAGGTGCAACGCATCGTTATCACTTCCTCGTTTGCCTCCATCATCGACTTGGGCAAGGGTAACCGCCCGGGCCACGTGTATTCCGAGGCCGACTGGAACCCTCTGACCTATGAAGTGGCTGCTAAGAAGGAAACCCCTGGTGCTGCTGCGTACACTGCCGCCAAGACCCTGGCAGAGCGTGCGGCCTGGGACTTTGTCGAGCGGGAGAAGCCCTCGTTCGATGTGGCCACCATCTGCCCTCCCATGGTGTACGGCCCTAACATCAACGCCACCACCAACCTCACCAAGCTCAACACTTCCTCCGCCGATATTTACCGGTTGATGTCGCCCAACTCCAAGCCCACTGACCCCGTTCCATCCAACGCTTTCTGGTCGTGGGTGGATGTGCGCGATGTCGCTCAGGCTCACTTGAAGGCCTACCAGCTGTCCGAGGCTGGTGGTCAGCGTTTCTTCGTCACGGGAGGCAACTTCAGCTACCAGCAGTTCGTTGACATCCTGCGGGAGAAGATCCCTGAGATCCAGGACCGCGTGCCTGTTGGAAAGCCCGGTTCGGGTTTTGGTGGCGTTGAGCTGTACGGCGTCGACAACTCCAAGTCCCAGAAGGTTCTGGGTCTCAAGTACCATGACCTCGAACAGACCGTTGTTGACTCTGCGCGTGCTTTCCTCGAGTTTGAGAAGAGTGCGTAGAAAGCATTGCAGCGAAACATTGAATAGAGATACCACGATATGCAGTTGTACATAATTTGCACATAATTAATGTGTTAGACTTGTAAATATGAATTCATCATAACTGCAACAGATCAGTTCAGCACAGTAGCTAGTAGCGGTAGCAGCGAATGCTAATCTGAACCAGTAGTTGCGACGCTTAAAACGATCGTTCAAAGTATACTTCAGTATGCTTCGTGGTAATGGTTTTCACAGACAGCCCCGAGGTTTTGGCTTTTTCGAGTGGCTGTTGCGTGTGGCGTTTTCACATGGACCACTGCTGGTTCCGCCGACTTAATGCACTCTTTGCGCGAGACTAACTACCAAACGAGGTAGAAATCCAGCGTCTTGACTCAGTTCCTCCGAAGAATGTCCATCTGACACAAGGAGCTGCATCTGTTTCCACATTAGTCCCCTGAGGCTGGTAACTGGACATCATGACTCACGTTAAATTGTAGAAGAATCATAACAATGACCTTTTTCAATTCAAGGAATGCCACTTGGGCTGCTGCGCAAGTTCGTCTGCTGGTATAAAATGCCAGGAGACCTTGCTCCATGCGCTTTCGTTTCTGTTGATCTGCAACGAGCCAGCGTTTCGGTCGAAATTCTTCCACACCCTCCCCGTAAACGTCTTGATCAATCTTGAAATAGTCAGGCTGCCATTCGATCACTGTTCCAGTTGGAAGATAATTTCCAGCAATGGTTCTTCCGCTTCCAGGCACTGAGACTTCAATGCTAGATGTCGTAGCCTGGCAGCGTATCGACTCTTTGAAAACGGCATCCAGGTAGCGTAGTCTGCTCACTTCTTCCCACTGAGGAATATGTGATAGGCGCTCATTATATAAGGCCGCGTCTATCTCTTCACTCAATCGAGTCATGGTCTCCGGGTGTCGCAACAGCAAGGAGAAGGTCGAAACAAATGCTGTTGAAATCGCATTTATCCCAGCCATCACAACCGATAAGTAGTCCTTGGATATCTCGTACACTTCTTGATTCCGTCCTTCAATATCAGTGCTGGGGGGTGTCCAGGAATACTTCTGAGTGGACACACATAAGAGCTCCTGGCGTTCTCGTTTTAACCTCATTATAGGACTCCAGAGCGTCAGATATTCTACCGTCGATGGCTGAGGTCCTGTTTCAGCAACGCCTTTCTCACTCCTCCAAGTCGTCTTCGCCAATACCATGTGCACAAATTCCGACGCGAAGACTCGAAGAGGCCCTGCTACCTCGAGAATTCGATATCTCTGTAAAGCTGAGATTAGGCCACTCGCAGATTGATCGATAATGCCCTCATGATGCAAAAAGTTCATATTTCGACAAAGAAGGTCACTTATAGAGCCACGCCGCAATTCATTCGATATACAAATGCAGGATACGGTTTGTTCTCGTTCCATGATCAGAAAATCATCACAAATAGACTATGTAGGCTACTCGTCAGTCCATGCTCCTAGTTTTGGTTTTAATTTTAAATACCTTCCCTTGGTCTCTGCTACCATAAATCCGCGCAATGGCCTCGGGCTCAGAGATACTGACCACATTCGGCCCTGTGCGAACCACCTGGCCGTGCCTCTGATGCAATTTAAGCAGACGACGGCTATAATTGGGCGATTTTCGAGAATACTCTCGCCAGAGGTCCGAAATACAAGCATAAACTGGACCTGGGATCTGCCATAAGCGGGTGTAGTTGTAGAGAATGCGAATAGACAAGACCAGGACCACAACTATCGCATACACAAGCATGATGAAGATTAAAAGATATGTGAGATAGACATGGAGCTGGCCATCACTTTATTCCATTCGCAACAGCCGGCCTTGCGGGTAGTCCCGTAAGCTGTATGCGTCAAAAGCTCGCATGTTCGCTTCCTGACAGGCCCCTTTTCTGCCAACCGCGATATCCCGACAGAAACCGGAGGGACCCGGGGGAAGCAATCCCAGTCTTCTATGATTCCGCGACAGAAACGAGTTCATAGTAGTAGTAGTAAAATGCGGTCCGGTCCCGGTCCAATGTCCTTTCGCGACTGGCCAATGCCATTAAGATCCTAGTCATTGCTTGTGTTTTCCCCATCTAGCAACATGAATTGGCCCGCGACTGCTGCCAACCCCACCTCCGCATGACATGCGGATACAGTAATTGCGAACGTGAGCTGTTTCCCTTGACACAACCGCGGAGAACGGCAGGCCAAAGCATATTTATTAGGGAAAGAGAACCAAAAATAATCAACGCCGGGCGTCCGCAATCGAGTACATAACAGAAATGGGGACCGGAAACGCTCCGATTCCCGCACTGATAAGAGGCACACTGATTGGTGCGACCGCCTTCCAGTGACCCGGACAGTCATTATGGACGTGAAGCTCAAATAACCCGAGATCTTCGAGGACACAGCGATTTCTGGATCGAATGGCGATTCTGGGAGGCTCGGAGTTTGTGGGGTAATGCTCCGTACCAACAGTGGTCGAATTGGTGGTGCTGCTGTTCGACGAAGCCGGTAGAAAGCCGCTTATCTCGCAAATACCGACAGGAGAATATTATCAAGATCTGAAATTCTCGATCCATATCAGTTTTGTTTCATTTTGTATCTTCTGGAAGTCCTCAGTGGTTCAATTTGTTCAGTTGTTGCTTACCTTGCCTCCGTCACAACCTGCAAAATGCCTTCTTGACGGTAGACTCTCTTGTCTTCTCAAAATGACGCAAAGCAGGCCTCGGAATCCATTATTACATCGACGCTCGCAGGCTCGACCAGGAGCGCGACGATCGATGGTAGCGTATGTTCTTGCTCGAGCTGCAAAATGAGGTCGGAAAATTGACGAGAAATAGATGCAATCGATGCCGTAACCGCAAGACACGCTGTGCTGGAACTCCTCCCCTGCCCTGTCCAGCATGCGAAGAAGCAGGCCATGTGTGTGTGTATTCTGATGCTGAGAAGAGAGTGTCTGTTCCGGAGAGGTGAGGTTGAAGTCACGGCGTGACCCGAAAGGGAAATTCCAGATAAAGGGGCTGACTGTAGCAGCTATTTGCGACAACTCCAATCTCAAGCACATACGCCACGGCAAAGTATGAGCCTGTCCAATTAGTCAGGAATTGCATGCTAATCAAATCTATATAGATGACAATCTCACTACCAATATTCTACCATCGTCGTCTCTCCCGGGTTCAACGCAGCCCACACCCATCACTAACAGCAGTAACGTCGAACGAGATGATTGGTGGTATGATGGAACAGATAATCTATTTCTTAATCGATCTGGAGAGCACCGTATGTGAAATTCCACCCTAATTGCCCCCGTGGCAGAGCTGATGCGCAGCAGATTTCGTGGGAGCATCCTCGGCCACCCACCTGGCCAAACGTTTGAATCCATCGTCGACCGACCTCACCTGGGACGTGCGCCCACTATACGATGATCCTTCGTCTCTGCGTCGCTCTGTGTCTCGGGTGCTGCCTCAATTGCCACCATACGAATTTGCTAAGCGCCTTTTCTGGGTTCAGTATAAGTTCATCGGGGCCATTTTTTCATTGATTCACCCGCAGGACTTTGAAGAGAGATTGGATATTGTCTACAACCAGCCTGCAGACTTTTCGAATCGAGATTCTTGCTTGATGTACTGCCAGGTCCTGCTGGTCATTGCATTCGGGCTCATGTACTCTGTGAACCAGTGGTCTGGTGATGACGGTCCTCCGGGCTTCAAGTATTTCAAGTACGCCCTTCGCTTTTTACCGGATATCCACGAGGAAGGCTCGATTTTCTTCGTGGACGTTCTGTGTTATGTTGCCTATTATATGCAGAACCTCAATCGCCGCGATGCTGCGTTTCTCTATGTAGGTGACCGACTGTGGCTAAAATAAATGAAAACTGACGACAATCAGATTGGTCTTGCCTTACGAATGGCTATCTCATTGGGCCTTCACCAGGAAGTTTCTGATCAAGCTATAAGTCCGATTGAACGAGACCGCCGTCGACGAGCATGGTGGTCAGTCTACAGCTTGGATCGGTATGCTCACAGTGAAACCTCGAAAATGTGTGATGCCAACTGACTCGGATAGAATACTCTCTGTTAAGTCGGGAAATCCAATTACAATCCAAGACGAAGATATTGGGACTGCATGGCCACCTCTAGTACGCCTTCCTGGGGACACCGCAAGATCCCGTTGCTGACATCGAACAGGAAACGTCTGTAAATGTTCCGTGGCCGTCAGTCGTGCTTATGCATTATATTAACCTGTCAAGGATCTTAGGCAGAATTGGAGAGGGTAAGGATGCACGGACTTAGGAACCTGACACGTACTAAGGTGGAACAGAGATCTACCGCAAAAAACCTCGCTCCGGATCGAATTTATTGGCGTCTGTACAGAGCATTACCAATTCTCTATCCGACTGGCTGCGACACGTTCCAGATCAGCTTCGCATTGACTTTTCCAATCTCGACGCCCCTATCAGTCGCGAGTGCGTGTCGATCAGCTTGCATTTCTATTCATGTGTCAATATGACTGCAAGGCCGCTAGTGTTCTATGTCATACAGCGTCGACTGGATGCAGAGGCCCGAGAATATGCGACGGAAGATTGGAAAGACGGACTGTCTCAAAATGCAGCAGCAGTAATCGATAGCTGCATAAGAGCCGCTCGCGCTACTGCCCTAATCATGGATGCTGCTGCAAAGCAGAATTTGATCGGTATGTCGCTCCGAGGCGTATTTCCAAGTGATTTTGACTGACTCTGTTAGCGACGTATGGCTATTTGGATGGCGAGTACGCGTTTTCCGCTGCCCTTTTGCTAGTTATGGTCAACGCAGCTTTCCCACACAACGAAACCAATTCTCGAACAATGGAAATGGCATTGGATCTTCTGCGCGGCATGGCTGACCGTGGGAACACCTATCTCCGGTCCCGGCATTCCTTACTCCTGGAACTTCAATTCGCCATAGGACCCAAGGCATCCAAGCGAGGGGAGCCAGCCACCGGCGCTCCTGCTACACCCAGCAGCTCCCAGCCGCAGAGTCCCCCTGTCGCCCCCATCGAGGAAACTTCGATTGTTACGCCGATGGAATGGCCCCTAGAGCAGGACCTACCGTCTATCTATGATATCTCGTTCAATTTCGATATCAACGACGACCCGGGGTTATGGGATGGAGTCCTTGGGCAAATCGACATTGATATGGACACAGATTGGATTGAGAATACTTTGCGACGGTAGTCACAATTTAGTACATAGTGCATACAACAAACTACATATATCGCTGCCTGGGTGATCCAATTGAACATCACCAACAAACCGAAACTCCATATTATTATATCGTTGTACAGAGTAGTAGAATACAAGACCTAGACTCCCTTAGCAGTAATGAGTCAACGACTCTTACCTCTCTTCGCTTGTACTCCGTAGTCCGTAACAGTCGAATTCTACTATGAGCCAAGGAGCAAGGCACAACGGTTTCCTTATCTCTAGCCCTCTATCGTTATCTTATCGTCGGCCCGATGCTGCCGACCATCGGCCCGGTAGGTAAGCAACGAGGGGAAGAGTGATTGCGAGGAAAGACGAGAAAGCACGACGAGAGGGTCTGATTGCCGGCAATTTCGGGACGCTGGAGCCCAAAAGGCGTATCGGAATGACTCCCCTGGCTGTGTCGGAGTTGGGGTTATCAGGAGGTTCTTCCGGGGTTATTGTTTCCTTCCCAGATGTGACGTACCTATATTAACTCGGCGCCCCTCGTCTTATTTCTCTTCTCTTTTTCCTCTCTTCCCCAGTTTTCCCCATAGATAGAACAACCATGGCAGAACCCGGGAAAATTACCATCTCTATCGATCGCGGTGGTACCTTCACCGACGTCCACGCAATTGTCCCTGGTCGTCCGGACATTATCTTGAAGCTGCTCTCCGTCGACCCAGGGCACTATCAGGATGCCCCGACGGAAGGTGTTCGTCAGATTCTTGAATTGGTAACCGGCAGAACTCATCCCCGTGGTCAGCCATTGGAGCTAGATAACATCGGTTGTCTGCGCATGGGAACGACTGTTGCGACAAATGCCCTTCTCGAACGCAAAGGAGCCCGCTCCGTGCTCTTCACCACCAAGGGCTTCCGGGATCTGCTGAAGATCGGTGATCAATCGCGTCCGAATATCTTCGATTTGACTGTTACCAGACCGGGTGTGCTTCCCGAGGGCGTGATCGAGGTCAACGAGCGTGTGGTCCCCTGCCACCCATCTGCTGATAAGGACTGCTTCACGGATGCCCGAGTCGTCCAGGGTGTCACGGGGGACAAGTTCCGCGTGGTGCAGGAGTTGGATATCGATCAGGTCAAAAGGGAACTTGGGCGGTTGAAGAACGAGGGATACCAGTCCCTTTCCGTGGCTTTGGTCCATTCGTTTGCATACCCCGAACACGAGCGCCGGATAGGAGAGTTGGCAGAGAGCATGGGCTTCTCCGTCACCTTGTCCTCCAAGCTGCAGCCCATGATCAAGGTTGTCCCTCGAGGCATGTCTGCCGCCGCCGATGCATACCTTACACCCGTGATCAAAACCTACATTGATTCCATCTCGTCCAGTTTCGAAGGCGGCTTGGAGAATCAGCAACAATGCAGATTCGAGTTCATGCAGTCTGACGGTGGACTGGTTGACTTCCGCAGATTTAGTGGCCTCAAGGCTATCTTGTCAGGACCGGCTGCCGGTGTCGTTGGATTTGCTGCTACCAGCTACGACCGGACAGAGAAAACCCCAGTCATTGGATTTGATATGGGAGGGACATCCACTGACGTGTCGAGATTTGACGGTAACCTTGAGCACGTATTTGGCTCTAAGGTCGCCGGAGTCCTCATTCAATCGCCCCAGCTGGACATCAACACAGTCGCTGCCGGTGGTGGTTCGATTCTGACATGGCGCAACGGCCTGTTCTATGTCGGCCCCGAGTCTGCCAGTGCTCACCCTGGTCCAGCATGCTATCGCAAAGGAGGCCCGTTGACCGTGACCGATGCCAACCTCTTCCTTGGCCGACTGTTGCCAGAATATTTCCCCCACATTTTCGGACCCAGTGAAGACCAGCCGCTCGACACCGATGTAACAGCTAAGCTGTTCAACGAATTGACACAGAAGATCAACACCGAACGACGAGAGAAAGGCATGCCCGAGTATAGCCCGGAGGAGGTGGCGCAAGGGTTCTTGGAGGTGGCCGACGAATCGATGGCTCGACCGATCCGCAACCTCACACAAGCTCGCGGATTCGAGACGACATCGCATCATTTGGCTTGTTTCGGAGGTGCTGGTGGTCAGCATGCATGTACCGTTGCTACATCTCTAGGTATTTCTCGCATCATTATTCACAAATATTCGTCAGTCTTGTCCGCGTACGGTCTTGCGCTGGCCGAGGTGGTCAAGGAGTCGCAGGAGCCAGTTTCTACGGACTACCTCTCGTCAAAATCCAGCTTGCAAAAACAGTTCAAAGACATCTCCAAGGCAGCTACCGAAGACATGAAGACCCAGGGCTTCGCGGAGGATCAGGTCCGACACGAGTTGTACCTCAACATGCGATACGAAGGTTCGGATACCAGTCTGATGATTCTGAAGCCCGAAGACGAATCTGTAGACTTCCTGGAGCAATTTCGCATTCGTCATCGTCGCGAATTCAACTTCAACTCGGAGCGTCCTGTGCTTGTTGACGACATTCGTGTACGGACAACCGCTGCTTCCAAAGTCCGAACAGAGAAGAGCCCGCTGGTGCAGCTGAGAGAAGCTAGTATCCAGGATGTGACTGGCGCACCGGACAACACCGCCAAGGCCTACTTTGACGGCCACGGCCGAATCGACACTCCTGTCTACCTCCTCGACAAACTCGACAAGAACGCACGTGTGCACGGCCCTGCGGTTATCATCGACAAAACTCAAACGATCGTTGTGGTACCCAGTGCTGTCGCCAATATCCTCGAGACGTGCATTGTCATTGACCTGAAAGAGACCGACAAGGGCTCTGTGGATGCCGGCAGTCTGACCTCCCAGATTGACCCCATCCGTCTCAGTATCTTTGGACACCGATTCATGTCCATTGCTGAACAGATGGGTCGTACGTTACAGAAGACTTCCGTGTCGACCAACATCAAGGAACGACTTGATTTCTCTTGCGCGTTGTTCTCGCCAGATGGTGGCCTCGTGGCGAACGCGCCTCACGTTCCTGTGCATCTGGGATCTATGCAATTCGCCGTTCGCTTTCAGCACCAGAAGTGGCTGGGTAACTTGAAGGATGGCGATGTATTGGTTGCCAATCACCCAAGCAGTGGCGGTACTCACTTACCTGATATCACCGTAAGTCGACTCCTCTCCTCTCTTTCTCAATTGACCAGCAGTTAACGTATGTAGGTTATTACGCCGGTTTTTGACCGACCCGGAGGCAGCGAGATCATGTTCTACGTGGCCTCCCGTGGTCACCACGCAGATATAGGCGGTATTCTCCCCGGTTCGATGCCACCCAAGTCCACTGAACTCTGGCAAGAAGGAGCAGCCATCGAAGGTGATAAGGTCGTCAGCAACGGCGTGTTTGACGAAGACCGCATGGTAGAACTCCTAGTGCGCAAGCCAGCGCAGTACGAAGGATGCTCCGGAGCGCGATGTCTCAGTGACAACATTTCTGACCTGAAGGCTCAGATTGCGGCGAATACCCGTGGTATCTCTCTGATCCAGAGTCTGTTCACTGAGTACGGCGTGGAGACGGTGCAGAAGTACATGTATGCCATTCAGGCTACTGCTGAAACCGCCGTTCGGAATCTCCTCAAGGGCCTACATGAGAAATTCGATGGAGAACCATTAGAAGCAGTGGACTACATGGATGATGGAACTCCTATCCGTCTGAAGGTTACTATTAATGGAGATGACGGATCTGCCGTGTTTGACTTCACTGGTACCGGCCCAGAAGTGTACGGAGGCTGGAATGCACCGATTGCTATCACCCACTCCGCAATCATCTACTGTCTGCGTTGCTTGATTAACGCCGACGTCCCTCTGAACCAAGGATGCCTGACGCCTATTGACATCCACGTACCATCGCCCAGTATCCTCTCACCAACGAAGGCAGCCGCTGTCGTTGGAGGAAATGTGGTGACTTCGCAGCGTATCACAGATGTGGTCCTCAAGGCATTCCGTGCCTGTGCCGCGTCCCAGGGATGCTGCAACAACCTGACCTTCGGTACCAACAAGCGGATTGATCCAAACACGGGCAAAGAGATCCCCGGTTTCGGATACTACGAGACAATTGCGGGTGGTAGCGGTGCTGGACCAACCTGGGACGGTGAGTCGGGTGTGCATGTGCACATGACCAACACACGGATTACAGACCCCGAGATTCTCGAGAAGCGCTATCCCACGCTGCTCCGGCAATTTACGCTCCGATCTGGCTCGGGTGGTAAAGGCGCGCATCCCGGTGGTGACGGTGTGGTCCGGGAGATTGAATTCCTGGCACCGATGCAGGTCTCGATCTTGTCTGAACGACGGGTATATCGCCCGTATGGATTGGAAGGGGGTGAAGATGCACAGGCTGGGTTGAATTTGTGGGTAACAAGGGATAAGGAAACGGGCGAAGAGCGACAGGTGAATATTGGAGGGAAGAACACGGTGCCTGTCCAGACGCATGATCGGTTGGTGGTTATGTCGGCTGGAGGTGGTGGATGGGGAGAGGCGAAATGATTGAACATGTTGATAGCAGATACTGAGTACCATTTAGGATATTATATATGTACATATTTTACTAAACACGGATTTCTATTTAAACCCGAAGTTTACGAACGACCAGATCCCTTCCGGTATCGCCGCCAGGACACAAACATAAAGCAAATAGACACAACCACGCCCAATCCTGCCAGACCAATCCCAATATATAAAGCGCCACGGAATCCTCGAAGTACATCGCGACCACCATCATTAATATTGGACTCGACGGTTCCGGCAAATCCCAATCCAAGTGAAATAGAGTAGTTGACCGTGGTGCTGACAAGCGAACCGGCCAGACCTTGATGCTCGCGAGGCATGGCGTTACTGAGAATAAGTGTTCCGGACGGGAAAGACATGTCCCTGGTCTGTTAGCATGTCATCAATTAGAAAGCAAAAAAAAAAAAAAAAGAAATATGTATAAACTTACATCCCCCAGCAAGTGATTAGTGACGTGACAAAAGCCTGTGCCCAGAAGGTCTGATGGACCGGGAGCGTGGCGAATATAGTCAAGCCTGCTGTAAAAGCGAGCATGGCGCAAAACATGATGACGCTTGGAGGGGTACGACCAAGGAGGAAGGCAGTGACCAGGGCTGCGATGGCGCCGGACGGCCCTGCGGCAACCCACTTTGTCGTGGCGAGCAGGGGATTATCGCCCTTGATAACTTCCATAAATTGAAAGAAGTAGTAGATTATGATCCCGAAACTGGACCAGCCTGCGGCGATGCAGCCTAATACCCAGGCTAGGTCACCTGTGAAGATGGATCGGGGAAGGAGCGGACATTTCGCGGTGCATTCGACGAGTCCGAAGAAAGCAAGCAAGACGAAACCGACTATGAGTAAGATATAGGTATAGGGCATTGGCCAGCCGACGAGGGCAGCCTGGTTCCATGCAAAGTTGATCAGCACTAAGGCTGAGATGCCGGTAGCCGCGCCTAAGAGGTCTAGTCGGATCCAGGGTGACAGGTCATCGGTGAACTTGCGTCGTGGCTCTTGCGGAATTACAATGATGCCCAGGAAGGCTATGAGGAAGCAAACAATAGCCATGATCCAATATGCCCAGGGCCACCAGACTTTCTGGGCGAGCAGAGAGGAAAAGACACCCCCAAGAATGAACCCGTTTGGTGCGGTTGCCCCGAAAAAGCAAAAAACCATCCCCTTTCGTAGACCAGGAGGATATGCTCGACCCAGGATGGCCAGGGCATTGGGCAGAAGTATGGCTGGACCAATGCCCTGAAAGGCCCGGCAGCAGTCGAAAAAGACTTGACCGGACCAAACACTGAACCCAGCCAGGAGCGACCATAGCCCGAACCAGGAAAAGCCGATGATAAACATGAGCTTGTGTCCATAGACATCTCCAAATCGACCTGCAACGAGAATGAAAGTGCCCACAGTCAAGCTGTATGCAGCTGCGAACCAGCTAAGCTCCCCCAAGTTGGAGGTATTGAAGCTGTGTGCGATGCGGTATATAGGGGCAATTGACATACAAAGACCAACCTGGGTCATAAATTGGGCCATGGACACGACGACCACGAAAATAATTTCCTTCCAGAGTGTTTTCGGAGGAGTAATGGAGGATTGCGAGGACTTTTGGCGGGTGAGGGCTTCGGGGTCATCGTGTTGACTCTGACAATCTCGTGACTCGGTCATGATTGACTGAAAGGTAAAGCATTGAGGCTAAAAACGATGATTGAGCCATAATGATGGATCTATAGCCAATATATAACAGCTTTGCGGTTGCCACTGGTTGTGATATTATTCAGGATGGTCCGTCGGATGAGACAGATCCGTCGGAATCGGGGTGAGCTTGTTATCAACAACGAACAATAGCTTATTTTGATAGAAGTCACTCCGGAAGAACCAGACACAGGCTTAATTCACCTGGAAATCGTCGTTAGCTATGCTATACAGAGCGGATATGCGGATTTACTGACCGGTATGACGAGATCTGGAGTACCGAGTACCCGATGTGGAGATTAAGCTTATCACCAAAGAATACTCCGGAGTACTACAGGCATTCGAGTGGAAAATTGGGCCTCATTCAATCAAACAAGGTTACTCGACAGAGTACTCCGTAGAAATGAAGACGATTGTTTGTGGTTGTTTGCCTCGTGCCTGGCGCTTCAGGCATACACTGACTCAGCAATCACATGCGCCGGTGAAAAAAAGCAGCAAGAGAAACGAAAAAAGCTCTGAATAGCTTCAAATCCGCCCCAAACAGGACAAGACCAGGAGAACCCAGCCGAGGATGCAGTATCACTCTCTTCTGCCTGAGCCTCTGTTTGTGTCTCCTGATTGAAATCATGTGCTCAATAATAGCCATCGCCAAAAACCCCGCCGGCTAAGAGCTTCCCCTCACAGTCCGATCTTCTCCTCATCTTCTTTCTTTCATCTGCTCTTGTTTTGTTTTTGTTCTCAAAGTCATGGGGAACCCTCCGGCTACCATCATAATCGCCAGGTATGTAGTATTGTGTTCGAAGACATGACGACTCTGGCTGACTTGAGATCCCTAGACACGGCGCGCGCCTCGATGCCGCCGACAAAAACTGGCATCTCACCTCCCCGACTCCCTACGACCCTCCCCTTTCCTACGGTGGCTGGATGCAGTCTCGAGCCCTCGGGGCTCGTATCATAGATCTGCTCACATCCCAGGATGATTCTCCTTTGATCACCACCACTGGCTCGCCCCGGTCCCATAGCAGTTCCGCAAATGTCTCCCCGGACAGCAGCGCCCGATCGTCTCCTCAGCCACAGTCTCCATCCAGACGGAAGCGCAGAGTCATTATCCATACTTCACCGTACCTGCGATGTCTGCAGACCGCGATCGCCGTTAGCTCTGGCATCAGCCAGTATCATCCATCCCCAAAATCCGACCCTGTAGGTGCATCGACCGGCCGGGATGGAAATGCTGATGCAACCCCGGATGTCCATCGCTCCCTCCTTCGTGTCGATGCCTTTCTTGGCGAGTGGCTGTCTCCCGACTATTTTGAAGACATCACGCCGCCTCCTAGTTCCGAACGTCTCATCGGAGCCGCCAAAGCAGAACTGTTGCGACGGAGCGTCAATACGGTGCCCCAAGCGGATATCACCAACAAACAACCGACCGGCTACTTTCCTGGGGGCTGGGGCAGCACCTCCACACCTACATCCCCTATCCGGGAAGCAGGGCCTCCGCCGACCAACGCCATTGCCAGAGGTCAGAGATCTCGGGCTGGTAGCTGTGATGCGCTGAACTCTGCCCACAGTATCCGCCCCAAGGGTCTGCTCAGCAGGATTAATACCAACCTCTCCTCCATCCCCGATGACAGCGCCGGAAGCTATGTGCCGCCCACCCCAAGTTATGCCATCGCTCCCTCGGATCCCATCCCCGCCGGATATGTTACGCACGCCCGGAATGCCTGCGCCAACGTGGACTATCAGTGGGATAGCATGCGCACGCCGCAAAGCTGGGGTGATGGCGGTAATTATGGCGAGGAATGGAGTGCCATGCACGCGCGCTTTCGTAACGGCTTGGAGAACATGGTCGAGTGGTATCAAGAAAATGACAATGCACAGTTGAATCCTCAACAACCGCTGGACGGCTACGAGAAAGACAACGGCAAGAACGAGGATGACAGCGACGATGCAGTGGAAACTGTATTGGTTCTGATCACGCATGGCGCTGGCTGCAACGCGATGGTTGGGGCTTTGACCGGTGAGCCCGTGTTGCTGGATTTCAACACGGCATCTCTCACCATGGCAGTACGCGAGGACGCTTCTGAGGACACACCGGGTGTGAAGCCCCGTTACCGGTCCGCGAGCGACCCATCCCGCCTCCTGGCATATGACCTGAAATTAGCCGCATCGGTTGATCACCTCCGTCCTCCAGCAAAGCACACAACGCGGGGTGGCTCGTCGACCTTGTCGTCACCAGTCACTTTGTCTTCTCCGTCGGTGCCTTCTTACCGTCATCGGGCGACGTCCCGGTCGTCCCTATCGCAGGGGCAGTTCATTATCGGACCATCGACGCCGGGTCTCAACTCACAGCCGTTGACGAACGGACGGCCATCAACCGCCCCACGCGGCGCATCGGGCCTATGGGGGTCAAATTCGACCAGCAGTGATGATTCTACCGATGACATTGTGCCTAATTTTGGTAATCCGATAGTGTCTAATCCATCTGCGGATAGGGAAAGAAGCGTCAAGCACAGGCCCGAAGAAGCATCGACGAGTTGGGGGAATGATCAAGTCCCCCAACGCACTTTGTCCCAACGCGGCCTCTGGGGTAGCGCTCCGTTAAAAACCGATCGGACCGATGTCAAACGGCGCTGGACGGTGACCGAACGGAGGGTATGACAGAGATGCTTGGCATAGATAATGCAGATGTTGCAATGCAACTCGACGTGACGAATCAGCGGTTCTTTTTGCTTTATTTTGATGCGATTTTAGGATACCTCAAACTGTTTTGCTGCTTATTGGATGCATTTCAAGGCGTTAGGAATTGAGGGCCACCACTCCCGGTCACAGCGTGCTTTGCTGATATTGAGCACGATTTCAACTCATTCAACTCGCTATACACTTTTGGAATCCTTGTAAAATTTGGTTTTCTTCAGCTATCGTAGCGTACTTTTTATACAGACCTAATCTTCCACCTGTGATTGGCTGGCGGCACTGATACCTAAGGCGCAACTGGGTTCCCCGGATTTCCTCATCGGGCACCTTGTTCTTCCTCGCTCTCTTCCACAATCACACACACACCCTCACGCCCTCGCACTCTCTCACTTGCTGGACTTCTCTTATATTCTCTCTTTAAAGCTTTTTTTTGGCTTCCCTCTTTCTTTACCCAACCTGCAGATGTCCGTCCTCGAGACTGGTGGCTTGTCCGTCACCCATTCGTCCCAGCGGACAAAGTGTCCGGATCTGCGTCTTCTCCATTACAACGATGTCTACCATGTCGAGTACACTCTTTCTACCTATCTGAATGGTGGCATATGCTAACTTCTCTAGACCTGGGTCCGCAGAGCCAGTCGGTGGTGTCCCTCGCTTCCAATCCGTCGTCAACTACTACCGTTCCCACCCCCGCTTCACCGATCAACCTGAGCTCCTCACCTTCTTCTCCGGCGATGCCTTCAATCCGAGTCTCGAGAGTACCGTCACAAAGGGCAGGCACATGGTACCTTTTCTAAACAAGGCAGGGACAGATGTGGCATGTATGGGTGTATGTACTCCGTCAAGGGAATTTGTTGTCGTATGATGTTGACCAGGATCTGACAATTGTCCCACGATGAGGTATAGAACCATGATCTTGACTTTGGTGTCGCCCAATTCCGACATCTGCGCAGTCAAGGGAAGTTTCCCTGGCTGCTGGCGAATGTCCTCGACCCAGCGTTGGGCGAGGGTGTGCCCATCGCCAATTGTGAGCAAACGGTGATGTTGACTGCGTCCAATGGGCTCAAGGTTGGTGTGCTTGGACTGGGTGAGAGAGAATGGTAAGTCTTCGTGGCGCTGTCTGGATGCAGAAGCTGACACTTGTAGGCTTGAAACAATCAACGCCCTCCCGCCTGACCTCATCTACAAATCTGCCACCAAAACTGCTCTCGAACTTGCTCCCCGTCTCCGCGAACAAGGCGCTGATCTGATCGTGGCGGTCACACATCAACGAGAACCAAATGACAACAAACTGGCTAACAACCTCCCGCCGGGAACCGTGGATATCATCTTGGGAGGCCACGACCACTTTTACGCCCACTCGATTATCAACGGAACCCACGTTCTCCGATCCGGAACAGACTTCAAGCAGTTGAGCTACATCGAAGCATGGCGGAAACCGGATGGCTCTGGATGGGACTTTAGCATTGATCGACGTGATATGATTCGAGCAATCCCGGAGGATCCCGCTACGGTGAACCTGGTGGCGCGTTTGACCTCGAGCCTCAAAGCGAAACTGGAAAAACCGATCGGCTTCACAGTTCGTCCGCTAGATGCTCGGTTCTCTACGGTTCGGCAAAGGGAATCCAACTTGGGCAATTTTGTTTGTGACTTGATGCGTCACTACTACGCTGCTGACTGTGCAATGATGGCCGGAGGTACTATGCGCGGGGATCAGGTTTACCCACCCGGAGTCATACGATTGAAGGACATCCTAAACTGCTTTCCATTTGAGGATCCTGTAGTCTTAGTGCGTGTCAAAGGCGATGCGCTCTTCGAAGCACTGGAGAATGGTGTCAGTCAACTTCCTGCTATGGAAGGCCGCTTCACTCAGGTATCCAATATTGCTTTCGGGTTTAAGCCATCTGCGCCACCTGGGTCGCGTATCACCTGGGCCAAGGTTGGCGGCAAACCCATCGACTACGACCACAAATATGCTCTAGCGACGAGAGGGTACATGACTCGTGGCAAGGATGGTTTCGCGTCGCTATTGACGCAGTCTGAAGGGGGTGAGGTAGAGGAGGTAGTCGATGAGGAGAGCGGAGTACTCCTCAGCACGATTCTCCGACAATACTTCCTGAGTTTGAGGGTCATGGGCCGGTGGCAACGTTGGAGTAACAGTATGGCTCGGCACTGGGATGGTGTTCACAAAGGACTCCACTGCAACGGCCGGGTGAAACCCCCATCAGCAGGCCCATCACCTGTTTCAGAAAAGGTACCCGCACAACCACAACGCCCCGGTCTGTCGCGGACCAGCAAAGCGTACTACTATGGTCGATTCCCCCAGATCGCTGCGATAGAAGAGGACGCAGAAGCCGAGGCCGAAGCGGAAGAGGATGTCATGGACTCGGACTCTGATGATGATCCGGAGATCTTGACTACGCCCCAACCCATAACCAACTACGTGACACTTCCGGCGCAGTCTGCCGCGGAAGAAGAATATCGACTTCGACTCGCGCGTCAGGTGCTGCGTAAGTGGATGCGGAAGACGGGATTGCGCTCGTCGCGACTGGATGCTTTGGATCAAGGTGAGGGTGAATTCGAATACAGTCCTGCGTGGACGCAGGGCATTGCACCACGACTAGAGGGACGGATTGTGATCGAGGAGTGAGGAAATATGATTTCTTGCTTGATAGAAGTGATGAATATATGGTTTATGAATAGATATGCTATAGACTTGTACATCTAGAAATGCCACCGGAATTCACGCCGTCTTGCTCTTTCGGATGAAATACTCTCCTCCCCTGAGCGCTTTGTACACGCCGTACAGTCCACTAACAGGCCGGATCTCCCAAATCACGCTCTTCGCCCAATCGACCCAATTCTGCGAGCCCTGTTGCGGACTCAAATCTACACGCACCTTCTGATACAGATCCGGCAGATAGGACGCATGGTATTTCTCCCGCAGGGCATCATACTGCTTCTTATCGTAAATAGACCAGAACTCATCTTCAGTATAGTACGCATGCGCATACAACCACTTCTTCCCCTGTAGATCGAGGACCTTTCGCTCGAGGCGACGGTTCTGCGTCAGGAATGCAGACCGATCACTGGGATGGCGCGAGGGCGCCCATAGACCAAAATTCATGAGATAATAATCGTCCGTGGTTGCGTTCGGCTTCTTTTCGAACTCGGATTCAGTGCTTTTCTCCGCCGCAGAAACAGATCGCTCCATCATCCCTGGCCCATGTCTCAATGGACATAGCCAGATTGGGTATGCGCCAAAGTTCTCCTTGTTATCGAGCCAGTTGACGAATTCGCTTGTTCCGGCGTACGGCACCGCCACGTCTTGGATGATGTACCGTTTTGCGTGGCCGCTTTCGTGCAAGGCATGGTACATAACCCGGGTGTGCATGAACCAGTCCAGTAAGACACGCGTGAGGTAGATGAAGGGCACGAAGAAATAGCTGTAGGCGTAGCGGCCTACCCAGAACGCCCCGCGGTCATAACGGAAGAGGTAGTCGGCGAGGGGGATGTAGTCAACGGCTGCTTGGTTTAGTGCTGGGCCTGACGACTGGTGACTACGGTTCTGGGCTCGTAGATAGTACCATTCATCCCATGGTCTGGTGAGACGAACCGGTGCTGTACGCGGGACGTCGACTAGTTTCCCCGCGCAGACGACGACGTGGTCCCGCGCGTAGACGATACCGTCCAGGTACTCGGTACTAGGGTCGTTTGTGACCGCTCGGAATACGTGCATGGCCTCATCCATACTCGATGTGGAATAGTACCGCAGCTCGATGAACGGCTTGGCGGGGCGCAGCTGTACCTCGAGCATGGTCACCACGCCCAAAGTACCGAATGCCGACGCAGCGCCCCAGAACAGGTCCGTTCGGTCAGTCTTTGACGCTCTAGTGATCTCGCCGTTGGGGAGGATAAATTCAATCCAATTTACCGTTGCGTCGAAGAATCCGTGGCGGAATGAGCTGCTCTCGCCGGACGTTCCGGAGAAGCCCCCGCCCACGGTGATGCCAGGGAATTCCATGACCACCAGCGGAACTAGGTGATGCGCCGCGGTGGCCTGGGCGAGGGCGTCCATTGGGACATTTGGCTCAACTAGAGCCGTCCGAGTGGTCGTATTGATGTCCAAAACATGAGTTAGGTCCGCGGTCGAGATGGTATTATCCGGACCATGCTGGGATTGGCGCGTGCTGTTGGTTGAGCCATGGTAGATACGGAATGGCCGTTGGAGCTGGTGGAAACGCTCGACCTCAGAGGCAATTGCCTTGACAGCTGCATTGTGACGCTCCATAGCGCAGATTATACCCAAAGAGTAAGACGTGAGGTCAAGATGAGGTTGCGCTGCGACTTAACCGCATTGCTTACAGGGTTGCCTGGATGATGTCATGCCAAGAACTATCAGATCGATAAGATAAAGCTCAATATCAAACGCCATGGTATCTTGATGCTAGGAATGCTAGTAAATACAACAACATATACAACGCTACTGAATTCCCACGGGTCGCGCGCCCGATAGGTTGACCACACGACCCCCTCCACCGGCACCAATAGGCGCCGCAGCGGGTTTTGGCGGTTTCACCCACCCAGGCACATTGTCATCCTCGCTCTCGCGAGCATATATGGTTTGCCACACATTCGGGAAACCTGTGGGTATTGCACCCCGCGCACGGGCACCAGGGATGGCGAACCGCGGGTTGCCATGGGTGAGATATCCTCGCAGGAGACCTTGAGTCAACAACGACGCCAGGATGGACTCGATTTCCCACATCATCGGTGTCGGTTTTCCTTGAGCTTCATCCTCCGGATCCAAGGTATTCCGATCGGCATAAGGATCCAATTCATGCTGACTGTAATCGGCATTCGGGTCCCCGTCCGCCAAGGTATGAGCGGGGTTCTCCTGTAACTGCCCCAGCGCATCGAAACAAGCACCCGGGGCTAGGTAATCGTCATATTTCGAAGACACGATGCGATCGGTGCCGCTTGTATCCGGATCATGGGAGTCGGCAAAGTCTGGGTCCGGCACCTTGTAGATGATCTGCGACCCAGCCGCGTTTTCGCCCGCTTTAGCATCCAATGCTCGACTGGGTGAGATGAAGCCGATCGCACCAAGCGATGATTGCACGTGTCGCGACTGAAGCCACTTGACAGCCGTTTCGAGCTTCTTCAAGTAAAGGTAGGGCGGCGGACTGCGTTGAGCTGCAGGGTCCCCAAGAAAGCCTCCATGGATGAACACCTTGCGTGCCAGGGACCGCCATACTATGATTTCGCAGCGATTGCGCAATGCCAGAAGGATACCTTTCCGAGCAAACCATTCGTTTGCCGGCGAGTCAAAAGCAAGGTGTTCCCGAAAGGCAATATAATCGCCCCGGGCAATCAGTTGGCAGATGGGCACAAACTTCTCTGCCAGTCCCTGGGCCTCTGGGCGCTGCAGCAGCTGCCTGGAGGGGAAACGGCCCATGATGATATTGCAAGGAATGAGATAGGTAAGAATGACCCGTTTCTGCTGTAGTGCTTGACGGTGGCACTGGTCGTATGCGGCCTGCAAGGCAATCTGTGCAGGGTAGAAGAGGCTATTCGAGAACAGATAGCGTCCGAGGTAGTGGAGGTAAGTGACTCGCTGCGAAGCAGGGAAATAAGTCAAAGGAGGGGATTGGGCGCTGATACTGGCAAACATTTGTTCTGCATTGCGAAGCTTGCCGCACTATATCGTGGCCAGGTCAGTTTTCAAGCTCTTCAACTTCATGCAGACGGATAAATACCTGGAAAAGTAGTTTCAAACACAAGTTGGCCATAAGATAGATCCCGACGCGCCGTCCTTCAGGTTTTCCTTGCACTCCTGGGGTGCCGCTGCGGTCAGTGAGACACTTGATGAAGGCCTCGCGGACCACGTTGGCCGATTTTTCCACCAGTGTCACTTTCTCCACACTCTCATCTTGATCAGATCGGCCCTCGAGACGTAATAAATGTGCAATCAAGTCGGGTCGACGATCTAACCCCATGGCCAGTTTTGCGAGGACTTTGCACAGGTAGAGGACGGTGGGCAGGACGATGACACCATTTTGGCTGTCACCTAGTGCTAGGACACATTGGCTATAGAGACATGGCTCGTCAGGTCAATCGTGATGGTGGAAAGTATCGATGTGACTTACTTGAGCAGTCCCTTGAGCAGGTTGTAGGTTTCGAGGAGGTTCTCGACATTCACGTCGCGGAGAAAGGTAAGGTAGAGTTTCATGAAGGTGGGAAAGGCGATCCATGAGCTACTCCCCTTAGAGCGCGGTATAAGGCTTTCGCATCGTCGTAGTAATTCGGCATCTTTCTGCGGGGATTCAGCCGGGTATCGTTGGCGTAGCTCGACGACCATCTGCTGGTAAATATCGGACAGCGGCGGTTCAATTTGGAGAAAATCTTGCAATTGGGCACCATCGCGTTGCCGAACGAGATCTCCGATACTAGACAGGAACCTATCCAAGACGGAGCTTCCTGGCGTGGCCATTGTGACGGTTGATCTGACTGCGGAGATGCGACTGTGAAGGAGCGGAGACCGTCCCGGGTCGGAGGGGCTTAATGATAGAGACACAAATGGGTATTTAGCATGTTGCGCACTGCATATTCGTCGGATAGTGTAGATGTAAGATTGAGAGCAATATACCGTGCACAGTGCCGGTTGAATGCCAAACACGGTGCCCAAGGAGACGGAGAAAAGTCGAGGCCATTATGATTCTGCCGCCTTTATGTCCCCGCCTGTCAGACCGCCTTCCGGGAATCGGAGATTGCAATCAGATATCACGAAACATTCGTTATAAGCTTATGTATCCATTGGGAAAGATGATATGATGTATAGGGCTTTTGCAGCGAATTATACGAAGAGGACTCGGCTATTGATGCAGCAGACTATTCACGTTCTTCCCTACTCCGTGCTTTCTGTTCGTAAGTATGTCCGGGAGCTGAGATCATGTTTGTGTCCTGACTAGATGCATGGCTCAACCTGCTAAACTAAGAGCGAGCAGAAGTACACTCCGTAATGACCGAACTAGGCGATCTGCGAATTGAGCATTGAAGTGTGAACGAAGATATGTACTTTGTAGCTCCCGACGTTAGGGCATAACCTTACGGATGTGACAGCGAGAAAAGTACTGGACGCAGTCCCTAGTGCCTCCTGTATGTACCAGGAATAAATCAGGGCATTGGTTAGATTCATGTGAAAAATGGTAAAAAAATCGATCCTGTTTTGTGCCGAATTCACATGGCGTCAAGTCGGATCCATGGTGACGTCACACAATCTGCTTGCCTTATAGGAAAAGAACGCTTTCGTCCACTTTCTCTAGTCTCATCTTTCTTATTCTCCATCTCTCTGTGTTCTCTCACTACTCTTACTCTACTTCTCTCGGTCTTTTGCTATTTTCTCATACTGGGAGAAACCAATTGGCCATTGACACCGACAGTCATGTCCTCGCCGCAGGGCCAGTGGTCTCTCTCGGCCCTCATCAAATATCCATTTCTGGAAATCTTTAGTTTCGCCTATGTCGTCTTCCAGACTGTGCTCAATTGGGTCTTTGCCCCTGTTCCTCCACCGCCGACTTCGCCTGCCACCAGTCTTCCCAAGAAGCGTGTTGCCGTCATCGGTGCTGGTCTAACAGGAGTCTCGTCTGCTGCTCATTGTGTCGGCCATGGTTTCGATGTGCAACTCTTCGAGAGTCGATCTAAGGACAAGGGTCTGGGTGGGATCTGGAGTGTATTCTATTTCTGTATCCTATAGTGAAAAACGGATGCTAACCTCTGCACAGAGAGTGAACTCGACATCCTCGCTCCAGATTCACAGTCTGATGTACCGGTTCCATCCCTCTGTGAGATATGATACCGCCTATCCGACACAACAGGAAATCCGCGACCAGATCGTTGGGGTGTGGAAGCGCTATGGCCTGCAGAAGCGGACCGTGTTCGACACCAAGGTGACCTCTGTGAAACAAGGAAAGGATGGTAAATGGATCATCAACGACAATGAAAAGGAATACGGCCGTTTCGATGGCATTCTAGCCACGGTGGGTGTCTGTGGTGACCCCAAGATGCCGACTCTCCCCGACCAAAGCAAGTTCAAAGGCGGCCTGTACCACTCGTCCGATCTCGACGGCAAGCACGTTAAAGGCAAGAAAGTGCTCGTGGTTGGCGGTGGTGCCAGTGCCATCGAAGCACTCGAGTTTGCTGCTAAGTCTGGTGCCCGCGAGATCGACGTCCTGTCCCGTTCCGACAAGTGGGTGATCCCGCGAAACTTTTTTGTACAGTCGTTGTTGGCCATGAACATTTTTGGACAAGAAACCACCCTTTCATGGGTTCCCGAATGGTTGTTGCACAAGCTGTTCTACCGTGACATGCAGGACATTGCCCCGTCCGGAGGTCTCTTTACGCAGACGCCCATGGCCAACTCGGAGCTGTTCGATTTGATCCGAGATGGTCACGCGCGCTGGATCCGTGGTGATATTGTCCAGGTCCAGGAAGATGGAATTCTCTTCAACCATCGTACCCAAGGTGTTCCCAAGGGCGGCCCTGGCCGCGAATCGGTCGTGACGGGTGATGTGATCATCTTGGCCACGGGTTTCAAGCGTCCTTCGCTTTCCTTCTTGCCAGACGAAGTTTTCGAAGAGCCTTATGGACCGCCCAGCTGGTATCTCCAGGTCTTCCCGCCCAAGTACACCAGCATCTGTGCCAACAACAGCACCTACGTCGATGCCATTGGTACTGTGGGTAACATGCATATTGGCATCTACACCCGGTTCCTTCTGATGTTTTTGGTTGATCCGCTGTCGCAACCGACTGAGGGTCGTATGAAGACCTGGATTGACTGGACTCGACTCATGAAACGGTTCTCCCCTACAGGTGCCTTTGACTTCTTCACCTACTCAGAGCTCATCTACTGGTTCCTGTTTGTGATCTTGGTCAACCCTTTCCGTTGGAAGTGGGCGCCATTTGTCCTGTTTGGTGTCGGCCGGGCTTTGCCAATGGAAGTGGTTAAGCGGGAAGAGGCCCTTCGCAAGACCTTGAGAAAACAACGTTGATTAACGAAAAAAATAAAGCAAAATGGTATAGAGGCGTCGGAATTGCTACATGTGTATTGATGATTTTCTGTACAGATATCCTTAGTTTTAACAATCACGTGTGTTATTTTTATCCTATCTTTTCCTGCAAAATCTTTTCATGGTGTTGCTCTAGGAAGCATCATGTTCGAATATATCTCTACTGCCGGCAGAACGAGACAAACGCCAATCAATATATTACCAATCTGTATCTAAAATAGCACTATCTATAAAACAGGAAATGCATTGTAATCGATTACGCTTCCTTAATATCCGGAATTTTCTTGTCAATGTCAGAAACCAAGTTTCCACCACGCAGCACTCGACCAGGGACCCATCCTCTCTCTTCCAACCAGACCAGAGGCCAGAAGAGAGCCACACCAAATAAGCAGAACAGGGTAGCAAAAGCCTGCCATGCGTAGATAACTAGGTGACCAATGTGCGGAACGACAAACTTGATAAACTCTGACGTTTGGTATAGATCTTCTTGCTTGGCAATGAAGTAGTGTGTGCGGGTGCCGTTTGTTGTATGCTTCTCTTCACCAGGAGAGGTCGTCAGAGTGAGGACGGAGGTGAGAGTGACGGGAGCGACATGGAATGGGAAGAGCCAGATGGAGAAGAGTTGCGACATGTTCACGTAGAGCTTGAGGTTATCTTTGTCGAATGCTGAATTGATTCGGTTAGTGTTGTCTGTTCACCTTGCTCATGATAAAACGATGCGTACCGATGGAATGGATTTGGTGTTCAATGCGAGGTGACATGATCTTGTACCACTGGAAAATCTTTATCACAGCCCAGCGACTTCCCTTGTAGCCCCAGACACGACAGAAGGGATGCACAAATTCTGCGGACGGTGTAAAGAATCGTTCAATGGCCCTTTGCTGCAGCGATGGAGGCGACTCGATCAACATCTGAATCACGGCAGAGACATCTTCCACTATGGATCGAGAGCCGTCAGTTACTGAAGTGAGGGTTGGTGAGGAGCCAATTGACAAACCTGGGTTCTCCATGGTGATTGATTGGAATATTGTATTGCTTTTCGATACGTAGATTTGAATAGGGCGTAGTGAAGGTAAGAACGTATGATAAAGAGAGTGGAGGAAGGGAAAATGATATAGTAAAGTGCCCGTCCAAGTTTCACGGCCGATGATGTCATGGCCGGCGATGCATGTGAATTTGCGACTATCGCCGAAAATAGTAAGAGTGGTAATTATACAGAACTTTTCGCATGGTATCAAAGCATAATAAATGAACAATTTCCCAAAAATGGCATAAGAAAAACAGCCTCTATCGCTTCCAGCTGTCAACCTTCTTCCGTCGCTTGTCAAAGAATTGGCCCACGCCGGCACCATCGCCGCGAGGCATGTCCTCGGTGGTTTTCCGCTTGCGACTCTTGTCCAATGCGCTGCCACTTCCCTTGCCCCTCTGCGTGAGCCTGGCGATACGGTCGGCACCCTCAGTGAGGCCCCTCCAGTCTTCACCACCAAACGTACTCTCCGCACCGCGGCGGCCTCGCTGCTTCTTCTGGTCTTCCTTGCTGACTGCGGGCAGTCGCACAAAGTTGGTTTCCTCGTATGCGTTCCTCTCCTCTTCACGCTCCTTCTCCTTCTGTGATCGCGTGTGTCTTCCACCGGACCGGATCGTACTGCCAATGCTGGCTTCCATCATGGGCGCAGACGACATTTCAGCATTGACAAACTCGTCAACAACATTTGACCGACGAGGACGACGATCCTCGCGTTCGCGACGTTCGGTAGTAGGAAGAGCAGTGGGCATAATCTTGGGTGGCCGGTAAATTCCGTCGCTTGGTGCTTTCTGATCTGTTTTGTCAGATTTGGTCGGCTTCGCCTGGGTCTGGACACCTTGGGAGAAAGCCGAGACATTCGGTCGGTATGCCATGTCATCGATATTTTCCTCGTCTTCGCTTTCTTCATCTTCACTGCCGCTAGACGCTTCTTCGGATCCTGACTCATCCTCGCTATCCGACTCCGGTGCTTTCTTTGTCTTGTTCTTCGTAGGCGCTGGCGCATTCCGCCCTTCTCTTTCAGCGTCCTCTGCTGCCTTGACAACTTTATCAACTTGGTACTTCAGCCGTCCCTCCAATGGTCGGACACCGCGTTCCAAGTAAACTCGTAATTCAGTCAACTTTTTCACGACATCCTCCTGCAGCGACTGGTTTGCTTCGCCATCCTCCCCAGGCGAATCTTCTGATGAAATACCCCTCAACTGAAAGATAGTGAGGAAGACGAGGTTATGGAGGTAGGAAAGGAGCAATTCGCTCTTAGTATTGAGTAGCGAAATGCCTTCTTGCGGAGGGTCGATCGAGGCGTCTGTTGGAAGAGAGGATCCTGTGCCGGAGAGACAACTGGTGATGGTCTCGAGTAGCGTGGAAATATCCTGAGGCGCTGCCTCCGACTGTGCTGCTGTTGCTGCCATGATTTGTTCAATCCAGTGTGCTGGTCTTGTGTTTCTCTCCGCGGCGACAGAAGATTCAAGGGAAATTTTTCGGAGCGGTTATCAGCACGTGCAGATAAGGAGCGTAGATCACGTGCGCCAAGGCGGCCCAGCTGGCCTCATCGCAACCGCAGAGGCAATGCTCGAGCCGCTGCATTGCTTTCTGCCTTGGGGTTATTCGGGGCTTTATTTATGGGTTATTTAATTGTCTATGCTTTAATATTGATTCCATGATCCCCTAACGGCTGACACTCGTGGTGGTAGCAGCTGTTGATTGTATGTCGCGCTCGCCGCTTTGCTACCTAGAAACCACCGGCTAACGCTAGCTTCTTATTGATTCAGAGACAACAGCAACAATGTGGTTTAACGAACGAACATCTCTCCTATATACACTCTTTCTATCTGTTCCTTTATCCTCCGCGTTCTATCTCCCAGGTGTCGCACCGACTTCGTACGATGAAGGACAAGCCGTGCCGCTCTATGTTAACCACTTGACTCCCGGTATAGCTGGACAGGATGACCAGCTCCATTCGGTATTCTCGTACGACTACTACCACCCAGCCTTTCACTTCTGTCGTCCCAAGGATGGGCCAAAAGATGTGCGGGAGTCGTTGGGTAGTATTTTGTTCGGAGACCGGATTCAGACGTCGCCGATCGAGCTACACATGGGTGTAAATGAGACCTGCAAGGCAGTATGTGGGGAGGCCAAATTCGATGCTCGAAGCGCAAAATTCACCAATCGCCGGATCATGCAAGGTTATAATGTCAATTGGCTCGTCGACGGGCTCCCGGCAGCGCAACGAAACGTGGAGACCGTCACCCAGACCGAATTCTACAGCCCCGGATTTGCCCTGGGGATAGCGAATGAGAATGGAGAACCTTACCTGAACAACCATTATGACATCCTAATCGATTTCCACCGCGTTGGATCTGGAGGCAAGGATCAATTCCGTGTTGTGGGCGTCCTCGTTCAACCCGAGTCTCGCCACGACTCGAAAGCTTTGGACGATGGAACAGCGGAGTGTGGTAGCGACAATGCGCCCGTGTTGCTTAGCGAGGATGGTGAGACTGCGGTCACTTTTACATACAGTGTGTATTGGCGCGAGTCACCCACCGTTTGGGCTACGCGCTGGGACAAGTACCTGCACGTGTACGACCCCAAGATCCACTGGTTCTCCCTCATCAACTCGGCTGTCTTTGTTGTGTTCCTGGTTGGCATGGTGAGCATGATCTTGGTCCGAGCTCTCAGGAAGGATATTGCTCGGTACAACAGACTTGATGCGATCAACCTCGAGGATCTGGATGGCACCTCTGCCGCTGTTGAGGATGGCATCCAAGAAGACTCGGGTTGGAAATTGGTTCACGGCGATGTCTTCCGGTGCCCTAGGTCTCCGCTGCTGCTCAGTGTTCTGGTGGGTAATGGTGCCCAGCTTTTCATGATGGCTGGCGTGACAGTCGGTAAGTAGTTGCATGGAGCGAGCTGGACGATTATAGTCATTGTTACTAATGCAACCTCAAGTGTTCGCACTCTTCGGACTCCTCTCTCCTGCGAATCGAGGTTTCCTGGCCACCGCGATTCTCCTCATCTACACCGTGTTTGGTTTTATTGGGGGATATGTGTCGGCTCGGGTGTACAAATCGTTTGGCGGAGACGCGTGGAAGCGGAACATTATCATGACGCCGCTGTTGATCCCGGGTGTGATCTTCTGCACATTCTTCCTGCTGAACCTGTTCGTGTGGGCGAAGGGTTCCAGTGGAGCAGTACCGTTCGGGACGATGCTCGCTTTGGTGCTCATTTGGTTCGTGATCAGCGTGCCGTTGAGCTTCGCGGGTAGCTGGCTTGGATTCAAGCGGAGGGTAAGGGCTCAAATCGCCTACAATCCGAAATCCTCAGGCTAACAGTGTTTATAGCCCGTTGAAGGCCCCACCAAGACCAACCAGATTCCCCGACAAGTGCCCCCGATGAAGGGCACGCTGCGGACAGTCCCGTCTATGTTCCTAACTAGTCTGCTTCCATTTGGAGCAATCTTTGTGGAACTTTATTTCATCATGAACTCGCTCTGGACGAACAAGATTTATTACATGTTTGGGTTCTTATTCATCTGCTACGGTCTGATGATCATTACGACGGCTGCCACAACAGTGTTACTGGTGTACTTCTTGCTCTGCGCTGAAGATTACCGGTGGCACTGGCGCGCTTTTGCCGGCGCTGGCATGACGGGAGGCTATGTGTTCCTTAACGCCCTGCTTTTCTGGGCAACGCGAGTCAGCTTCGGTGGGCTGACGGGGGCGGTTCTCTATGTGGGGTACTCGGCACTGATTGGATTCGTAGCGTTCATTTTAACCGGTATGTTCCACTCTATCCCTATGGGGTTTCGCATCCTCGTCACTAATACGATCACTATTCTAGGCTCGATTGGATTCTTTGCGAGCTGGGCGTTTGTGCATCGCATCTACAGATCGATCAAGGTCGATTAAGCGTTGCATTGCTGTGTTTCTTTTCTTGAACCCGGAGCGTTACTCCGTATTTGGAGACGGTCCATCGACCTCGTTCTGGACTGCGCGGGTCTCCGGTCGTGGAGTCTGGGTGGCCGATGTCCCGGCCCACGCCGCGCGGCTCACAATGAAGGGCAATTCCGGAGACGATGATTGACTGTACTGCTACTCTGTTATTTATGTATAGAAACGGACGCAATGGGTCATGTTTTCCGGAGCAGGTGTTGTGTTTATTGATCGGATATCCTCTGTATAGTTGACGACATGCATTTGTTTATTTCTTCTATTCCCCCTATATAATTGAACCAAGGTATTCCATGCCCGAGAACCATCCCATTGCGCCCTGTATATAGCATAGAAAGTGAAGAACCGTGAATCGCAGGAAAAGAACACATACAAATACCGTGGATCGCCGGGCTGCGCCTCGAACCCGCCAAGCGCTCTGGAGTCGGGACCCTCTGGTGGCGCGTGACTTGCCACGGCTCTGCGACGATGACGAGAGCAACTGGCCGTTTTAGTATTCTCTTCTCTTTGATTCTTCCATACAATTGAAGCATTGGTGCTATTCACCTGTTTCTTGAACTGTATTTTCTGTCTGTCTCGACGAACTCACACTGTTTGCCCCACGATATTCGGCATTCCGTCCGCCCTCAGCCACAATTGTCGCATCTTCTGAATCGCGAGGCTCGACGACGGCTCGACAGACGCGCATAAACAAACCAACACAAAGATCTGGCGTGAGTGTTGGTTGCTTGGTGCACCATGGGCAAATCGTAAGTGGTTTCTGGCACTTCTCCGGTCGCTCCGCATTATCCAGGGGAAAGAAAGGACAAGGACAAGGAATCGAGATGCGGGCAGTGGTTGTTACGCTAGATCTTGGGCAGGTCGCGGAGGTTACCCTCTTGCGCTTTCTCTCTAGCCGATGTTGTTATTGCCGTGTTGTGGTTGGATTGGGTGTAGTTGCAATGAATCTCCTACGTACGAGGCTAACAACTTTCTTGCTCCCTAGACAATCCAAGCTCTCTCCCTCCCAGCTCGATGAGCTTCAAAAGGCGACTCATTTCGACAAAAAGGAACTACAACAATGGTATAAAGGTGCGTGCGATCCGGGGTTGAAGTGACCAGGGGGCATGCTTGTTGACCAGCGGGGCAGGCTTTCTCAAGGATTGTCCCTCGGGGACCCTGACCAAGGAGGAGTTTCAAAAGATCTATCGCCAGTTCTTCCCGTTTGGTGATCCGTCGTCGTTTGCGAATTATGTATTTCGAGTGTTCGACGCAGATAACAGTGGTATGATCGATTTCAAGGAGTTCATCTGTGCGCTGTCGGTGACTTCGCGGGGTCGCATGGAGGATAAACTGGATTGGGCATTCCAACTCTACGATATCGACGGGGATGGCAAGATTACCTACGAAGAGATGCTGGCCATTGTTGAGGCGATTTACAAGATGGTTCGTTTCACCTGCTGCAGCGAGATATACGGCCTTACTGACGGTGACTAGGTCGGCTCGATGGTCAAACTTCCCGAGGACGAGGATACACCAGAGAAACGGGTACGCAAAATCTTCCGCATGATGGACAAGGACGAGAACGGCAGCTTGGACATGGAGGAATTCAAGGAGGGCAGCAAACGGGACGAGACCATTGTCAGTGCGCTGTCGCTGTACGACGGACTGGTATAGCGATTTTGTCCTCTGCTCCATTATGGATGCCACGATAATCCTTCCTGTTCTTGCGTGACCCCTGGCGAATCCGGCGCAATTTGTGGTTTGTTTCTTTTGCTCTTTCTCCATTTGCTCTTCTAGCCTCTTATGTCGCCCTTGGATATTTCCCGTCTATATCCCTCTATATTCTGGATTACTCTCTGTGACGCCCGATCATGTCTTGTCTATTGTCCGTTTTTATGTGTATATGCATTATGGGAGGTGGACTTGGCTGCGATGACCTTTGCTGAGTAGATATGTTTACTTTCATGTACAGTGTTGCCCCCGGGCTCCATGTATGTTTAGCGTATGAAACGGCATAAGTTCTTTCACTGCTCCGTTGACCCGAATCATGGCAAGGCCTAGTTTTTCTGGAAGTCCCCGGCAATCCGCCCTCAATTGGAATGCTCTTGCAATATGACAAATTCACCTACTGCTGAGCCCTACTTCTCTTATGCTGCAAGCGCACCTAGGAGAAGAGAACTACATATTCCCCTCTCTTATCGCCGCGGCATTATTGAAGGCGGTGTGTAGAATCGCTATGGCAGAATAGTAACCCCCCCTCAACTTCTTTTCAACCGAAAAAAACCCAATTGCCCTCTCAAAATGACTACGACCTCACCCGGGAGAGACCCTCTCACTGTCCTGCCTCCAGAGGTCGTCCTGCGCATCCTAGAATTCACGTCGACCTCCGCTCTCGCATCGTTAACCGCAGCCTCCAAGGCCTGGCATACCTTTATCGACGTCATACATCAAGAAGCCATCTACTCGTCCGAATCGAAGACAATCCAACCGTCCGGAGGTGCCCGCGATTTCTCGTACCTAGCGGACAATACCAGCCTTTCCAAATTATTTGACAACCCTGCATCATGGAAGGATGTATGCAAGCGCCAGACGCTGCTCGCCCGCAACTGGGCCGATTCGCACCCAGTTACCCGGGAGTCGATTCTGCAAATCGGTAACGATCCTGTCTGGCGGTTCAAACCCGACTTCAAGCGTCGATTCTTCGTTTCAACGTCCCAGGCTGGCGGACTGAACGTCACCGATATGGACTCAGGCCGGATCATCTGGCGACTTCCATCCACACTGTATGCCGATGACAACGCTGTTCGCCCATTCGCGCATCTGGAATATCAGGACGGCATGGCTGTGTTTGACCGCGAAGGCGATGCAGTTGAGGTCTGGCAAGCGGATCTGGAAGATGCGGAGCGTGGGGAGTTCCGCCGCATCGCGATATTGAATCATGATTGTCAAACAAGAGGGTTTCAGTTGTCTCACTCGACACTTTGTGTGGTGTCTAGCGAAGGACAGGGTTTCGTGTATGATATGACCCAGCGACCTCCCAAGTTGACAACGCACCTGGACATCGAACATGGCGGGGTTGGCCATCTAGACCAGAGCAAGGACGCTGTGGTTTACTCCATGGGGTCAAAGGGCTATCATGTACATGACAAGGCATCCGGTGCTTTCCTGGGTGCGTTACAGCCGTCGCACTGTACGGACAAATATCACATTCGGGCACCCACCGCCGGCTCTCCTGCGGGACCAAGCCATCGAGCCTTCGCTTTCGGACCACCTCGCAGAGACTGCTTGACACCGATCAAGGTCGAGAAAGGTCCTTTGACACCACCCGACGACCGTGAACATGTTTGGCACCGCGAGAATGAATGGGGAGCGGGTATGTTACACGGCGACCTCTTTGTCGGTTTCTCCCGCTCTGGTCGTGTCTTCGTTTGCTCAAATTGGCGCAAGGCCATCCACGACCAAGTCAGTCTGGCGGCCCATAGCTCCCTTCTCGAATGCGAGTCAGATGGGGCCACTTTTGACCTTGGCGGCTGGTTGTCAGTGCGAAACCACCGTCTGATGTTCGAGATCCAAGACCGGATTTATATCGTTGCGCTTGATGACAACAACAAGGTTCAAGCGGTCGAAAATCCTGCACGCGCTTCGTACTCGCTGTTCACCAGCTCCACGTCACAACTGACGGTACCAGTGAGCTTTATGGGATTGTATGATGATGCGATAATGACTACTTACGCCGTATGTCGATCTCCACAATAATAACAGGACGAAACAAGAGCTAACACCAAAATCGCAGACCGTCGGCTGGCACCAACCTCTTCCTAACGTCCCAGGTGGTATACCACAACACCAAGGCCCTACCCGCATCATTCCAACCAAGACCATCCGCATCGTCAGCCTTGCCCCCGATCTTTCTAACCCGTCTTCCTCAAGCTCCCAAATCGGCACGCCCGAAGAAACTCTCGAGCAGCCGTCGGAGGCCAACGGAATTCTGCCTGACCCCAACCAGTTCCTTCCGCCAGCACACAATTTGATGAGTAGGCAAGCCACATTGTTGCACTTGCTTGCTATGCTTCGTGAAGACGCCGACGATGATGAGGACGAGGATGAACTAGGTGTTACGATTACAGATCTCAACGATTTCCAAAACCTGCGTGATCTCCATGATGGCGTCGATGAAGAGTGGGAGGATCTCGATGACCCCGAGGCTGAGCTTGAAGAGCACCAGCATACGCATGAGCATGAGGGACTTTAGGTTGGTTGGATGTAGGAGCAAATGTGGTGGTTATACTTTCTTGCCTCTCTCGCCTTTATCCCCTATTTTTCTATTTCTTCTACTCGGGGTTTTTTGGGAACATTTTTCTAGGATTGCGGGAGCAAGGCTGCATGTATTGTGCGGAGAGGAAAGCCCGTTTCGTGCATTGTTTAGATACCAAGTAGAACGTATGGCAATGGTGATGAATTGAATCTATATTAGTTCGATGGTGCTGATGTCTTTCTTCATGTAAGGGTAAGTCGAAGATGTTTAGCCCTGATCTAATGTGCTGATTACTTGCCAGAACTCTCATGTATATATAATGGATGGCAGAATCATGACAAAGGCACCAGGGCGCCTGAGAGACATGAAGAGACAAACATGAGACAAATCCATGGAGCTGCGTGCGACACATTACTGTGACTATACACATATCTAAAATGTATTTGATTACGTCTATCGCACCGTCACCTCATAAGGCCGAACTCAGTATTCTAACCCATCCAAAATCAAACCCTAGAATAATGTTGGTCCACATCCTTGGCGGAAGCATACTTAGTTCAGTTTACACAAGTCGAATCCAGCTGGATACGGTTGACAGAACTGCGATTTATGCCCGAAGATCTGCACAGCGAAACCCCCTGAGGCATGCCAGGCGATGTGGCAGTGCATTAACCAAACCTGCCCTCGATAGTAAGCAAAGAGACACCTATAAGGGAACGGGAAAGACGCATACGCCGGGGTTTTCAGTCCGAAATATGATGGCTAAGTAGCTACTGGCGAGCAGCATGGCAATGTCTCGTTGTGGCGCATTAGCAAGAGATGACTGGGTGATTGAACTAGAATAAAGGTCACCATATCCGGTCTCTAGAATCAAGAATCGTAACCGTGGAGATGCGTCAGGTGATCCTGAGCGTAGATGAATAGATCACAAAGGATACCCATTGGTCTACTGGCTGCTTGCGGCAGTTGGATGACATGTTTTCTAGCAGTGAAAAAGGTACTCCCGTTGGTCACCTGCACCAAAGTCAGGTTTTTTCATTCAGTGCGAAACGAGGTCTTGATCATTGCTCAGAGAAGGGCGTTGTCGGTAACTTGGGCTGCTACTTCCTCATCCTTGCCGTAGCCGTATGTGTAGGTGTCGGAGGCATTGAGAGGGAGATACGAGGTGAAGTTTGACGAGTCATCGTCAACACGCGAGTTGGTATGGCTGTAAGCGGAGGTCGTCGGGTCAGCCGTTGATTAGTTGTCATAGCGAATAATCACCTTGACATTGTCGACAGCGCTGCTCCCGGAACCAACCTCTTGTGGAATAGCTCAGAAGTTGCCGCTAGTCAGACCCTTTGCGGCAACGATAACACCATAGCGCTGGCCCATACCGATGCGTAGGTCCGCTGTGTTGTACGGAACGATAGATACAAAGTCATTGGAGATGACTTCTATGGTGTGGTTATCGATCATGAAGCGGAAGCGGTTGTCAGCGGCCGCGTTGACCAGGCGAAGATGGTACCCAGTTTTGGCCTCGAAGACGGTTTGAAAGCGAGATCCAAAATTGCCGTTGTATGTGTTGGTTCCGTTAATGGGACCGTTCACCGCAGTCGGCGGTTCCCCTCTTGCGGCTTGGGCATCGAGTTGATCGGCGGTATACTAGCGAGGTCAGTAACAATGCTCTATCCGTCCTTGGTGTGCAATAGAGAGTGGAATAGAGAAGTAGAATGATATGGAAGGGAAAGGTATCGTGTTCATGCTCATGGATGTGAACATGGGCATGATCTATGATGTCCGTCACCCCGTCGTATCCAGTACCATATAAATGATATCGTACACTCGGCTACGGCAGTAGTGGAGTATTTCTGCCACTACAATAAATGCTCGCGAGCTGCTAGAACAATGGGTAGAATGTGCCACCAGAAGGTCTAGTAATTGATCGACGCGTATCATGCCCAGTTTCCATTTGCCATGACTTTTTGTACTTCCCTTATAGATTCTTTTGTCTCCATACCTTCTTACTCCTGTTTCTCTTTACTTCTGTTTTACTACCTTTTCATCCCTTTCTATGTCTCTGTAGGCCATAAAAGTCCTGCATATAACAGGCTAGCAGCAATTCAAGATGAGCAGGTATGCAGGGAAAAAAAAAAAAAAAAAATTGTCCTCCCAATCATCTGCAGTGAGCAGATAGAGCTTCTATTAATCTGCCACAGTGATAATCGCCCCGCTGTCACGAGCTCGGAATAGTAGATACCAACGGACTGAATCCTGTCTAAACTCTTGTAGCCGTCGACGAGAATATTGAGTCTGGAGAGGACGGAAGGAAAGGAATCGATTTACAGGATAAAGGGGTATTATCTATGGGTTCTGTGACCGCGCCAAGTGCTTTCTTTGTTTGCTTGCATGGGGGCGTTTGTCGATATAAGCCACTGAGGCGGCGTTGAGCCGTCATGCCTGCCAAATGAACTTGTTGGATAGGAGCAGCTGAGTGAGACCTGTTGTTGTTATCGGTAGAATAATAATAAATTCATAGTATGCCGCATCAATATGCTGTTGGTCTAGCGACTCCCTAAACACATATCAACGGGCCCTAAGGTATTCCCCGGAAATTACCATACAAACCACAACCACACTGCATCACATCAGGAATGGAGGGATATCGTATGTTTGTCTATCTGGTAATGTCTGGAATTGATACACCGTGAACCCATGATACACGTGACAGTGTAGTACTTCTGTAGGAAACTCAGCCTCGTCTCGCACAATATTCAGCCTCGGTCCCATCTAACAATCTCGAAGTCATATCTCATACCCTGGTCCAGAAGCTATTTTCATTATTAAACTGTTGGATAGCTTTTTCCTTTGATAATATTCCCTATATTCTCTTCCTCCCCTCCACGTCACTCAGAACGGCCAACTGCACATGGCCAGATGGCTTAAGGAATATGCCGAAATCAGCCCCCTGTGGACCGATAAATGAGACATCCAGTGATTCCATGTTGTGTCATAGGCGACACTTGCGTATCCGGCAATATGTGCCAGACTTCCCATCCCGATGCTGGAGGAAGCGGCTATTACTCTGCCGGCTGTACGGCCAACGCAACGAAATTTCACGGTATAGGCAATGGTTCTATTTGAGAGTATACAAACAGGGCAAGATTCAAGGAACCGCTGCGGTAAGTAATTGCCCCTATTACTAGCATGAATGCACAAAATTTTAACAAAACAGTAGTTATAAAAACCCTTCACCCTCTAGATGGGTTTCCTTTCCTTCTTTTTCTCCAGACTTGATATTCTCGTCAATGGCTACAATAGTTTAGATAGAAATACAATTTTGTTAGTATCTACTACTCGTGACAACCACAGCCTTGCCGAAAAAGATCACACACGTGAATTCTGACATTACCAATCTAGCTACCGCCTACAAAAGTGTTGATATGGATACTTAATGACTCATTCAGTTGAATAGGATACCTTGGTATCTTTTTGGTCGAACAATCTATAAGTTAACAAAACATGGTCAACATAAAAAACACCATCCAGTTAGTTACACTGTTAACAAAGGAGTACAAGTCATCATGTAGGTTAAGTGCCTCAAATACTTGCTGTGCTCGGGAGCGAGACAAAAATAGAAAAAGAAAAAGAAAACATAGTTTACATGTACAGGTACATCCAAGCTTGCTAAAACAGGTGCATGTGCATCATTTTGTGTTGTGTGTCACTGCTTGGATATTGGCTATCTGCTCCTGAAGAGGTAAGCTATGCAAATCACCAGCTGAAAGTGAAAATGATGAGCTCCTTGGTGCGACATGGCATGCTTGTGTCAATCACTATGCTCAGTATAATGTGATAGGCACTATCCACAGCGGATAGAGAAAAAACTCTGATTGAAAAAACTATGTATTGCTGTCACGGGTTCGGAATAGTAGATAATAATGAATCAATGATCCTATCTAGACTATTGCAACCATCGACGAGAATACCGAATCTGGAGAAGAAAAGAGAAGAGGAAATCTATCTAGGTAATGAAGGGGTTTTATAAAGGTTGTTGGCGACATGGCTGAGTAGCAGCATTTGCGATGTATCATTCATTGCTGCAGTGTTGAGCCATCATATATGAGTCGTCACAATTGCAAAACATTTTATAACTAGTCTGACGGCAGTCAACTAAGTGCAGAAGGGAAAGTCGTTGCAAAAGAAGTTCAAAGAGACAAAGGGAGTATAATGTGCATAATGCATGTATGCAGTAGTCATAGTCAAAGGATGCTGACTGCATAGCCGTAGTCCCCGGTCCTATCATTTCATCGTAGATGCGATTAGGCATAGATAAGAAGTATGTCGTAGATAGGCGGCAAGTCGCCCTGGTTGGTCAGCAGGAGCAGCGGGTATCAATTGGCCTTCAGCATATATGGAAGTCAACAGTTCTTTACTCCTATCAGCAACGATGGCCCCCATGCACCAAATTATGGCTGTCTGATAGACATTCTCCTCGCCAACTCAGCCTCAGTTTTGAGCTAGCAGAATAACACGCATCTTCGTGTCTGTTTCTTATTCGTTTTCCTTCCATTATCTACTGTCGCTTGAGCTTTTGTCTTTGGTGTTTATGGATTCAGGAAATACGAGCGCGCCCCACGTATCAACCCACAGCAATGGAGCTAAGCATCAGTTGGCGTACCAGTATTACCGTGGCAGGAGCTGTGGTTCTAATTTGTGTTTGGATCTTTCATACACATCGCGTGTTGCAACAAAAAGCAGAAGAAAAACATTATTCGAAGAATTCATTGGAAGAGAAAAAAGTGAGTGGTGCAGAGAAACTGATATCAGGCTTATTTCTAACTTGTTGCAGGAATCGGAGAATCGACCACCCATCGATATTTTGTATCCCCATGCGGATAGCCAAGGCGCCAATGATGCAGAGGTCGAGTATGTTTTTTGCTGTATTCGAATGCTTTATCAATATTGCTAATGTATTTAAAGTATCGTTGCTGTCCACGGCCTTGGCTCAGCGGCAGATTGGTCGTGGGTAGACCTGGCCTGGCCCACGGGCCGCCCATTGGGCCGGCCCAAAAACCCGCCCATGGACGGGTTTGGACAAAAGTCTTCGGCCCATGGGCGGGCCGGGCATGCTTTATCCAGACCCAATGGCTCATGGGCTGGCCCATTTGGCCCAAAATGGGGCAAAATCCAGCTCGCACGTGCCTTGCATAAGTTATCCCTCTTTTCTTGTAATTTTCACTGTATCAGCTTTACAAGAAGAAATCATACTGAATCAGTACAGAAGGTAACAGTTATATTTGAATTTATATACAACATATTGTTTAATTTAAACCTCATAATCAGCAAGCCATCTTGATCGCTTTCGAACCCTTCCTGATATCCTCTGGGTTGACTGCTGAGGTAAATCAGGCTCATTATTTGATTTGGATGAATGTGAATCTTGGGATGAAACACTTATTTGCCTCTTTCTTCCCT
>NW_024467302.1:509192-645044 GCF_000600275.1 Aspergillus ruber CBS 135680
GCCCGTCGTATATTCCGTTCCGGGATCTCTGTGGGCACGTGATTTGACGCACGTCCCACCTCCGACGTTAAATAGCAACTACTACTACTACTACTACTGCTACTGAAAGGAAACTAGAAGACGTTGTCTAAGAAGTCGAAAGAATTCAGGTCAGAAGTTATATTCCTGTAGACCTTTCAAGCACTCGTCATTCGTGCTTATAGTACACGCCAGAATATCAGATAAACGCTTTAAATCAACAAATCAACTGAACAGAAGCAGTCCCATCGTACCCAAAACAGAAAGGTAACGCAAATAGTCATAATACTTCAATATAGTAGCAAGAGGCAGAGTATCTCGGCGAGGAAAGAGAGCAAAAACATCTCCTGGAACAGGGTATCCACGTGGTCAGTCATCACGCATTCGAATCACGCTTAGAACTCTTCTTGTTCCTGGAAAAACATAGAGAAGCTGATAATCGTGCCATAAATGAGCAGACCACCGATAATCGACATAACCATCGCAGGAATCTCAATCGCGCCGCTGTGCGCCAGTACTGCGGGGAGAGCTGAGAGTTGTTAGCTTGCTTTCTTATTGAATCAAAGGTATGCTGCTCCTAGCGTTTCTAGAAAGAAAATCTTTAGGATAACGGTATGAGTCGTGCGACGTACCAATACCCATCAGCACCAAGAATCCAGTCAAGAACCGCCCGAAATCAGCCACAGAGTTACCCGAATTGTCGATGAAGTCGTCTGGGTTTGCACATCGGGCGCAGATCCAATTGGGTAGAGGCGCAACAACGTAAGTTGCAACGACAGTCAACGGAAGGAAGTTGTGCCATATGGCCGAGGAAAGGATAACAAGAAGGAAACCGATTGCGAGAATCTAGATAATGCATGTATCAGTATCAGCGCCAAACCAGCAAGTTTAGACAGAGTACATACAAAAGAAAGACCAATAATGGTCTTGAGGCCTGCGGTCATGACTGCAAAGATGGGGACCTATTGCTCGGTCCAGGAGCTGCGGGTATTATGTAGTGAAGGACTGAAGAGTATCGCGCTGCAATGAAAGTACCTTGAAGCAAGTCCAGCTTCAAACAAGATACGAGGGCCCGATAGAGCGTGCAAAGTTCGTCTGCATCGAGGCCGCAGCGAATGGATCAACGTTGCTTAACAGTAACTGCGTCGTTCAGTCTGTAGGGTGACGTTGGCAGAAGGCGGCAGCAACGGGAACTCGGGGAATTACTGCCTGAGGCGCCAAGGCCATAGTCCTAGGCCAGCCTCAGCGGGACTCCAAAGCTCCCCATCATCATCATCACCGCGTTTGCTGCTCGTCGTCTCTATCTCTCGCCTATCCCCCGGCCATTCATCTGTCCTCACTTCTACCGTTCTTGCTATAAACAATTTATCACGTTCACGGCTGTCTAATCTAATCCAGCATCCTTCGTCATGTTCAGAAACAACTACGACAATGATGCGGTCACCTTGTACGGCCCCATTAGCTACCCTATCTATCTAGGAAGCTTCTTAGCAACTGACATTGGCTCTGAATAGCTCGCCGCAAGGCCGGATATTCCAAGTTGAATACGCACAAGAAGCAGTCAAGCAAGGCTCAGTTGTGGTGGGGCTTGTCAACAAGACACATGTTGTCCTGGTCGGCTTAAAGGTTCGTCGGCGTCATAACTACTCTGAGTAAAAAAAAGAGAATAGCTGTATTAACGTTTGCCTCTTGCTAGCGAAACGCCGAAGAGCTGTCGTCGTATCAGAGAAAGATCATCGAAATCGACTCGCACATGGGCGTTGCTATCGCCGGTTTGGCATCGGATGCCCGTGTGCTTTCCAACTTCATGAAGCAGCAGTCGCTCGGCTCTCGAATGACCTACGGCCGTCCTATCCCCGTTGAGCGGATCGTTTCTCAGATCAGTGACCGTGCCCAGCTTAACACCCAGCAATACGGAAGACGGCCATATGGCGTGGGGTTGCTCGTTGCCGGTGTTGACGAATCGGGGCCCCATCTGTTCGACTTCCAGCCTTCGGGAATGACATACGAAATGTCTGCTTGTGCCATCGGAGCCCGGTCGCAGATGGCCCGGACGTACTTGGAGCGGAATCTGGACAAGTTCGCTGACAGCAGTCGGGACGAGCTGATTACACATGGTCTGCGGGCCTTGAAAGAGACTCTTTCTCAGGACAAGGAGCTTACTGTTGACAACACTTCGGTTGGTGTGGTTGGGTTGGCCCCCGAGGGTTCCAAGGGCCGGATCGAGAGCTTTAAGCTATACGATGGTCAGATTATCGCACCACTGCTGGAAGCTCTGGAGCAGACGGAGTCTGGGGAGACTAGAGAGGGGGAGATGGAGGTGGATTCATAGGGTCGATTTATGCCCGTAGATGTTTGCAGATGAAAAGACATGTTACTATCCAGGTATGAATTAAGAATAATGGTGTTTAGATGCGTACAACAAACATTATTTGTAACAAGATTTTCTAGCTTTATCATAAACCATCGAAGGAATAATCTACTCATCACCCCAGTTCAGCTGCATCTGTCCACAACTAGAGTTATACCCAAGGAGCTTCCCCCAAACCTCCTTAACCTCCTTAGCCTCTACCAAAATCTGCGAATTAGCAGGCCCAATATACCCCTTCTCAACCGCATTCTTTACCCACGCCAACAACCCATCCCAATACCCATTAACATTCATCAAAATAATCGGCCGCCGATGAATCCCCAACTGATTCCAAGTAGTCATCTCCATAACCTCCTCAATCGTCCCAAATCCACCAGCAAGTGTCACAAACCCACTCCCCGGACCTCCCTCCATAACTTTCGTCGCCATCAACCTCTTCCGCGTATGCATGTCCGCCGTGATAGTCGTCACCCCATATTCAGACTCCTGCAGCAACGCAGCCTTGCTGATGGGGTCGTTGAGCACACGCTCTGCATCTTTGCCGTGAGACATGGTCTTGTGTTCTTGTTCTTGAGCCTTTTGGGCGTTGTCGTAACCGGGTTCTATGCGGATCAGGGCGCGGGGGATTACGCCGTGGACGGACTCGGGGCCAGATAGGCGCACAAGGGTGCGGGCAATTTCGCCCATTAGACCTGATGTGCCGCCGCCGTAGACGAGTTGGATGTTATGTTTGTGAAATTCGTGGGCGAGGGCGCGGGCGACTTCGAGGTGGGCTGGGTCGTTGCCGGAGACGGAGCCACAGCTATGGTTTTATCAGTTTTGATCATTTGGAATGTTTTAGAGCTGGGGGTGCTTACAAGACGCAGACAACGGCACGCTTGATTTCGCTAGCCATTTTGGATATTATGGTTGTGTAGCAGAGTGTTGACGGTTGTCAGGAAGGTTGGAAGCTGAGAAAATAAAATATTAGGTTGAGGTCCTCAGCAACCCCTCCATCAGCTAGTCACGTTTCACTTGCTACAAAAAAGATGCCACCCCAGCAATTCTACAAGAATTCTAGTAATGAATGACCGTACCAGAAAAGTATAAAACAGATATACGATTATGTGGTTGTGTTCCAAAATAGCTCATAGATCGGATGAAACTAAGATGTCATCCCCGCACTGAGATACAATGCGTTGAAACTCTCTATGGAAGTTGAAAAAGGGTATCTTATACAATTTAAACACCAATCTTACTCTTCTTCTTCCGCAGCTTCTCGTCAGCAACAGGCGTGCTGCCGCCTTTGTCCGACTTCCCAGGCGTCTCAACCCTGACTTGTGGCGTCCCAACTCTCGTAGGAGCATTCGTAGCTGTGCCAGCTGTTGCTGTCGGTAGTTGTAGTCCTTGCTTCGTTTTATCCACATCTCCTGACCGTGACAAGATGAAAGAACCTGGTTCTCCGACTAACGGGCTCTCGTCCATGAACTCGTCGCCATAGCGTGACAAAAGGTTGAATGACTCCGCTAGTGTCCTTGTATCCTGCAATGTCGAGCCAATGTTGCTAGGACCTGTGCCTTGTAGCGATGTCTTGCTTTGTGATTCCCCCTCGGGCATAGGTGTGCTATCTTCTTTGCTTGTCTGGGATTGTATCCCCGGTTGACTCGTCTCGCTCGATTTGATTGTAGGTGGCATATATGTATGTCCATAAGACGGAGTGAAGCTTGGCAGCGTGGACGCCGTCTTCAACAAACTTGTCAAAGACGTAACAGCTGAAAGCTATCCAAAGTCAGCACCAACCCCTGTCCGCAAAAACCAAGGTATCACCTACAATCCGATTTCCAATCACACTTGCCACAGACGGCGCCATATAAATACAATCCCCCATGACAAAGAAAGTCGATAGCACCACAACCTCGTCATCTAGCCCACCACGCTTCCGCCTCGCCTGTTTCCGAATTATCCAGATGTTCGACGGTTCATGCGCAAAGCTCGTCTCAGACTGCGCCGCTGCCTGCAACGGATCGTATGCTACCACGAATTCTAGTCCCTGCATTGTACTTAATCGGCCCTCGAAGGCTTCGCGCGTTTCAACGAAATGGCGGAAGGCTTCATTATAGTTGGCTTGGATGGCGAGGGAGGCGTTGTTGGAAGTTGCGTCAAAGAAGGGGGATTCGGCGAAGTAGAAGAGAACTATTCACACTCGGGAGACTATTAGCTTCAAGTATGGATTGGGCGATTGACAAGGTGTAGTGCATACTATTGTTTGAATGTAAAAAGCCTCCCATCATCTGGACGTGCGGAGGAGACCGCCAGAGGATTTCCTCCAGGGAAGTATCTTGGCCTGTTGCCATTCTGGACGACTCGCTGACTGTATTTCGATTCAGGAATATGTCCAGAAATCAGTGCAATGGATGCGCCAGATGATTTGTAAACTGTTAGTTTGGGGGTTTGGAAAGTTGGAGATAATTCCTCCGCAGGGAAGTGGTGTTTGGTTTGTTTGCATCCAAATATGTAGGTACTGAGACGTCATTCACCTCGAAGTGTACAATAAGTGGAAGGTGGTAGCTATTTCACATGAAAATTCTAGTGTAGGGCTTCAAAAAAAAAAAAAAAAGCTAAAGCCCTCTATATTAATTTAGCTTGACAGTTTGATATTTACAGGGAAATAGCAGAAAATACATACCAGAATGCGAACTATACAATGTCATGAAAGGAACGAGAAACCAATCCTATAACCCTAACGCTAAATGTTGAATCGAATCTCTACCATCTATCCCAATGCAAATATATTCAAATGTTGAAGCCGACCCAAAGTGAACAAATTAGAAAAAAGGAGGCATGATGAAACATAGACATAGAAGTGTAAAAACCTTCACAACCTCCCTCGGCCGTTCGAGTCCAAAGGCGTAAAGATGTTGCAAACAGTCCTTAACTTAGTCAGCATCTCATCCCACTCGCCCTCAGCAGTGCTAAGAGTGGTTACTGCTCCACCAGCACCAATCCGCCATAACTGCTCCTCGTCCCTATCATCAGAGGACGAGAAGGCAGTGCGGATGAGGACGGAAAAGCTTCCTCCACCTCCTAGGTCAAGGTATCCCATGGTACCGGAGTAGATCCCACGCGTCCGATTCTCTATCGAGCTTAGGTGCATGCATGAGCGTTCCTTGGGTGCGCCGGTCATTGAACCGGGAGGGAGGCATCGTTGTAGAGCTGTGAGTCCGTGAACGGCCATATTCGATGTCTGAAGTTGTGGCATGTCCCGTACTGCAGGACCCAGCCGGCATGGGTTGACATCACCCTTGACGTGGGTGATCATTTGGAAAACTCGTCCGTGGTCTTCAACTTCGAGGAGTTTCTCGACGTAGACGTTACCGGAGCCACATATGCCGTAAAGGTCGTGACGGATTAGATCCGCAATCATGAGATTCTCTGCCACTTCTTTTGTTGAACCCAGAATTTCCTTAGCCTTTTCCATGGTCATGTTGCCGGTCTTGCGTACCGTGCCCTTCATCGGTTTCATCTCAAGGGTCGATTCTCGGTCCCAGTTGAGGAAACATTCAGGGCTGCTGCTCACGATCTTGACGTTTCCGAGTTTTGCATAAGCGCTGAATGCTGCGGGATTGTACTTCCTCAGGCGCTTATACAGCTTCCAGGGAAAATTTGCGCGGCCGCTGTCAGTGTTCGGAGATGGTAATGCGATTGACGTTTCGCAGGTTAGGCATAACTCGTACGATTCGCCGGCTTCCAGCTCAGCCTTGCAATCTCCCACTTGCTTGAGATAAGACTGTGAACTGGGAAAAGTAATCTCGCCCTGATCGAGGATGGAGTCTAAGGTTTGCATATCATCCGCGATGATATTATCGTCACCATTTAGGGTATTAGCAGTTAGAAGCTCATTGAGCAACTGAACTGTCTGATCAAGCCAGCCAGCTGGCACGTTGTCAGATTCTCGAGTTGACTGAACAATGAATCGACCCATCTGGTTGTCAACGACAATACTCCGATCAGTCCACAAAAGACTGGCATCCGCAGGGTCCTCAACGGTGGCACCATTGCGCGAAGAATGACCCTCAAAGCCATTATGCATGCCTTCTGCATCCTTCGGGCGTGCAAGGCAAGCAAGGCCCATTTCGTAGGAAAAGTATCCTAAGAACCCTCCCCAGAAGGGAACAGTATGGTCACCATTGTCGACCTTTTTCATCTCCATCAGATATCTCAACGCATCCCAGAACTGAAATGCCGAAAGTGACTTCTCAACGAACGTCGTGTCTTCACGCGATTTCGTTGCGCCCCGATTGCTCAAATCTTCCAGTAATAACTTCCCAGAAGCACTGTAGTATTCCAATCTCCACGAACCTGGACTCGGAACAGATATGATACTATATCTTCCGTTTGACTGGAATAGTACGGTTGGCGAGCCGGGGGTGTTGAGCGCCTCGCATATCGTTTCCGCGGTCAAACCAGCTCGTGAGAATGATCGACAGGCAGACTTTCTTGAAGTTGAAGCACTCCATTTCAACATCGTAAACGCGATAGCCGGAAGAGAAGCCACATCATCCGAGCGGGTAACGAGTGTGTCCGGGAGCGTTCCATAACCCCCACGCCCGGTCCTTTTGTTGAAGTTCAGAACCATTTCCCACCATCTCCTGAGTAATTGATCGCAAGCTTTTCTATCGGATTTGCATGATTCTGGGTGGAATTGTACACCCCAGAACGGTTTGCTCCGGTGGCGAATAGCCATGGGAATCTGCGTTCCCACTTTAGTCTCCGTGTTGTCAATGAACAACCAAGCGAGGAGATCGAGTTCGTTGTCAAGTTTTGTAGGACCAGTTTTCCCTTCAATAGAAGCCTCGTGATTGTCCAATCTAGCATATAATGAATGGTAAAGCGTAACCCTGAGATCGCGCATCCCATCAAAAACATCCTCCCCCGCCGTAGAAATCCGATGAACTTGACCATGCAACGGATACGGCAACCTCCCAATAGGAATTCCATGATGAAGACACAAACTCTGGAACCCTAGGCAGATCCCAAACACAGGTAACATATCTGCCTCGCCAAGGTTCCAGATATCTTTCATAATACCGACGTCTTTCGGAACCTTGGGGTCTCCGGGCCCAGGCCCGAGAACCACAGCCTCATAATGCTGCAGGAATTCTGTGATGTTACCGTCTGGCCATTCCAAGTCGATTGTCATCACAGTGACCTTGACGTTGAGGACTTCTTCGAGCATGGCGACAACATTGTACGAGAATGAGTCGTAGGCGTCGATGTAGAGGATGCTCTTTCTACCAGCATTTTTCTCGATTCTTGGGCATAGAGACTCACTGGTCTCCGGTGGTGTCCAGCTTCCTAGCAATGGTGCCATAGTGCTTACCCCAAGGGTTGCGGGGTATCAGAACAAGGTAGACCGGGCCAGAATGGATGGCAAAGTTAAGGACCCTGACAGAAATTCAAAATATATAGCAGAGGAGCAACAATCCTTGTCCTGCCCTTCAAACTGTTTAAAGACCGACTGGAGCAGCCAGAGGAATCATCGCATCGCAAAAGTCGCGACTCCGAAGTAGCGATGGCGTTAGAATGTCGCGCAAATCATGTAAATTGCTGATAAACGAGTGATTTAGGGTAGCGAGCCCGTGCGCCTTTCCAGTTCAATATTCAAACTTATTATGAGATATAGAGAAACGCAAAAGAAGAATTAGAACGGTAATGGTGGAGAGTACAAAATGATATGCGGGACGACATCGGAGAGTGGAGCGGCAAATAACGGAACCTTTTTTTTTTTTTGCCCCAACTGCTCTATGCCTACTAAATAATAATAACGAGAAAATTTGTCCCTCAATATTGTTCTAATCAAAATCAAACGCAATTGTTCATACAAAGGTGCCGAAACCAACCTAAAAAATCCTAACATGGGTATTCAATCAATCATTATCATAGAATAAATTCGGACATAAATTTCCAATATCCAAATATCCCTCGTCAATTCGTCAAAGCATCAAGATGCAGCTTGGCTAGGAGCCTGCCTCCCAGGTGCGGCAAGTTTAGTCGCAATCTTGGGGAAGTAATGAGCCACAAAGCCCTCGGTATAGTAACTATGCGCAGAGCTATGGTCTCCTACGAGATTATGAGCCAGTTCGTGGCACAAGATCACCCACCAGTACACCAGGGCTTCAGTGGTGTCCTGGCTCTGCAGAAGGTTTGTTTCGTGTAACTGCTGGAAGTAGAAGTAGTTGCAAAAGATGCTTCCGGCCCGGTTGAATGCTATCGTTCGCCCGCCAGGGTCGTAGAAGACATTCATCGTGTTGATGCTGAGGGAGAAGATATCGGCGCACTCGATAAGCACCGAGGCGAATGAGTTGATGCCCGAACCGTTCTTTGCGAGAAAATTGGACCGGTCTCCGAGGTTCTTCGTGAAAAGCAGATTGATTCCGCAAGAGAGTGTGGCAATGAAGTCCAGCTCGTGACTGGGCTTCTCATCACAGTAAGACTTCGTCTCGGTGACCTCACTCGTTTCAGGTCGACTGTAGACGCCAGAAGACCCATGGGGTCGACAGGCTTGAATGGCGGAGATAAGTTCCGAATGCAACTTGTGTGGGGAGTTAACCGCAGGCTGCTCTGGACGGGACGTCTTTGGATCTTCAGTGGAGTACGGTGGCGGAGGCGTGGAATCCCGAGTGGACTCGACAGGGTTTGGCTGCGATGGCCCCTGAGAAAGGAGATTCGAGTTGCGTCCATTTTCCAATCCAAGGCGTCTAGTCAAGTTGGCGAACAAGCCACGTGGGCGTTGTTCTTGCACAGGCTCAGGAGCTTGGGGTCGTGAATCGTGACGGTCATTTTTTTTCGTAGGAGAGTCAGGGAAATCGCCCGGCATCACAGCCTGTGAATTTTCCTCTTCCACCTGGCGGGATTGTGTTTGCTCCTTTGCCCATGCAGCTTCCCTCTCTTGAAGCTGTCTTCGTTCTCCCTCCAGCTGTTGCTGACGCTTGTCCTCTGCTACCTTTGCTTCCTGGGCTTTCTGTTTAAGGATCCGCTCGACGTTGTATCCTCGAGTCTTGAGCTCTAATAGATCAGTCTTCAGCAACATCTCTAACGTGAGTGTCGTATGAAGCTTCGGACGATAAAGAATCAGGTGCACGAGGGCCTGGCTAATCTCATAGAAATCGAATTTCCCGGGACAAATCCACAAAGTCCAGGCCCGCGACTGCAGCTGCGTGACAACGGCACTTCGCTTTTGTGTGAGCGACACACGACGACCCATGAGAGACCGCGTTAGAGATATCGTATTGACAACCTGCACCTGTAGATTCTTCTCAAGCCATCTGACATCATGTCGTATCGTATCCGGGGACTGGTCATGGAGGTATAGCCTTGTGCGTTCGCGAATGAGTTTCTGTAGCTTGGTTGCCGGGCGCTGGTCAGCAGCCATTGATCCCCAACTAGCACGCTCCTCGACAATGGTGCTCAACGGGATGGCTCCCAATGCAAGGTAAAAGTTCTCTAACGCCTCTTCCTGTGGTGCTGCTAGGACATGCTCCTTGAAAAGGTTGAAACTTTGGAAGTCATCTACCACGACAATATCTTTCGCTGAAGCCAAAGTCCATTCTTTAATGCTTTGATCTTCATCGTAGTCATCGTCGTCCGACTCGACAGACTTGTCTTTGCTGGGACTCCGTTGGGCCAAAGAAGAGATATCTTTGCTGGCCAGTAGGAACGGTGCCCTTTTCATCTCCTGGAAGAGTTCCTTGTCCTTCTTCAAAGCCATAAGACTCTCGGAAAGTGTTCTGAGAAGCTTGAGGTACTTATCGGCGCTCTGAAATGTCGAGGATATTCTTGCGGGCTCCTTCACCAAAATTTGTGCCAATTCAGGCTTGGTTGGCTCTCGCTTCGAACCAACTGCCATTAGGAATAAGTTGGCTTCCTGGCCAAAATCAACAAAGTCAAATATGTCCTTGTAGTCCTCGCCATCTCCAAGGTAACAGAGCCTAGGCGCCACGCGTCGAACTTTTTCGCCTTTCTCCACCGTCTCATTTATCCCAACAGGCACTATCAGCGCGCTACAAACGCGATCAATGTCTCGTACGCTAATCTCTGACACTCTTCCAGAAAGATACTTGAAGAGCACCCTCGCGTCTCGCTTCGTGCTTGGAGGCCGTCGGATTAAACGATCAAGACATTCCGTCACGGGAGGATGCTGTCGTACTCCAAACTTGGAGGCGTGTGCTTGAAGATCCTGTCGAAGAATCCTGAAGTCAAATAAAGTGGCACCATCGTCCGTGAAGCATTTTCTCGCCGGACTTAACTCATCCGTACCTTCAATAGGAAGGAACGGGACATCAACCGCACTGGCATCAAAGCTACCGTAACCGTTGGCGTGATACTCGGAAATGTAGTATGCGAGGGCCCTTAAATGAAGAGCTCTATTTCCTTCCAAATTTGCCTTCGCCATGAGCTGTATGAGTTCCGGCGCAGATGGATAGCGCCTCAACCCCATCATATATAGGAATTTAGCCTCATTGCTGGCAGGTTCATACCTTCCAGGCCATTCGATGATTGGAAGTTCGAGGCTCCGAAGGGAAGCATTCGGCTCGTACAGATCAGATATCTTATAACGCTTTTGCGAACTTGTTTTCTGGTCGCCAGGACTTTCAGCGGTGCAGATTCCGGTCTTCTTTAACTTCTGGATATCATTTGTCGGGATGTCATCTCGAACAGAAGCAAGATAGCGCATCAAGTCTACATGGCTCCACTTTGGTTGTTTCTCATTACTTCCTTCAGGTGCTGCAGGGGCATCCAGGAGACGCTCAAAGATGACGCTGAGCTCAACGGTCTTGCGGACGCCAAGATTCGCAAGGAACTTTTCTTTGACACCGTTGAGACCATGCACGACAGGGAGGTCATCAAATAACCGTACAGATGGGAAATACGTCTGCGCAGGATATTTCATTCCAAGCTTCGTCGGAATGACAGTGTGTGACTGGAGCAGACTAATAATAGCCTGTTTCGATGAGTGGCTTAGGCCTTCGAATTGCTTTGACAAAACTGGAAGAACCTGGGCGGCAAATGAGAATGTTCTGGTAATATCATGTTCCACAGGAAGAGAGTTGCGGTTTCCAGAATTCGTGACAATCCAACGTAACCATGGGGTCAGTTGTAATTCCGTCCACCCCAGAGCTTCCAGCTCATGTTTGGGCAAAGACTTGGTGTATTTAAAAGGCAAAACAGACGGTGGTAACGGTAAATCCGCAGGTATCCGTTGGGGGTTCAAGAAGCTTGTTATGTCTGCAAAAACCAACAGTCGTGTAGTAGTCCCATTGTCGTCCTCATCGTTTGCAACTGCCACACTCAGGAGGCTTGTAATTGATTGAATGTCAAGCTGGGCCGAAGCAGCCTTCCGGCCAAGCCATGAAAGAAATTCAACAACCTGTTTGGATTGCAAAGTACTAGATTCCAATTCTCGCTTGATATCTGACACCGTAATGTCAGTCACCAATCCAAAATCTGTCAATTTTCTGACAAAGTCTTTTGCGCCGGACACAAATTCATCCGGTAAGACAGGAATTGTGTCCATAAAGCTAAGGTCTTTGGGAGCTATGCGCGCTTGATGACTCTGAATAATACCGCACGTTGAAAGCACCTCAATAGATGCCTTCTTGTTACATGTCCAGAATCCATCTTCAATTAGCTGTCCCAGCTGTGATAATGGGGTGGACTCGCGGAAAACAAATTGGTTCGCGGTATGAATTGTTTCGGGAAGCACATGCACAATATCGTCCTTGCGAGTCTTCGACAATTGCGATTTCTCTACAACTGATGACAGCTTGGCCTTTATCGACGCCATTTCTGCTGCCCAGGCAACCCGACATACAATACCTGCTGCTCTCAGCATCTCAGTATTCCATTTGCTAATGTATCGAGTGTTAAGATCGATACTCTCCCGCTCGACAGTCGGGATCACAGAGGGAGCGGAAATATGAGCATTTAATCCTGTTGTCTGCTGAGTGGGAAACCCTATGAAAATTCGACCAGCCTTGGATGGTAAGATGGAAGCGAGGACTTCAGACTGAGATGCGGAAGCACCCGACGCCATGCTAATATCATATGAGGGCGTTAAGACGGCAATCGTTGTTTTTTTGGGGGGAGGCTTGCGGGTAGCACGTTCAAGTTCACTGCTCAAAGATGAACTGACAGACGATTGAATTGAGGCAGTATTGGTGTGGAGGAACACTGAAGCTGTCAGTGATTTAGTCATATCCTCCGAGTCGCTAACGCTATTGTGTTTTTCTGTTTTTGCTAGCTTGTCTTTCTCTGGGTTTTGCCCAGTCAGTTTGGAGAAGAAAAAAGAGCGCAACGAGCTCGTCGTATCCCTAAGGCCATCCAAGCGAAACACGCTCGCGTTTGGATTCCACTCGACAATCCGCATCCAAGAAGCGTCGATTTGAGCGACTTCACGGGCGACATCGACAATTTTCATTAGACCCTGGGGCGTCTTAGTATCAATGTCGCGAGGGATCGATAAACTGATGCTCGGTGCTGTCTTTTTTGTAAGACGTAGAAGATTCCAGTCATCTAGCCACAGCTCAATGCATTCGAGACCGACGAACGTAAGACTGGTGGACAAAAATTGGCATAGTTGCAGCAACGACGGAACTGGAGACGTATCATTTCGATAGTCTAAGACGAAGGTTGTCTCTGTATTTGAAGATTCAGTCAATTGTAGTCTTCGGGTAAACAGCGCATTTCCCTTCCAGTAGAAGGCCATGGCCTCCTTTCCGGATGACACAAATGGCTCTTCACAATCGTCGAAAACGCTATAAAACCCAACGCCGAATGCTCCAATCTTCGTTTCATCTGGGTTTCCATCTGCGATGCGCTTTAACCTCGCCCAGTCCTTCTCACTGAAGGGAGTACCGTTGTTGGAGACTAAGAGACGTCTCAGCGTATGGTGCGAAATAGTATGCTTAATTAAGGCTGTCTGGTCCACAGATGCTGGTATAGGAACTGTGGTTGACGGTAGCGTTTCGAACTTGATAGTCACTTTGGTGGCATCGGCATCTGCTGCGTTCTGAATCATCTCTCGCAAAACAGTCCTGTTTAGATATTTAAAAGATTAGTCATGTCTTCTAAGCCACAATATAAAATAGCAGGATGTACAATACATACCATTTTCCTGAATACCTTGCAAGCACTTTAGAGATCAAACCACGTGTGTCAACTGTAACAGCTTCCTCATCGTTCCCTGACCCCATTGTCTGCGCTTTGAGCGCATTGAAATCAATTCTCAACGCCATCGTGCAAAAGAATTCCTTAATTATATGAAGAAGAGCAAAGTCAAAGCAAAGCCCTCTTGCTCGCAAAATCAAATATAAGATTAAAAGTCCAGTTCGGTTTACTTTCAACCAGAGCCTGGTTTCGGCGGCATGAGGCTCAGCAGCGCGCTGACTCTAAACAATGCAGTGTCTTTCAAATAGCAATAGTCCTTTAAGCAAATGATGTCGCCACAACGCAACAAAGGATCTCAGCAACAGAGAATGACGAAGAATGAGGAGGAGAGTTTAGGATGCGCGAAGGCAATATTCGGAGACAAGCGGAGTTAATCGATAACGCTTATCAGCATGTCCCTGGCTGAGTCAGCAATAACCCCCGTGACTGACCGCCCCGCTGTATAGGAGAGTCGCTTCGGACCAGGTAAACTAGTCTCGTGGTCTCTCAGAGCTTCTTTGGTTGAGTTGCACACTCAACGATTGATGCTGGGTTGCATCTTTGCTAACGAATTTCTTGTTAATCTCTGATTATTAACCATTGTTGTTTCGTATGACCTCCGACTACTTGTTTACTTTCCTGGTTGCAGTCTTGAGCATATCGCCGACTGCCTCCGCTCCGCCTCTCTTCAGATGACATGATGGGTGTTGACCCTCTCTCTCCGATTGCGCCGGTGCGTCTAAGGGCGCTGCTGCTTCCTATCGGCAAGATAAAACGATCAAAGTTCTTAAGCTTTGCTGCAAGACTCCAAGCCGAATATGTCGTTCGACTGGGGGACATCAGTCCCGATTCGCGACCCAATCGAAGTATGCATTGACTTGCTTGTGCCATTAGCTTTGATGCGGAGGATCCCCTTTAATGGAAACTGACCGGGATCTGATGTAGACATGTTCTCCCCGTTGGCATTTCCTACCGGCATGATCCTCTACGACCTTTCCTTCTCCGTGCCCCCGACATCCCACCTCGAGCTGTTTCCCTTTGAAATATTTAGAGAACCGCTGGTTGTGATTGCGATAGCCGATGGAACAGAGCTTTCTAAAGGCCCGAAAAGCAGTGAATCGGACTCCGGGATAAATCGCAGTGATGAGAGGCCAGAAGGACTGGATGAACTCCTCGAAGAGATGGATGTTGTACGGGAGAGGAATCCTCGAGCGTTGGTCCATCAACTTTTAATATTCGATTTCGAAGGACAAATCAATATTTCGAATGGCCCGGACGACGTCCTATGGGTTCCGCCACCGCAAGCTTCCAAAGCCACTACTATGAAGACAGTGCTGTGCGACATAACGTCCCTTCTCTTGTCCGAACTGGATGACTTTGCAAAGACGATGCAGAGTATTCCATCCATCGAATCTCCCAAGGCGTCATCCTGGGGTCCACATCGAGGACCGGAATTACGCCCACGGCCCACGGACAAGTTAATGCACCGGATGACCTTGCCCTCACAATTTCCACCTAATCCCGACTCCGCGCCTGAAACTCCGTTGAGTTCGAACCAGAGTTCTCCTGCTCCTAGCGATCATGAAACTCCAACAACGTTCGACGAGATAACTCGATCTATACAAATATCAAGCCGCTCCAACAGCATTGGGAGATTCAACTCACTGTCGACGAAAGAGCACAGTCGTGATCGGATGTCAGTAAGTGGTATGAGCGCCACTGATCGCACAAAAAATCGCATCAAGGGTCGTGTGGGTGTCGTTATTGGTACTCTTTATCTCCAGGCAGGTCGATGGCCGGATGCACTAAAAGAACTCGTCGAGGCTGCTTCGAGTGCTAGGGCAAGCAGTGACTATGTGTGGCACGCAAAAGCGCTCGAGTCGATTCTACTTTGTCTCGTCATGTTTGGGTGGGCAGGAATGGACTTTCAAATTCCTCCAATCTGTTATCCGGTTGCCGATAAGTCTGCAAAGTCATTGATTAGCAGTGGCTTCGATTCGAGCCATGGACAGTCAACACCTGGGAACCGCGTCATTTCTCTACAGAACCTGTCGAATTTATTACCCGACCTGTCGCATAACATCATAAATCTCTACAGCCGCGCCGCTAACATTACAGATGAGCCGCTTCCGCAACTTGTCTTTTCGGAGACCGTGATTCGTTTATCACGGTTGCTGGTGGCTGCGCGTATTCGTGATGGCACACTGGACGATAATGCGCTGAAGCATATCGTCATGAATGAGTCTATATCACCCCTACACCAACCAGAACGTCCACGTGGGACAGTATTACTGAGAAAGTCCGACATTGCGAATTTCCTATTCCGTGCATTGCCATTATCTCCCGGCTCAGATTTGCCTGCCACGGATGCAATACCCATTGTAGTTGGTGTGATTTCCGTTCTGCATATATTGGATTTGCCCAGGAAGAAAGCCTTTGTATTAAGAGAATTGCTGTCGACAATGGTGCCGACCCTTGTTCAAGCGCGTAAGATTGGTGCAGCAGAGGTTGGAATCCACCCTGCCGCGGGACTGGCATCTCTCAGCGATGCTGCATTTGAGATCAATGCACTTGATCTTGGGTCTGGGAACATGGAATCAAGCTTGCGCATGCTTCTTGCTGCGATTGGAGAGATCTACGGTGTTCAGCCTTCTGGCTTCTACGAATGGGAAAAGAGACGAGAGAAGAGACGATCGTCAAGGGCTAATGGGTCGGAATCTTATCCCGAATATGACTCGGTTGCCGCCATAGTTGAGCGCGCTTTTCGACATACCGCTTTAGATAGCTACGGCGACCTAAACCTGAAGATCGATGTTCTTAAGGCGTGTATCAACTGCTGCGAGGCACTCCCCGACTTTGAAGGTGTGCTCCGTTTCACAGTTGAATTACTCCAGACCATTCGAGGGAGTTTGATGCTGGCTGAAGCTTACCATGCTCCTCCTTATCTTCCGCCAGAGGACCAAGTTCGGCTTCTGAATAACATCAAGCGAACAGTTGGTGCTGCAAACAGGCTGGGCGCTACGGGTTTGGAGGCAGAATACTGGGATGATTTTCTGGTTCGCGGTGTTGAATTGCTGCCTCTTCCAGATCCTAGGAGACCTGTGCGGCGGTCTAAATCGGAAATGGACGCTGTTACAACTAATTCTGAGAAGTCTAAGAAAGACCCGTTCTTGTACAACCCTTTCTCAAGAGCTAACAAGGCATCCGAATTGCTTATAGTCGCCGGTGAGCATGCAGCATTTAAGGTCACGCTTCAGAATCCATATGAATTTGAGTTGGAAATTGAGAGTATTCAACTCGACAACGAGGGTGTACGACTTGATGCTGTCGCAGAATGGATCCTGCTTCCACCACTAAGTCTGCAGGACATTGTGGTTTATGGAATGGCCCATGAAGAGGGTCCCCTCAATGTGAAAGGTTGCATTGTCAAAGTTCGGAATTGCCGGGAGCGTAAATTCCCCATTTTCACGAATTTTTGGAAGCCAGAGGCTGAAACGAAATTCAAACGTACTGGGTTGGCAGCGAAGAAGCCGACAGCAGAGCGCCCTCTGTCTTGGAGCTCAACGACCTCTAGAGATGGAAAGCAAGTACCCAAAAAGGGACCAGAGACGACATCTTGTGAAGTCAAAGTCATCGGACACCAGCCATCTCTGGTTATTGATTCGATGTCGTTGTCACAATCTGCAATAATGGTCTTAGAGGGCGAGGTCAGGTCGTTCGACATTACACTCCATAACACGTCGCTATGTGCCTTGGATTTTATAACTTTCACTTTCCAAGATTCGACATCCAGACAGATACAAACTGCTCTAGGCAACAGAGACCTGTTGGCAACGGAGGTGTACGAGTTGGAACTCAAGCTTTCTACAAAGCCGGCTTTAAGGTGGCGGCGCAAAGACGGACCAGCGGATGATCTTTCTGTTTCTGCCGGTCAAAGTGCTACATTCACAGTTGACATCCTTGGAAAGCCTGGTCTGCAGGACACCACTGTCCAGATTGATTATTCGCGGATTGGACGGTCAGATGGCGAATTGCCTGATGTGCTCTACACGAGACAGCTCTTCGTCCCGCTTACAGTTACGGTGAACGCCAGCATAGAAGTGGCTCGCTGTGATGTATTGCCTTTCAGCAGTGATTTTGCCTGGTGGAACAAGCAGGGTCCGGGGATTAAATTTGAAAATATATCAAACGAAGTGATGCCCTCGTCTTCTGACGGTGATCCGTTCTCTCCTGTTCTTTCTCAACTCGGACGGGGTGCATACGGCCCCGACCACTGTCTGTTGCTTCTTGATCTCCGGAATGCCTGGCCCAGCACATTATCCGTGTCATTGTATGTGAGCGAGCAACCTATGCAAGCGACAGAAGGAAGACCCGCAGAAGCAGGCGTAGAAGGCCAATACGCCGTCCACGGAGACCTCCAGCCAGGTCAAATCACGCGCTTTGTGCTCGTTGTTCCTCGTCTGTACCTTGACAATCCATATGCCACGATCCCTCTCCTCAACACCGGGATGAAGAGACAATTCGTGGTGAGCGCCAACAAACTCACCTTCGAGGCCGAAGCAGCAACCAGAGAGGCCTTCTGGTACCGCGAAGAACTCCTCAAACGAGTCTGCGGCTTCTGGAAGGAAGAACCAGCACGACGAGAGGGAACAGTTGACCTACGAAATATGCGCCTAAACGCACGTATGGTAGAAGCCATGCGCCTCGAAGACGTCGACATGACCTTCTTCTTGGCCCCTTCTTTCCCTGAATCCTCCGAAAAAGGAACCATCCAATCCGGCCGCTCCAAATACAACATACAAACCGACGAAATGCTTGACCTATCCGTCACGATCCACAACCGCTCTTCTAAACCAATCCATCCCCTTCTCCGCCTCCAGCCTAGTCTCCGCCACCAACCTAACAGTGTCGCCCTTGACCTCTCCCGCCGCCTCGTTTGGACCGGCATGTTACAACAAGTTCTGCCTATCCTGAGAAGCGGGGAAAGTACAACAGCCACCATTGGCGTTACTGTGCTTTGTCGAGGCGAGTATGAATTTGGCGCAACGGTTGAGGAGGTACGGATCTTGACGAAGGAGGAAGAGAAGACTGGACAAGGCGTTTTCCATGACTCAGAGGGCGCAATTAGGGATACGTTTGGGGCGGATGTGGCGAAGAAGAGGAGGATTTGGCATGCTAAGGAGTGCTGTGTTTTGGATGCTCATGACTGATTAACGCCATTCTGGCTGGGAGAAATATGATATATGAATGAATAGAAATGGTATTGTATAGTCTAAGATACATGTTTATGATGTCGTCTGCGCGAGGGTGTGTATATGGAATGGGTGTCTCGTTCTTCTTGTTTATTGTACATACAGACATGTCATCTTAATTGGAACTTGGATGTGATATAGTAAGTCGTACTTAGGCTGCCATGGCAGCCAGCGTCAGCTCCAATGGCCAGCCATGTTTGTATGCATATCAAGGTGTTCGCCCGTCCGTCTTAGACTGGAGTGGGATGCTGCTCGAGCCGAGCTGCACGAATTCGAGGGTGATAGGACGTATTCCTTCAAGGTGGGGTTAAGGGTAATGGATCTGTAGTCCTCTGACCAGGACAATTTGATCTGGCAATAATCACCCCATCGAATCCGCCCTATCCTTCCCATTCCCACCACTACTTCCCTGCTGCTGCGGCTGATCTAACGATGGAAAACTAAGATGCTTCCAATCCTCAATTTCCTCAATAATACACTTCAACCGATCCCTAATACTCTCCACCGCATACGTCCCCAGAATCAGCCTTAGCGGCGGATAAGAACAATGTCCCAACTCCCAGACCAAATGCGCCGCTTTCACAGCACTCGCGGGCTGCTTGTCCCCGAGCCAGAGGAGCATTCGCTTTGCGTGTGCTGCAGGGGATGATGGCGTGTTGTATGGCTCGCTGGGCGGTTTCACGAGGAAGTGGCCGTAGAGAGGGAGCGGGGAGGAGAGATTATGTTCGTTGTTGTTTCTGCTGTTGTTCGCTGAGTCGGAGGGGGGAATGGAGCCGGCTGGGTCGGAGACTAGATGCACGATATCGTCGCGTCGCATGTGTCCAGGTTCCACGAGGGTTGCCTTGATGTTGAAACTGTCAACCTCGTACAACATGCTCTCCATTAACCCTTCGACCGCATATTTGCTCGCGCAGTACGGCCCCAGCCCGGGTACCCCCAGCGCCCCGGACGTAGAACTAAAAATCAAATACCTCCCCGCACCCCTCTTCCGAAAATGCGGCAACGACAACTGAATCATATTCAACGTCCCGGTGAAATTCGTCTCAAACTGGTTCCGGATATCATATTCGTCCTGGTCCTCGCATGCCCCCAAGACACCATATCCGGAGCAATTCGCGATAACATCGATACGGCCGAAACGTGCGATTGTCAGATCGATGACTCGTTTGACGGTTTCGCGAACGCGCACGTCGCAGAGCAGGCCGAGGCAATTTTCATGCTCAGATTCGAGCGCTTTCATGCTTTCGGGGGTGTTTTCGAAGGTGCGGCCGACGGCAGCGACGAGATCATTGCGGCAGAGGGCATTTTTGACGAGTGAGCGGCCCATGTGGCCTGTTGCACCGAAGATCTAGCTTTATAGTTAGTTATTGTAGCACACAGCTGGGATGGGATCGCGGGGCCGTACCAGCCATACGAGCGGCTTGGGTGGGTTCTGCGGGCCTGGGGGATTGGTGGTGGATGGAAGATGAAGTTGGGGTTCTCGGGGAGTTGATGAGGGCGACGAGGGGTTTGCTCTTGGGGAGTGTTGAGTGTCCATGGTGGCCGGGTTGTGAATAGTCGCGGAGGACGGAAATTGGGGATTTTAGGCCGAGATCTTCTCCGCATCGGGAATCCTAGAGTCCTGACTGCGCCAAGTACGGAGTATAGCATCATCACAATATTATGTTTTCAATTGAATATAATGGGCAAGTCATTTCTAATCTAAAGTATACAATAAAGATAGGGAAATGGTAAAACACCGAAACACCACAATTGCATATCAACGCGCAACCTCCCTCCGCAGCCGTCCAGCAGCCGATGAAGGACTCGGATCAGGCCAGCTACTCACCGCATCGTCAACCTCTTCCAAGAACGTAGTGCTGTTATGGATAATAGTGCTGGCCAGGACCACTCTAACACCCGGAGAACTGGCATTTACCTGTGCAACCATCTTGGCTTCTTCGTATGTCACACCGCCAACCATGAAGATGATGATGTCTTGGGGTTTATCCCGGACGTGGCCGCTCCCTTCGAGGAAGGGGTACTGCATTTCCTTTAGACGACCCTTTATTAGGTTTTGCAATGTCACCTCCAATCGTGGGGAGTGTTGTGTGTAAACGTTCTCGACGCCCTTCAAACCCTTGAAGCGATCCCGCGCTCCAGAGAAGAATGAGGTAGACTCGAAGAGGTCTGAGAATCCTCCAGCCACCGGAGGTGCTTGGAGAGAGTGGTGATAGGCGAGAAGTTTGGGGATGATGTTGACGCGGTTTGAGGGGACGTCGCCGGCTGTGGCCAGCAAGTCGAGTAGGATCGGGAGGGCATTGTTAGGTTGTTTTTCATAGCGGATTGCGTATAGTGCCACCAGGCGGAGCTTACTCTCTGCTGGGACGTTAGGCAATTGGATAAGCCTTTGTAGATTCTGTGACGAGTTAGTATGGCATTGGAAGAAAGAGGAAGGTAAACATACTTTAAGGTCATTCCCATGGTTATCATTGCAAGCCAAGCTCTGCTCAAGCTCACTCACATCGAGCAAGTTATCCTCGCCAACACGCCGGCTAAGCTCTCCAACCAAGGTGACATGCTTACTCACATTGCCTGACAGTTTGCGAAACTCAGGGTAATCCTCGACGAACCGCTTCATATCCGCAATGGACTCGATATTCATGGTATTTTGGGTTTTGACCTGATATTGTTCCACATACTCCTTGATGTTTTGGCCCAGGTCGCCAAAGTTCTGATACATGTTCTTCTTGAAGAACGGGTCCTGATCTTGGGAAAGCACAATCTCCCGCAACTCCGGTCGAATCTCAGGAACGTCGCGCAGGTCCACCCGGCCATTGTTGATGCCAATGAGTTCATGCACCATAGCTTGATATGTCCATTGAGTGAGTAAAGGCGTGATGGGGTCATCGCGACGGTCCAAGATCAATAAGATAGGTGGTGTGTCGGTCTTCCTAAAATTGAACAATTGCTCCTCCTGAGTGATGTGATATCGGACTTCGGTCGCAAGCTTCTTCGCCGACAGGCTATTTTTCTCGTAACGGATCAATGGGTTCTTCTTCAACGACAATAGTGTCGCAATCACGCCCTCCGTCGCTCTTTGGAGCGCATCCGCATTCCACAAATCCGGCGTGTGACTCCACAACCGCTGCAGAGGAAACCCAAGGTTTAACGAACAAAGGTCGGGGTTGACAACGAGAAAATCTGCAAAATGTTCCTGGATAACCTGCACGACTTCGTGACTATCTGCTTCTGCAAGGCGTTCGAGCGACGACTTGCGGATGATGTTGCTGAAGTAGATGTGGTACTCGCCGTATTTGGGATCGCGCAACTCGTCGACAAGAAACTGGATTGCATTCGGGGTTGGACGAACAAAGCAAAGACATCGCAGGTGTCGCATCTTCTCTCGCGCGGGATTATCGAGTCGGTCCGTGAGGTAGACTTCATGGTTGAGCAGGGCGGATTGGGTGATGGCGGTCGACACGATAGGGACCTACAGCAGCACTTGTTAGCATTTCTCCCGTATGCGAATCGAGGGAATATCCCACTGTCTCACTATCGAGGAGCAAGATCTTCATTTTGGATGAAGAGCTCTGGGTCGACGAGTCCCCCGCAGAGACCATCTTGGAGATATACCCCGACACCGCGGCGACAACGTCCATTTTCAGAGGGAAACTAAGAGAACCCTGGTATATGTCTCTCAGGGGATTCGTAATCACTTGTAACCTGGATCCAACGTTGTAGTAGAAAAGCGCCGAAGTGAGCGTGGACGGGAGAAAGGAGGGACTGATATGACATGATAATCACTGTTGAGATCATCCGGCGGAGCTCAACATTTCCGTGTCGTCCCTCTCTGTATTCAACACCCCCTGGTATAAATACAACCAATGCACTGGGATTGATTCTATCATTAACAGTTAAGGTCTCAGCACTATGCTGCCTTACGTTGACTTGGTCTTTGACTACCCTGCTAGGCTCACGGGAGCCTCGATCGATGAGCGTACGGTATCCCACGAGAATTGACCGATCAGAGCTAACAACAACAGTAAAGCTCATCACATCCTTCCTCCTTTCCTACCCCCTCGCCGCAGTACTAAAGCGTCTCCCCGATAGCCAACCCTGGAAGAAAAATGCTTTCATCATTGCCGTCTCGCTGTTCTATATCGTCGGCCTTTTCGACCTCTGGGATGGCCTCCGCACACTCGCCTACAGCTCTGCCGGTGTCTATCTGATCGCATACTACGTGGACGGCTCGCTCATGCCATGGATTGGCTTCGTGTTTCTCATGGCGCACATGTCTATCAGTCATATATACAGACAGATTCTGGATGATGGGCAGGTGATTGATATCACGGGCGCACAGATGGTGCTGGTTATGAAATTGTCATCATTTTGCTGGAATGTTCACGACGGTAGACTGCCACGAGAACAGCTGTCGGAGCCGCAGAGATACGCTGCTATCACGCAATTCCCTAGTGTTCTGGACTATCTGGGATATGTGCTGTTCTTTCCGTCGTTATTTGCGGGGCCGTCGTTCGAGTATGTCGACTACCGCCGCTGGATTGATACGACGCTCTTCGATATCCCTCCAGGCACAGACCCGAGCAAAGCGCCCCCGACACGAAAGAAGAGACGTATCCCGCGCAGTGGACGGCCGGCAGCCAAAAAGGCTATCATAGGCCTAGGCTGGATTCTACTCTTCCTCCAACTCGGCTCAAGATACAACCAAGACACCATCCTGAACCCCGAGAATAACTTCATGCAATACTCCTTCATCCGCCGTATTTTGATAATCTACCTCATCGGCTTCACCACCCGTCTCAAGTACTACGGTGTCTGGTCCCTCACTGAGGGTACCTGCATCTTGTCCGGATTAGGGTACAATGGCTTTGACCCGCGGAGTGGTAAAGTCTTCTGGAACCGCCTGGAGAACGTCGACCCATGGAGTCTGGAGACGGCGCAGAACTCGCATGGCTTCCTGGGTAGCTGGAACAAGAACACTAACCACTGGCTTAAGAACTATGTCTATCTGCGTGTGACGCCAAAGGGCAAGAAGCCCGGGTTCAGGGCTAGTATGGCTACATTTGGGACTAGTGCTTTCTGGCATGGTTTCTATCCTGGTTACTACATGACTTTCGTCCTGGGATCATTCATTCAAACCGTTGCTAAGAGTAGACCCCCCATCTTTCCCCTCTTTCTTAACCAAATACTAACAAACGCAGACTTCCGCCGCCACATCCGCCCCTTCTTCCTAACTCCCGACGGCACAAAACCCACCCCCAACAAACGCTACTACGATATCGCAAGCTGGCTTGCCACCCAACTCACTCTCTCTTTCACCGTCATGCCATTCATCTTCCTCTCATTCGCCGATTCCATGGCCGTCTGGCAAAGCGTCTACTACTATGGAATACTCACGACACTCTCGTCACTAGCTTTCTTCTCCTCGCCTGTCAAGAAGATCTTCATCAAGAAGTTGCAGACTAGGGCTAGTGGTACTGCTGGTGCTAAGAAACCGGTTTCTGTTTCTGCGCCTTCTGGGCCAACGACGCCGGGTGCTGATGGACATGACCGTGATCAAACGCTTGGTTTGCCGGATGACCCTGCTAAGGATCTTGATGAAGCTGTTCAGGAGATTAAGGGTGAGATTGATGCGAGAAACCGTCGTGGGAGTACGGCTACCATGCCTTCGGGGGCGGAGTTGAAGGCTGCTGTTGAGGAGAAGATTGGGAGGAAGTTGTAGATTGTTACTTGGTTGTGGAATGTGAAGTGTGATCTGTCACGTGCTGATGTGCTGATGTTTATTGTTACTTTGTTTATCACTGAGTATCCTTGGTAGGGCTATGTTGTATGTTTATATGGAGAGATAGAGAGAAAAAGGGAGGGAATGAGAAAACGAAGACGAAGGTAGATGTCTATCCTAGTCTAGTCTATTTTTAATCCATCATTAATCACTCCTGTTCATCTGTATATGCCAATCCATCTGAGGACAATCAAGAACAATCAAGATAAGCCAACTCAATCCAGAAGCAATCACATACAAAAAGTTCCAGGCTGAAACAGGAACTGCATGAATGCAAAAAGAACCGAAAGAATATAAAAAAGCATGAAGAATAAATGTATGCCGTCAATCCAATAAATTTTTTGATCAACCAAATCAAATCAAGCAAAGCTAATCACAACTCGGCTCCGATCAATCAACGGCCCAATGGGGCCAATTGAAAAGTGATTGACGGCGAGAAATCACCGAGCGAGATAGAATGTAACCAAACACAATCCTCCCAAACAAGTGACAATGATGTCACACCAAACCAAGCCAAACCAAGGTATATGTATATAAATAACGAACGTTGTACAATCATTCACTCGTTGCAGTCGTGTCAAGAGGGCCAAAAGGCAAAAAACGAACAGCTGAATCCGGGAAAGAAAAAAAAAAAAAGTCGAAGAAAAGAGAAAAAGCAAATGGGTATAATAAAAGGTCAACACGGAAGAAGCGATGAGAAACGGGCAACTTGTTGAATCGATGAGAGTCGTTGACCGGTTAGAAACCCGTGGTGGTTCCAATTGCAGCCAGTACAACCTATCAAGTCAAGTTAGCGATTGAGAAAAGTTAGACGGTGACAAGGGGGGCTTACAATGATAGTAATAATGGTGATGCCCACAGGCACCATCCAACGGTTGAGATTTCTCCACCACCGAGCATTGTCATGTCGACGTCGCTCAAGGTCGTATAATCTCGCATAGAGTGTCACTTCGCTTGCGGGGGTCCCCTCGAGGTCGATGTCGGGCTTGGGAGGCAAGGGCAGGAATGCAGCCACAATCCATGCTGAAACTGGTTAGTATGCAGTCTGAAACGAGAATACTGTAAGGGGGGCTTACCAAGTGGGAAGATGAACCCAAAGCAGAACGCCCAGACTTGAAGATTCCTCCGTCCAAGGAACGGTTCCATCCGCGAGTCCAACGAAGGCGCGACCCAGTTACTAGCCTGAGTCTCAAGTCTTTGCCGATCCGCATACAAATGAGGTGACCAGCTGTGTCGCAACTGATAGAACATCCCCGTCGGCGGTCGCGATGTCGGTGGGGGAGCAACCCAATGGCTGCGCGGATCCCGGGGATCCTCCGAGGCTGACCGCGGATCGCTCTCAATCGCACGGATACCCAGTCGGGACATTGGTCGGCTGGCGTTCGACGGGTGAGCGCGATGACCTCCAGAGGATTGTCCGGTGCTGGCAAGCGACAGAGCGGAATTCACCGCATTCCCATTCCGGTAGTACACCTTGGCCCAGTTCGGAACCAGATTGGTAAGGAAGCTGGAAGTGGTTGCCCGACTTCGCATGCTACCGGTCCGTCGCGAGTCGGCGGAGGGTGTGCTGGTGTGACCCAAGCCCGCATTGCGAACTTGAAGATTGGTGAAATTTCCGACCTTCTCATCCGAGTCACTGACTAGCCGCAAAGAGGTGTCGTGTTTGGACTGGTGGACCACTGCGCTGGAAGGTCGAGCGGGCTCTGCTGTTGAGCGCCCGCTCGAGGGTTCGTCTGCGGCGCCTGCGAAGCTGTTGTCGCATTCAGCGGACCATTGCGAGGGTACAGTAGACAAATGGGAGGTGATGCGGCTTTCGGAGCGTTCGGGGATGGGTTCGTGGAGGGTGGAGGAATCGTAAGAGGTAGAGCGCGGCTCCTGGTGCGAGGTTTCGACCCAGGAGCTGGAGGAGGAAGGAGCACGGATGCTCGGGTACTGGACGTGAGCACCGTTGTCAACAACGGCTTGAATCTCAGAGTCGGGACCGCTCTGGGACGAGGAGGCCTGGGAGTGGGAGTGGCTGCGGACAGAGCGCGAGCGATCGCGCTCGTGGGAGGAAGTCTGGGACTGGGCCGAACCGTGGACGGATTGATAAGGAGGAGTAGAATGGAAGGAACGGGCGGCCCAGCTGGACTGTTCCGAAGGCGAACCATGGATCCAGGGGGTAGCCCCGATGTGCCGAATGACGGTACCCAAGGAATTGGCGGACGAAGAAATGGAATTGGAACGATGGGTGACGGATTCTGAGTTGGATGGGGTCCCGAGGCGCATGAAGTTGACGCTGGAGGTATCAGTATAGGTGACGAAGTTGGGACTCGAGGGCGCGATAGAGGGCGGGCCGATGGGGACGATGTTGGGACTGGAGCTGTCGCTGGGGTGGCGGGAGGACGCCAGGGAGGCGACGGTCTTGACGGTGCGAGCGGGCGGGAGGCTCACATCGTCACCAGAAGAGATAGTTTTCTTGTCGTCCTCATACAGCTTGAAGGTTTGGTCATCATCGTCATCCTCGTTCCCCTGAGAGGGCGTCGGGTACGAAGAGTGGGTGGACTCGGGGTCGTGCAGCCAACTCTGGGAATTGTGGACGAAATCAACCCAGGAGTCACTACCAGACGCTTCCAGGGTGCTGCTTTCCGCTAGACCAGTGCTAGGCTCGCCGGAGAGAATGGACGAAACGCGGGAAGGGGTTGTCGAGGTCTGCGGTGGAAAAAGCTGTTGCCCCTTGCCGGGATTGGGAAGCAGCACGTGTTCCGGCTTGGTCGGAAAGGGGGAAGAAGCATAGATAGTAGCCTCGTTGGGGTAACTGGAGTAGTCGTGCTGGAAGGGATAGTCGTTCTCGTGCTCGTCGCTGTTATGGGTACTTTTGGAGCGAACATGGTGTAGGGAGGCGGGAGGAGAGGCGGAATTGGTATGCGAATGCGAGCGTTCATGAAGGGCTCTGCGAGGAGATGTGTTGGATTGATTCGAACGCATGATTAAAGCATATTATGGTATTACTATATTGTCGAGTGTGCTTTTTTGGAACCGAGGATAAACGATAATTATATCAGATGATAGGTAATATTAGGGATAAAAAGATGCAGCTGTAAGTTTAAAAGAATGACAGAACACGACCAGAGTAAAAAAGAATGACTGGATTAAAGCATAATAAAGAGTGACTTAACAACAACAAAGAACGACGGCACTTGAAGAGAAAAAGAGAGAAAAAAGAGATGAAAAGAGAGGGCGAGGGCCGGCAGTAATAAAAGACACAGTCAGAGATTGGCCCAACACAGGAACGAACGAGAGCTGCAGAGACGCTATACCCTATTCAGGGGAGTGAAACACGCTTAAATACGCAATGACCAGCCGGGCATCAGTGACGAACTCTTCTATATAAGGACACCCCCTGATAAATGGCGTCTAGAATAGCGGAATAGGAGAATAGGAGAAGTATATAGTCGGGTATAGACAGAAGTATCGTTGCATTCGATCGCATGTCTTTGTACTAGCTAGACTATGCGCAAATACTTATGCTTGCATAATGTAGATCGATGGATCTGCCAACTCACAGTGGGGTGACAGCAGCGGTGAGATTACTCGTCCAGCATAATTAAACCAATTGGAGATCCCAATCCATCTCGAGGCTGTGACCCCTGTACAGGTACTCTGGAGTACCCTAATATATATCCCGAGTAAGGCGTGCCTGTGTCTATCTTTATCCAGCACTCGGGATGCGGAGCCGATGAACGGAGTGTAAACAATATTTTCTGCCTGAGGCATCTATGTGTTAACTTAGTCATCGCGTGTCATTGTCTGGACTTGATATTGTCCTTGCTGGTATATCTTTTCTTTCTTCTGTATATTTATTTCATTCTTCCATATATTTGGTCTCAGCAATGGCGCCTATATCCCTTTTCGCCCGGCTCAAAAATCTATACTCCGGGCGCGGTATGTCACACTATCATTACCACGAGCGCTACTGACATGAACAGATGAACCCATCCTGTCAGTCAACATGGCTGCAGTAGCTTCGGTATGTGACATGTCTAGTGGAACTTGCAAAATACTAAAACATGGGTAGGTTCTTCTAACTCTGGCCTACGTCGTCCCATTTTACATTTCTTCCACCACCCGTCCATCGCCCACTCTCAGTCGCGATGCCCCATCGGTCATCCGCGCGCGAATCCGCGCTGTCACTCTATCCACACTGGGTGGCTCCCTCGTGGTACTCTGGGTGATCCTAAGCAATACCAATGTGCCTCTCGGCCACGCTCTTCATCTCCTTGGCTGGTGGCCTATCGTCCCCGGCGACATCTTCCGCTCATTACTTCTCACGGCCATTCTATTCCTGGGTCCCCTCTTTGAACGAGGAATCGCCGAAGGTGAATGGAAAGAATGGATTCGCTACGGCAGAATCTCCGAATCCCTCCGTGGCTGGATGGGTTGGAGGAACTACGTTGCCGGGCCTGTCACTGAGGAAATCATGTTCCGATCTATCATCATCACTCTGCATCTCCTCGCTAAAGTATCTTCTGGGCATATTGTATTCATTGCGCCCGTATACTTTGGCATCGCACATATCCACCACTTCTACGAGTTCCGGCTTACTCATCCGGACACTTCGATTCCGCTTGCCCTCCTCCGCTCCTTCGTTCAGTTCACTTATACGACTATCTTTGGCTGGTACGCCAACTTCCTCTACCTGCGCACTGGCTCGCTGTTTGCTGTTATCTTTGTTCACAGTTTCTGCAACTGGTGTGGTCTACCCCGGTTCTGGGGACGCGTTGAAGCCGGTGTCGCTCTGGCACCACCACCGGAAGGTAATGACGAACGCGAGCAAAGTACGACTTACGTGACACCTGATGGATTGGGATTAGGATGGACAGTAGCATACTATGTGCTTCTTGTCGTCGGGGCTGTTTGGTTTCGGTATGTTTTGTGGTCGTTGACCGAGTCAAGTCATGCATTGGCGGGTTTTTGATGTCATCTTGGAGCTTGCTGTTTTGAGATGGGATACGAGTCATGTGTATGATAGACAGGTTAGGAGATTATCGAATAGTATTTTTGGACTAGTCATGTCAGGTACCAATGTCATATGCGGCATATAATACCTAGTCCATTCCGTAATATAGCCCAATATAACGCTATAAACCCACTATACGAGTCAATGGAGGGAGAATTCTGTTCCTGCCTGCTTGACTACAATTATGTGTATTGGAGAATGATATCTTACCAGTCCATATTATCTTCGCCGGCGCAACAAGCGGCATCGGCGCCGCCACTTTCACATCCATAACTTCAATTCTGTGTAATCCAACCCTCTACATCCTGGGCCAATCAGCATCACACTTCACAATTCAGTGAGGAAAACCATATTCCTGAACCCAGACGCCAGGATCGTTCTCCTCGAAGTCGATGTTTCATTGCTATCGGATGTTGACAAATCTTGTAAACAGATTCAAAGGGATGAGAGGAACGTGGATTATCTATATATGAGCGCGGGTTTGGTGCTGCTGAACAAAGCGGAGTGTGCGTCAATTGCCGATGAATGGGCTGCAAATGCTAACGGTTGCAGATACAAAAGGTCTGGAGATCTGCTTCGCGCTGTCATACTACACCCGCATCCACCTCATCTCAAATCTTCGGGGGTGTTTTGGATAATGGTCCTCGCGACTATCTGCAGTGTTGTGAAAGTGGTTATGAATATTTTTGGTGTCTCTGCAGAAGAGAGCAGGGGGGGACAGGCTTATCATCTTATATATAGTAATTTTGGTCGGGGGCATGTGTGGCGGATTGATAATAAGAATGAAGTGATTAGAAGGGATGGTATTTTGGGAAGGTATTGGAAGGGTGCATGGCCTGAGAGGATTTGAAAGGGTGTTTGAGAAGGCTGTTCGGTGATTCTTAGCTCTAAAAGTACACAACAGACAGGTTCTGATGATGTTGAGTCAATGAAATCCATTTCAAGCACGAGCTCTCTCGCATTTCTTGGTAATGTATAACTCCAATCAGTCGAACTACATAGCTTATCGGCCCTGGTTCAAAGACGTGCATCATGAAAGCTTTTTGGCCGAACAATCTCGGCTGGTAGATCATAGAAAAGCATTTCTTTTGACAAGACCTGTCATGCTTTGATGTGCCCAATACGTGGGGTTGAACCTAGGAATTCCTACTTGTAAGAACTCATCGGGTGTTCTAATCCCACAAGTCTCTTTTCAGATGTTGATATCATATGATAGCTTATTGGTGATTGCTTACCCAAAATTCCCATGGCTTTCTGTCGTATTGCTCATGGGAAATTTTTGGAACTTGGCGTGGATGAGTCCCAATACGCTGCCTAACAGGTGCATATGTGATCGAGCGCTGCCAAAAGATTCGATCGTCAATTACATCGAATCATCTATCTGGTATCGCATGGCCTTTTTATAATTGTTCCTTATTTGCGCTTTCTGGTATGGTGAAATAGTTCCCACGGCTCTATGAACGTGTAACTCGAGAATACTAGATCACGGAGGATATACCTGTCGCTTTTGTCAGTTGTAGCACACTTGGTATTTAGCAAGCCCACTGTTATAGAACGATCTTGGGTGATTATATGTTGTGCAGTTGAGCAAGAGTCGAGTATGTCTTTATCGTGACTGTATGAGCGAATTCGATACATTATGACTGTCGGGCATCCAATTCCAATCAGCACTTTGACGTAAATAAAGAGACCCTAGAAACTTATTATTAGCTATAAACGAATCGAACCGCGCAAGCATTTTATAACGTGGTCTTCCTTGGTGATGATATAGAGGCCTCTAATATCAACTTACTCTTTCATAGCTTGCAAATAGGCTGCCTTTGCCTTTGGGTAAGTATGGCCAACTCACACGAATCAGATAAGAACTGTACGTTGATGTGAGTACTTGTATAAGGACCGAGAGAACTCAGTGGAGAGTACGGAAAAAGATGACTGGGCCGAAGAAAATGTGAACAATGAATACAACGGAATGCCATGCTGGCTCAATAATCTGTAGCCGCTAGATGGTACTCAATCTCCTTGATTATCTCTTCTATTCCTTAGACTACATTAATGGTGATTACAAGAACGAAGGGCTATCAGCAATTCTTTGCCAACCGATAAGACATACACAACTTTCAAGTCAATCATAGTATTAAATAGGTAATGATAAACCATTAATGGGCCTATGGCGCAACGGTAGCGCGTGTGACTCCAGATCACAAGGTTATCTGTTCGAATCAGGTTGGGCTCAATTTTTTTTCCCCCTTCTTTTACTGCGGTCATGGGTAATACGAATCGGTTGACAGACTACCTGATGAAATACTAACATGATTAAAGAAACAAAGAAAAAGGCTGGGTCTTTGCCCTATATCCAAATAGGCGAAAGCATGGATAGTCAGGCTGCCAGCGAGCGCTCCCGCTTCGATTTATTACTACTCGTCGTCTTCTTGTCGTTGATCTGTTATTGTTTGTTACTTCCACCAGACAAAAAGAACCAATAAAAGTTGGGATTTTAATTTTAGATCTAAAATTATTAAATTTTGAGAACCAGAAAAAATATATTAAAAAAAAATTGAGCCCAACCTGATTCGAACAGATAACCTTGTGATCTGGAGTCACACGCGCTACCGTTGCGCCATAGGCCCATTGGTTGATAAATTCCTAATTTATTGTTTATATAACGTAATTTTTTACAACATTCACCCTTTTCAAGGAAAATATAGCCGATAAATGGTTTGAAACCTATTTTTACACCTAGAAATCCATAGTCCACTCGAGATAATAGAGGAGCTATTTGATTTCCATTGATAATCGGTTCTGAGTCTAGGCTGCTACCCCTTGAAATGTCGGGGCTCGCGCGAAGGGATCTGCATATACGTAGTAGACTCCGGACTCCGGGTTGAATGACAATGTCGGTTAGATTGTTAGATGCAAGAGACGGAAACGTGGCTATGGTGAATGTCTGCCTGCATGTGTTGTGTTGATCTTCTATTTACGTGCACCGCCGCGGGGTTCAAATATATATTCCGGACGCAGAGCACAATACTCCATCCGAATTCAGGGGTGCTAGCGTAAAGAAGAGTGGAAGATTATCTAGTTCGTTGCACTCGAAGACCAGCGCGCAAGATGGAGGTCCTTCCTTGACCAGAATATATCAACCGACATCTCACTAGAGCACATCCTCTGCTGCGCCATTGTGGGCAAAGACTACGATCTAGTTCAAACCTGTCTCTCCCACAGCGCCCAGCTCAATGACTTGATATACGGTGCAGTCGTCCGCGGGTTAACTATTGACCTAATGTGCATCCTCATCCTAGCTGTCCTGGATGTAGACTGCCAGAATGATCGGACTAGTGAATATGTTGCGATGACTGCGTCCAGCGGAAATCCTGAATTCACATGATTCCCACTCGAGCATGGCTTGGATCCGAACATAAACCCGCTAGCTGATTTCTACCCAGCGCTCTGTGTCGCCGTGGGCAACGACAATGTTGAAATGACCGAGTTGTTGTTCCAGTATGGGACACGGGTGAATAGGCTAGGTGCACTGGGGGCAGCAGCGAAACGGAAGCGATATGCAATGATGGAATTTCTTTTCAGACATGGCGCGGATATGAACGATGATGCGAAGTGGGCCGATGATGTTGTTATAAGTTGGCCACCGGGGACGACGGCATTACATGAGGCTGTTGCAGTGAGAGACATCGATGTCCTGGGGGTTGTCTGATCCAGCGGGGAGCTGACCCGGGTTTGAAGGATTATGGTGAGCGGACGCCTGCTATATGGTGGCCCGCAAGGAGGGTCATCAGGAGGCAGCAGACTTTTTTGGACAACATGCCATAGAATAGAGCTGTAGCCTGTTAGATGAATAAAGAGTCATACTTCGGAAGTGATCTCGGACTCGGCCTCGGAAATTGCGGAGTTTAGCTATGACATTTATCTCTCCGGATTTTCAACTCAAGAAAATCATCGTCCGCGCAACAATGAAACTACGACTACAACCGCTTTGGCGGTCGCCTTTTGGCACTCTCAGACCTCATTTACAAATACGCTCTGCCAGCCGTCTCCGCACTCGTCTCGACATCCCCCCTCCATTCCCCGTCACGAAATCATGCCCCGAACCTAGTTGCAATTGCCCGCCCACGCCTGCGATGCCAGAAGGGCTTCCGATCGACCATGAACAACCGCTAAACGGAACCATGGCTGCGTATGCACAGCAGTTGCTGATCTGTACCGGACAGCGAGATTGGACTAGTCGCATTGAGGATGACGGGAAGGAGAAGGGTTGGGGGGATCTTGCGCGAGGATTGAAGAAGCTACTTGGGCGTGGTGGTCCTTATGCTGATGTATGTGTTGATCGAGGTATAGCATGGAATATTGCTAACCGAGACTGAAGCCGTTTAATAACATCCTCGTTTCGAACTCTTCACTATCCGCATCTTCGTCCTTGTCATCCGCTTCGGCCTTCCTCTTCCCCAGCTTTAAATACTTTCCTTCGATTCCTGTTGCCGACCAAGATGCAACGGATCCAAATCTGTCAAGCTTTGTCCAAGCTTTCCTCCTTCCCGAAAAACTACACCCCATGCAAGAATCCTCCCTTCCCGAGCCCAAACGTGACCAACTAGTCCGCGTCCCAAGCCTAGCATCGCAATTCCCCGGCGCAATCGACATCCACCAATCCCCCGTGATCCTCATCTGCGGTCACGGCGGCCGCGACATGCGCTGCGGAGTCATGGCACCGGTCCTTGAAATCGAATTCGACCGTGTTCTCTCTGCGCGTGGGTTCTCTACTTCTGTCAGTGATAGCAAGACAATCGACAGCCCGGAGCACGCGCATATTGGACTGATCAGCCATGTCGGGGGACACAAATATGCTGGAAACGTGATTATCTATGTTCCACCGGGGATGAGGATGTGCGATGGTGCTCCTAACCCGCTGGCCGGGAAGGGTATCTGGTATGGACGTGTTGAACCTAGGCATGTAGAGGGGATTGTGGAGGGGACTGTTTTTGGAGGAAAGGCGGTTATGGACCATTTTCGGGGTGGAATTGGGCGAGATGGGGAGATTTTACGGTTATAGAAGAGGACCTGTTTATGGAGAACTACCAATAACATAGAAACTAGACACAATTATCCAGGATATAATTGATGTACATGTATTCAGAAACAAACCGGATCTATGATGTAGACGCTAATCCCAATCGGGACGGAAGTTCTCCGCGTCAAACAATTTGACGGCGGTTTTCTCCTCTGCAGAATCTCGATCAATGGCTTGATCTCGACATACAGTTATGAGACAATGAAGTAATATACGACAAACATGCTCTCCCTTTCACGACTACGATTAAACCCAACTTGTGCCCTCGCACAGGGTCGCAGACTCACCACCACCATCTTCCCCAAACCCTTCATCCGATTCGCAACAATCTCGACCTCCTCACTCCCCCGAAAACTAGACCTCCTCGCTCTCGATCGAAAATGGCAAGAAAAATGGCAGCAACAGCAACAACAGCAACAACCTCCTCAACCCAGTGCCAACGATGGCAAACCAAAATCCTACATCCTCTCCATGTTCCCTTACCCTTCCGGAACCCTGCACATGGGCCACCTCCGCGTCTACACAATCTCTGACGTCCTAGCGCGCTTCTACCGCATGCGTGGACATGACGTCGTCCATCCAATGGGCTGGGATGCATTCGGGTTACCGGCAGAAAACGCAGCGATAGAGAGGGGCGTGGATCCGGCGGAGTGGACGAGGGAGAATATCGGACGGATGAAGGAGCAGTTGAGGAGTATTTCAACGGCTTTCAATTGGGATCGTGTACGTATGTCTTTAACTCGCCTGTTGGGGCTTGGGTCGAATTGGATGAGGGCTAATCAATGCGTGCTGATGGTTGGGTAGGAATTGGCGACTTGTGCGCCAGAATTTTATGAGCATACGCAGCGGATTTTCCTGATGTTGTATCAGAAAGGGTTGGCGTATCAGGCTGAGGCATTGGTTAATTATGACCCGGTTGATAAGACCGTTTTGGCGAATGAGCAGGTGAGTGAATTTAGATATACAAGTTACGGACAGGGCTGATTGGCAGGTCGATGCAAATGGTTTCTCATGGCGCTCCGGCGCAAAGGTCGAGCAGCTCAAGTTGAAGCAATGGTTTTTCCGTATCACTGCATTCAAAGAAGCCTTGTTGAAGGATCTGGATTCGTTGGCTGGTGGCTGGCCTGAACGAGTCTTGTCCATGCAGCGCAACTGGCTTGGGAAGTCGGATGGTGCTAAGGTTAAGTTCCCAGTTACCGTCAATGATGCCCAATCAAGTGTTAATGTGTTTACCACTCGTCCTGATACGCTGTATGGTGTCGAGTATCTGGCTCTTTCGCTGAACCACCCCATTGTTCAGCAGGTAGTCGAGAAGGACGAAGGACTACGCAAGTTCTTAGATGAAGCGGCATCGCTGTCGTCTGATACTAAGGCTGGCTACAAGCTACCTAATGTCTGGGCATCGCATCCGCTGCATATAATCGACAAGGAGAGTGAACATATTGCCCAAAGACTCCCGGTTTTCGCGGCTCCGTACGTCCTCGGTGATTACGGTGAGGGTGCTGTTATGGGTGTTCCGGGACACGACTCTCGAGATTTAGCCTTCTTTAAAGAGAATGTGAATTCGGAGTTCATTCCACAGGTTATTGGAGCCGAGGTGCAAGCCGCGCCGGCGGACTCGGGCGTCCTTCCCGCCGCGAACGCCGAGGCTTTCACGCACGAAGGCTATTTGACTTCCCGCTGCTGGAAGTATCAGGGCCTGCATTCGCAGGAAGCAAAGAAGCAAATTGTCACTGATCTCAACGCCGTCGGGCATGGCGAAGTAGTTGAGCAATGGCGCCTGCGCGACTGGTTGATCAGTCGACAGCGTTACTGGGGTGCTCCGATCCCCATCATCCACTGCGATAGTTGTGGTGCGGTGCCGGTGCCGGATGACCAGCTACCGGTGCAACTACCCAAACTCGAAGGCGACTGGCTCAAGGGAAAGAAGGGTAACCCGCTCGAGTCGTCAGAGGAATGGAAGCGCACTGAGTGCCCTAGCTGCGGACAGCCTGCGAACCGCGACACTGACACAATGGACACTTTTGTCGACTCATCGTGGTACTATCTACGGTTCTTGGACGCGGCGAACAAAGAGCAGCCGTTTTCATCAGCGTCTGTTCGACCGGTAGACGTCTACATTGGCGGTGTTGAGCATGCCATCCTGCATCTTTTGTATGCTCGTTTCATCTACAAATTCCTTGCGCAGTCTAAGTTGTTCCCTGAGATCGCACGGAATAGTAATATACTGAGAGCACCGCCTGAGCCGTTCCAGATGCTATTATCGCAGGGAATGGTCCACGGGAAAACATACTCGGACCCGTCCACTGGTCGATTCCTGCATCCGTCTGAGGTGGACTTCAGTGGTGGTCCTGAAAAGCCAGTTATCAAGGACACCCAAATCACACCACAAGTATCGTTCGAAAAAATGTCCAAGAGCAAACACAATGGTGTAGATCCCACTGCGTGTGCACACCGATATGGAGCCGATGCGACACGTGCGCATGTCTTATTCGCAGCGCCTGTGAGTGAGGTTCTCGAGTGGGATGAGGCGAAGATCGTGGGTATCGAGCGGTGGTTCGGTCGGGTGTGGAAGCTAGTGCTGGATGCGCGAGAGCAATTGACCAAGTCGGAGTACCGGTTTTCCGAAAAGGGATTGTGTGCCGACCACGCGACTCAGTTGCCGTTGCTACCGTCGTTGAGTGATGCTGATGCGGACGCCGTGCTCGTCACGCATCGGGCCATCGTTTCAGTCACACAGTGTGTTGAGCGTAACCCGTACGGACTGAACACGGTGATTTCGGATCTGATCAAATTAACCAACTCGTTGTCCTCCTCTTCGAATCTCTTGCCTCTGACTCTGTATCTTTGCGTTTCCTCCCTTCTCCGTCTCCTGGCACCAATTGCGCCGGCGCTGTCTTCGGAGGGATGGGAAATCCTTCACGAAGCAGTCCTCGAGCGTCAAACCGAGACACCCGTCCCAGCAATCTTCGCCGCGCCTTGGCCGACACCTCTCCTCGCCGCGGAACAAGCAGACACCCTGTCCGCGCGTGGGGGCCAAACTGTCGCGGTTCAGGTAAACGGCAAGATGCGCTTCACGGCAACCATTCCGCGACGACTGTCGCCCACCACAGAGAAGCCAGATGCGCAGGAGGAGCAGGATTGGGTGGTGAGTAGGATCCTGGAGACGGATGAGGGACGGGTATGGTTGCGAGAACGGAATGACTGGGAGAAGCGGAGACGAGTGGTGGTGGTGAAGGGGGGGAAATTGGTCAATGTGGTTTTTTGATTCTGTCCTCCGTACCCCAACCCATGTATATTAGTTGGAGGTGGTTTATTTATTTTATTTTATTTTATTTTATTTTATTTTATTTTTTTTTTTGGATAGAATGATCGTGTTGCACTCATTCTGGATGAGGGGAACTGTCAGTGACAGGCCATGCCGTGTCACCGTGGATCTCCCCTCATTCTCGGGGATGTCGGAGAATCGGGGACGGACAGGGATTCCCCGTGTAGCAGCGTAGGATACAGTGTACAAAAGTGGAAAAACTACGATATACAGGGGTGCCTGAGCATCATCTAGGAATAAATTACTTATTCAGTCGGATAAGTAACTATTCGTACCCCTCTACTCCGTACGGAATTTTGTATACTACTGCAGCTGTACCCTGAGTGGTGAGGGGCCCCCTCATTAGATAAGCCAACCCCCTCACGCGGGGCAGCACGCCACGGAAACATTACTCTAGCAGTAACAAGCATCTGTCAACCTTTCACTAACTGACTCGAAGTGGTCCGTTTTGTAACTACCGAGCCGACGATGGAAATCTCCCGGTACACTAGGTTGACTATGTTAATACTCTTAGCTAAGTCCGTGGACTTTCTGCCTTCAGGTAACCTGATTGTGTTATAATGTCCCTCCGTCCGAGCCAGCCAGCATACGTAATGGAGTAATGTGGGAGACCCCGCATGAGCAAGTGTTGATCGTGTATTTTGGTATGTATGTTGAGAGACGGTGGAAGTTAATCCAATTGCTGAGAGGGAAATAAGCTGAGAAAGGGAATAAAATGAGAATTCTTTATACTCCGTACAATTGATGTTGAATTCTATTCTCTGTGTAGAGTAAGGAAACAGGACAGTTATTCCCATTAGGTAGGGCTCTTAGGTGTTGATGACGATGCGGAGACCGTCAGTTCATCCGGATCTCCAGGACTACTCTTAGCACAAGTTCACGTACTCCGAGTACTATGGATACTACTGCTTGACACTAACTAGTAGTACCACTGTGGATGCAGGAAAGAAAAAAAAAATTAACGTGATCCACGCCTATAAATGCCACTTCCTCCTCTCTCCTCCCCGAGAATTTAACTCTCATCTTTATCACTTTCTCACACACGTTAACTCCAATTGTCTCGCATTCAGTAAGTTCCCTAAATTTCCTTTTTGGATGACGTTTTTCCTTTCTCCCGTATACATCACCTTTTCTCCTCTTTCCTATTATTATTATTATTATTTTTTCTATCTTACATACTCGTCTGCGTTCTCCCCCGCGTCTCCAACCCACTCGCTGCAACGCTCACTTCACACTCAAGGTTAAATACCTGCTAACGCCCTCTCCTCCAGCATCCTCTTCCATCCTCATCCTTTATAGTTCAATTAATCACACTCAATCAACACAATGGTATTTGCTCGCTCTCTTTCCCGTCAACTTGGACGGTCCTCTACTCTCCTCTCCGCCGCAGGATCCTCAAGACCTGCCTTCCGCCCTACTCCGTTGGCGGGGGCTTTCTCCGGTGCACGTACGCTAACTGCTTCTGCGAGCCGACAGGGTAAAGTTCTTATGGTTCTCTATGATGTACGTCCTCCCTCCTATATTGTCTTGCTGAACATAGTCTAACTTGTATATAGGGCGGTCAACACGCCAAGGACCAGCCCGGTCTTCTCGGTACCACCGAGAACGAGCTTGGCCTGCGCAAGTGGCTTGAGTCCAAGGGTCACACCCTCATCACCACCTCTGACAAGGAGGGCGAGAACTCGACCTTTGACAAGGAGCTTGTTGACGCTGAAGTCATCATCACTACTCCGTACGTTTAATGTTACGTGCTGGAAGTATAAAGAATTGGGGCTAACCTGAACAGCTTCCACCCCGGTTACCTGACCGCTGAGCGTCTGACCAAGGCTAAGAACCTCAAGATTGCCGTCACTGCCGGTGTTGGCTCTGATCACGTCGACCTTAACGCTGCCAACAAGACCAATGGCGGTATCACCGTCGCTGAGGTCACTGGCTGCAACGTTGTCTCCGTTGCTGAGCACGTTGTCATGACCATCCTTACCCTGGTGCGCAACTTCGTCCCTGCCCATGAGCAGATTCGCAACGGCGAGTGGGATGTTGCTGCCGTCGCCAAGAACGAGTTCGACCTCGAGGGCAAGACCGTCGGTACCGTTGCCGTTGGCCGTATCGGTGAGCGTGTCCTCCGCCGCCTCAAGCCCTTTGACTGCAAGGAGCTCCTCTACTACGACTACCAGCCCCTGGCCCCCGAGGTCGAGAAGGAGATTGGCTGCCGCCGTGTCGAGAACCTCGAGGAGATGCTTGCTCAGTGTGACATTGTCACCATCAACTGCCCCTTGCACGAGAAGACCCGTGGTCTCTTCAACAAGGACCTCATCTCCAAGATGAAGAAGGGTAAGCTTCCTATGCTCCTATGTATATCATGCACATGCTAACCGATTAGGCTCTTGGCTCGTCAACACCGCTCGTGGTGCCATCGTCGTCAAGGAGGATGTCGCCGAGGCCATCAAGTCTGGTCACTTGAGAGGCTACGGTGGTGATGTCTGGTTCCCTCAGCCCGCTCCCAAGGACCACCCGCTTCGTTACGTCCAGGGCCCCTGGGGCGGTGGCAACGCCATGGTTCCCCACATGTCCGGTACCTCGATCGACGCCCAGATCCGGTACGCCCAGGGTACCAAGGAGATCTTGGACAGCTACTTCTCTGGCCGCTTCGACTACAAGAACCAGGACCTTATCGTCCACGCTGGTGACTACGTCACCAAGGCTTACGGCCAGCGCAAGTAAGCTTAGGTTGAAGCGGAAGAGGGGTAAAAAATTGCATAGACAAGGGGATGTCATATATACCGGTGTTTTATGAGGCAATGACTGAACTAATCGGCCATTACTCTGGTAGGATGGCCTATGATGATACCTGAATATATTTACTTTTACACTTCACTTTATAGTTTATTATATGCAGTAGCGCGGCATGCAGCTTGCCACCGTCAAAAAACCTCCGTAGCTTGTCAATGTACAAACTTCCGAATATGCATAAGTGATGCAGGGATAAAATGCCAAACGCCATAGCTCTATTATACAGTAATTTCAGCCCATAAAACAAAATCAACGACGCCCTCTATCCTCCTCATCACTATCATCCATAAATCCCTCCTCTAAATCCCGACTTAACCTTGCCTCCGACTCCGGCCTACTGTTCCACCTCCTCTCCAACTCCCTCCTTCTCGCTGGATCCATATGCATCCCAACCATAATCTCCCCCTCCTCATCATCAATGCTGACATTATCGTGATGGTCTCCGCGAGGCCCGGCCACGCTATTCCTCCGCCATGGGAACGAGGACGACGAGCGCAGGACGCAGCGCATGAGGGTGTCGCCGATGCGGTCACGGACGGAGGAGGTGTGCGCGGAGATGGTGTGTAGCGGGAGGTAGTGGGCGTAGCGTTGGTGGTAGTGCTGGAAGAAGGGGAAGATGAGGTAGGAGAGGAGGACGTAGAGGGTTAGGGAGATTGTGGCGGGGATTAAGAGTGTCTGTTTTTCTGTTAGTGTGGTTGTAGTACAATGGGAATTGCTTGGTGGATACCTTTGCGATTGAGGACATGTTGTGAGTACGGAGACCCTGGGGGTACAGGTACTCCTAGCGCCAGTATTCCTGTGCAGAGCACTGTATACTTGTAGATTATTTTGCAGACACAGATTCAACAGCCACACTTCAAGCTAACAATGGACAATCCAATTATCTTTGGCTGGCCGAGATGCGCTACGATTGCGACTCCTTAATCACGTGATTTACCTCAGACCAACCAATAACAAACCGTTTTCGCCCCGCAGATGACTCAGCACCCCGACTTGGGCGCCGTCTCCCACTCCCCCTAAACGCCGCCCGTGCATCCAGCCCTGACGTGCCAAAAAGGGACGGTTTCAACCTGTTCTCTTCCCAAAAAAGAAACGATTCAAAGCGCCGCCTGAAGAAATAAGAAGATTCACATGATCCACTTGGGCTCTGTGTTTGGTTCGTCGTGAGCCGGACCAGTGCGAGTTGCAGCGCTACCACTATTTACCCATACCCTGGACTGATCGTCCCTGTCGTCTGTCGTCTCCCCCGTCCCCTTAGTGGGAGTACATACATTCAGTTACACTCAGTACATACAGTGACAGTGAAAAAAAAAGAAGGATTGGAGTCTTGGGATTGTTTGATTTGATTCTTACACATCCCCTTTCCCTTCGCTCATCCTCGTTTCGCGCTTTTTTTTCGCTATCGTTTCGCTCTTTTTTCTACCGTTGCTCCGCAACGAACTAAGACAGGATTCAGCTTCTTGAAAGAGTTGAATTAAAAGCCGAAGTTTCCGTCGTTAATATACTTGATCCAACCCCCCTGCTTTGCGAATCTAAAGGGTAGAATTAGAGCTCATGCTTTTCCCGCGGTTCCCCAGCGACGCTCGCCAAGATGCCATCGTCCACGTCCGCCTCTGATAAATCAAGACAAACCTCGGCGGGAAAATCGTTCTTTGGGAGGAAACTGCACAAGGAGAAGCCGGTAGAGATTCGCCATGAGAGCAGCAGCACAAGCAGTCTTGGCGATCTGGAGAATCTCGCGCCACCAGGGAGTGCCGCTGGTTCTCGTTCGTCGCGGCATTCGAACAAACGCACTTCTGTCCAATCTATTGATAATAATCCCTACGATCTCGATTCTGGCGGTATCGCGCCCTCGGCTGGTGTGATTACGTCCATCCCTTTTGAGAGCACTCCCTCCGATACTCGTAACCCGATTCCCGTGGATTATCTGTCCAATGCGTCTCCGCGGAGAGAACCATCGCCTCACCATTTGGCCCTAGGTGGTGGGGATTTCCATCAGTACCCGGTGTTTAATCCGTCTGCGGCTCAAGTACCGAATTACTACTCCCATCCCACCGGCCCTCGTCCGCCACCGCATGCTTCGAATATGACTATGAGTGGGAGTTCAACAGGTGATAGGGGGCCGCGGTATCAGCAATGGGGGAGACCGGGTAGTTCGGCCACGAATGCGCCATTCAGTCATAATTCCTCATCGACCTTCGATTCCTCTCAGAACTCCCGCCTCTCGCTCGATCAGATGAGTCTCCATTCGTCCGTTTCGTCAAATACACGAGGCTCAAACTATTTTTCCACCGATGGTTCAAACCGCACGATTACGACCTCTCACTCCGATCGAAATAACCTCACACCCAGTGGGAGTTCCAGCCGATTATCGACCGTATCGACTGCGACTACCGGACCCCCGCCTATCGTCCCAGAACAATACCTTTCTCGACCCCGGGATGACCGTATAGTGGATCAGCTGTTTCTGGAGTTGATGCAGAAGCGAGGTTGGCAGAACCTTCCGGAGCAGGCGAAACGGCAGATGTTGGCATACCCGGCTTCGAAGAAATGGACTCTTGTGCACCAAGATCGTTTAACGGAGTTACAAGGCGAACAGAAGCGGAGGCAGAATGCCCGGCAGACTCATGGTCATGATGGGCCTGTGGGGATTCTCGAACGGGCTGATGAAGAGGGAAGCCCGGAGTGGTATGTGAAGAAGGTTATGGATGATACGATTACGTCCAAGCAACTGGCCAGTTTGAGTGTCAGTTTGCGAACACAGCCAATTAGGTAAGTTTATTTGCATATGCTTATGCCATTTGATACGGTGCTGACAATTTCACAGTTGGGTTAGGGCATTTGTCGAAGCTCAAGGCCAAATCGCATTGACAAACGTGCTCATAAAAATCAACCGGAGGAAGGCTTCTGGACCTGTTCCCGCACCCCCGACTGGTGATAAGGATTTGGACCGCGAATATGACATTGTCAAGTGCCTGAAGGCACTGATGAACAACAAGTACGGCGCAGACGATGCTCTCTCACATCAGCAAGTCATCGTCGCGCTCGTCACTTCCCTGCTGTCGCCCCGACTGAACACGAGGAAACTGGTCAGCGAAGTCCTGACATTCCTTTGCCATTGGGGTGAGGGTGAGGGCCACCTGAAGGTCCTCCAGGCCATGGACCATGTCAAGAATTACCAGGGTGAAACGGGCCGCTTTGATGCCTGGATGCGGATCGTCGAGGTTACGACAGACGGTCGAGGTAAGATGGGCAGTTTGGTCGGTGCCAGCGAGGAGTACCGGAGCGGAGGGATTGGAATGGAGAACTTGCTCATGGAATATGCCGTTTCGACCATGATCCTCATAAACATGATGGTGGATGCGCCGGAGAATGACCTGCAGCTCCGATGTCACATTCGAGCCCAGTTCATCTCATGTGGTATCAAGCGTCTCTTGACGAAGATGGAGGGCTTCCAGTATGAGGTGATCGACAAGCAAATTGAACGGTTCAGGGAGAATGAAGCCATCGATTACGAAGATCTCCTGCAGCGCGAGGGCAGCAGCGTCAAGGACAGCATCGAGGGCGAGGTCAAGGACATGTCCGATCCGATGCAGATTACCGATGCCATCGCCTCTAGAATCAACGGAAGCCGGGCACACGACTATTTCCTCTCGGCTATGCAGCACATGCTGCTGATCCGCGAGAACTCCGGCGAGGATGGCTTGCGGATGTTCCAGCTCGTGGATGCGATGATGAGCTACGTCGCCATGGACCGGCGGTTGCCCGATCTGGACTTCCGGCAAGGGTTAACGTTTACCGTACAGAGTCTCTTAGATCGTCTCCACACAGATGCAGAGGCTAGGCAGGTGTACGATGAATCGCTGGAAGCCCGGCAGATTGCCGAAGCGGCGATTGCGGAGCGCGATGAGATGAAAGCACAGGTGGAACTTGGTGCTGATGGTCTCGTCAAGAAGCTGCAGAAGCAGATTGATGAGCAGACAGGCATCATAGAGTTGCAGGCTAGGCAAAACGAAGCTATCAAGGCGGAGGTTGCCGATGTGCAGCGGCTGCGTGCTCAGGAGTTGCAGCGCAATGAACTTGAGACCCGTGAGCTGTATCTCATGCTCCGTGACGCCCAGGATATCGCCGCGTCGAATGCGAAGAAGAGTAACGTCGCAGAAACGGATCCGTCCCAGATGAGAGGTATCATGGACCGTGATCAGCTGCTAGGGAGGCTGGAGAGACAGCTGGAGCGCACCAAGACCCAATTCAAGTTGGAAGGTAGGGTTTGGGGCCAGCATGGACCGTCTGACCGTCTGCGTGAATTACGTGAGCAGATGGATGGAGAAGCCGAACCCAGCGACGATTTCGAGGAGCAAGCTCGTCTGAACTTGGATAACAATGCCTTGGGATCTGTGCATCGCAAGAGAAGCCATGTTGGCTTGACCAATGAAACGGACGAGAAAGGACAGCCGATCTATGTCCCGCGGCCCCGAATGGACCCTTCGCAGGCGACTGGTCTGCTTGGTGAGATCGCTTCTAAGGTCCCTAAGATCGATGCCGATGTCCCTGGAGCGGTGGACGAGGAGGCTACTCCCAAGCCGCCTATAGAACCCGAAGACGAAGTCGCTGCCGAGGAAGCCAAGGCCGGTTTCGAGGGCGCAACACCAGACAAGGCTGGAGCTGCTGCTGCTCCTCCCCCCCCTCCTCCTCCTCCACCACCACCACCACCTCCGGGCATGGCTGGGATGCCCCCGCCGCCTCCTCCGCCCCCGCCGCCAGGTGGTGCCATTGGTATACCCCCTCCCCCTCCTCCACCCCCACCACCGCCGCCCGGTGGTGCAGGTATTCCTCCCCCACCGCCTCCTCCTCCTCCTCCAGGCATGGCTGGGATGCCTCCGCCTCCTCCACCCCCGCCACCGCCAGGTATGGCTGGCGCAATGCCTCCACCACCTCCACCACCGCCTGGTATGAATTTTGGAGCACCTCCGCCACCTCCACCGCCTGGTGCTGGCTTCGGAGGCTGGAGAGCCAATTACATGGCTTCTCAGGGTGTGCCTGGTGCCAAGACTGGTATGATGCCATCAATCCGGCCTAAGAAGAAACTCAAGGCTTTGCACTGGGACAAGGTGGATGCTCCACAAGTCACGGTGTGGGCATCGCATGCCCCAACACCGGAGGACCGAGAGGAGAAGTACTCAGAGCTAGCTAAGAAGGGTGTGTTGGATGAAGTTGAGCGGCTGTTCATGGCGAAGGAGACCAAGATCTTCGGACGCAGTAATGCGGCCAAACAGCGCAAGGACAAGAAGCAGATTATCTCCAACGAGTTATCCAAGACGTTCCAGATCGCAATGGCCAAGTACTCTCAGTATCCGCCTGAGGATATCGTGCGGATGATTATTCATTGTGATGCTGAGATTCTGGATAACATGGTCGTCATGGAGTTCTTGCAAAGGGACGAGATGTGCACGATTCCTGAGAACATCTCTAAGCTGATGGCGCCGTATAGCAAGGACTGGACTGGTCCTGATGCCGCCAGTTCCGATCGGGAGCAGGATCCTAGCGAACTTACTAAGGAAGATCAGATCTACCTGGCTACTGCTTTCGAGTTGCACCATTACTGGAAGGCTAGGATGCGTGCGCTTGCTCTGACACGGTCGTTTGAGCCGGACTACGAGCACATTTCAACCAAGCTTCAGGATGTGGTCAAGGTTAGCGAATCACTGCGTGACTCGGTGGCCTTGATGAACGTCCTTGGATTGATTCTTGACATTGGTAACTTCATGAACGACGCCAACAAGCAAGCCCAAGGATTCAAGCTGGGCTCTCTCGCGCGCCTGGGTATGGTCAAGGATGACAAGAACGAGACCACCTTCGCCGATCTGGTCGAGCGTATCGTCCGCAACCAATACCCCGAGTGGGAGGGCTTTGTGGATGAGATCACCGGCGTCGTCAATATCCAGAAGCTCAATGTCGATTTACTTCGTCAGGACGCCAAGAAGTATATCGATAATATCAAGAACATTCAGGCTTCCTTGGACGCGGGTAACCTGAGCGATCCAAAGAAGTTCCATCCGCAGGACCGTGTTAGTCAAATTGTGCAACGGAGTATGAAGGATGCTAGGCGGAAGGCGGAGCAGATGCAGTTGTATCTGGAGGAGATGACGAAGTCGTATAATGATATCATGGTGTTTTATGGTGAGGACAGTGCGGATGAGAACGCGAGACGGGATTTCTTTGCCAAGTTGGCAGCATTTGTGATGGAGTGGAAGGTGAGAACCATTTTGTTTTATGTGCTTGAATTTGTGCTGACCAAAACAGAAATCCCGAGAGAAGAATATGACCCTGGAAGAAAGCAGGAAGCGTACGGAGGCGTCGCTGGCCCGCAAGCGTATGAATATGAACACTGCTCTTGCCAATGGTGCCGGTACCGCTACCGAGGCGCCCAACTCGCCTGCTACTAGCGGTGCAATGGATTCGCTATTGGAGAAGTTGCGTGCCGCTGCTCCTCAAGCCAGAGACCAGCGTGACCGTCGTCGCCGTGCCAGATTAAAGGAACGACACAATGTCCGCGTCGCGTCGGGACAGCAGATTCCCGAGGACATTGGAGCTGAAGAGGGCACGGAAGCAAACGAGGTCGAGAGCAACGCCGGCCAGGCCAAAGATGATTATGGCGCCAGTGCTGCGGACTCTGGTATGCTGAGTCCTCCTGGCCAGGATGCCGATCGTGGCGCTAGTCCGGAGCCTCAGTCTGAGAGTGAAGATGTCGCGGACCGCGCTGCAAGTATGCTCCAGGGCTTGCGAGACAACACAGGGGATAATGAGCGCTCGCGAAGACGGAGAGAGAGCGCCGAGGAAGAACGACGCAAACGCCGGATGAGACGACGCAATGGTCCTACCAGCGGCAGCAAGGATAGCGGCGATGGCACTGGTGGTTTATCATCTGTCAAGGAGCCAGATCCAATGTCACCTCCGGGGACGGCAGATTCGAATAATACAGATGATGCTAGCTCGCAGCCGCCTTCAACACCAGCGATTGTTGTCTCGCCGAATGATGATGACCAACATGATCGGTCGCCTGATAATAGTCGGCCGAGCAGTAAGCAGGATTCGGAGCCTGAGTGATTTCTATTCTTTTCTTTTTTCTTTTTTTTTTTTTTTCCTTTACCCCTTCTTTTTGAAACATTTTATCTCTTTCTTTTCTTTTCATCTACTGGTAATGTTTGATTGATACACCAACTGATGTCGTCTCGGAATCCCCTTTTCTACTATGTCGCTCAGTGTATAATATTTCTTTTCTCTTTCCGACTGATTTCTAGCCTTGATCTTCTCTTGGTTTTCTTTCTTCTTTTCTTCTTTCCTTTCCTTTCCTTTTCTTTTCCTTTTCCTTTTTTTTTTTTTTTTTTTTTTTTTTTTTTTTTTTTTTTTTTTTTTTTTTGTTGTGTCAAGTACCCCTTGTGCATTGTGTTCTATCTCCGTTCATTCTCATTTCCTTTTCCTCAACGTTCTATATCATACGGCTTCATATCCTGTTTCCATTTCCTGTACATAATGCCTTATCTGACCATAGCCATGTGTCTGTCTCTCTGTCTGTTCTGTTTCTATAACCGCTTGTTGTCGTCTTGCATCCTGTCGTGGTGGATATCTTGACTTGTCCGGTATGGCTGTGCATGCGTCTCTTTGAATCGCAGGCGTGACGAAGCGACGCGTTGTTGGTATATCTCCATGCATTTGACTATTTGGACTTGGATTTTCTACATGATATAGTATGAATTATTAAATAGATTGTGCTCCATCACTGTACTGTATGTACTTTGTACTTGTAGTGAAGCCCTTATCAGATAAAGAATCCACGTGATCAACCCCTCAAATCTCCGGCCTCGAAAAGATCACCTCACATCGACCATTCTCATCCTTGCGCATGCGCTTATCTCTATCCCCAAATTTGCGATGGGTAATCCCTCGCCCATCATGGAGTACTCGCTTCTATTCTGTAGTGACTCTCTGTAGCCGCTATCAACCTACCTTGCGCTCCGCTGCGCCCATATCTACACCCGCATCGACACCGGCGAACCGGATATGGTTTTCAGCTACTCGTCCGGCGCGGTTTAATCTAGATGCGGATTCGACTATCTATGCCTTATCGACGGCATCAGGTCGCGCCGCTATTGCGGTAGTGAGGGTTTCGGGTGATGCTTGTATAGAGGTAAGTCTGGCCGCGAGTGGTGTGCTGTATTGAGGACCTTGCTAACACAGTAGATACGAATAGATATACAAAGCCCTATGCCCGAATACAACTCTCCCGAAACCACGGCTCGCCGCTCTACGAACGCTCTACGAACCGGGACATAATAACGGCAACGTACTAGATGCCGGGGCATTAGTGCTATACTTCCCCGCCCCCAAGACCGTTACGGGCGAGGATGTCCTTGAGTTTCATGTACATGGTGGACCGGCTATTGTCAAGTCTGTCCTGAGCGCAATTGGAGACCTTAATCGTACTGATAATATAATTCGATACGCTGAACCGGGTGAATTCACCCGCCGCGCGTTTATGAATGATCGCCTTGACCTGCCTCAGATCGAAGCGCTTGGAGGGACTCTTGTCGCTGATACGGAGCGGCAACGCCGTCTTGCTGTGCGGGGTGCGAATGATACGCTGTCGAAGCGTTATGAGCAATGGCGACATCAACTCCTGTATGCGCGCGGGGAGCTTGAAGCGCTGATTGACTTTGCAGAAGATCAGCATTTTGATGAATCGGCTGGAGAACTACTTTCATCTGTTGCGGGACAGGTACATGTACTTGTTTCGCAGATTGGTTTCCATATACAGAATGCATCGAAGGGCGAGTTGTTACGGAATGGGATCCGAATTGCGCTTCTGGGTGCTCCGAATGCTGGAAAAAGTTCGTTGTTGAATCGTGTTGTGGGAAAGGAAGCCGCAATTGTTAGTACTGAGGAAGGGACGACGAGGGATATCGTCGATGTTGGAGTTGATTTGGGCGGATGGTATTGTAAAATTGGGGATATGGCTGGGATTCGCTCAGAAGCTGGGTCTGGGGATACAGTTGTGGCGATTGGAGCCGTGGAGAAGGAGGGTATTCGTCGTGCAAGGGAGAGGGCGTTGGAATCAGATGTTGTGATTGTTGTTGCGTCGTTGGATGAGAGTGGTCGGTTGGTTGTTGAGCGGGAGGTCGTTGATGCTACGCGGGATTGCATCGACGATGAAAAATATATCCTGATCGTGGTAAACAAATGCGATCGTCTCCCGTCGACGGAACGAATCACATCCGGTCTAATCCCGCTCACCCTATTCGAGAATGTCACCACGCTCTTCCCAAGCGTCCCCCACAACCGCATCTTCGGTATATCCTGCCAAGAAGCCCAAACCCTACCACCATCGTCCCTAGAACAAAACACAGACCCCGGAAACCTTCAAACCTTCCTCCGCGGCCTTATCAGCACATTTGAAGAAATCGCCTCACCACTGGGAATCGAAGGAGACGACAACGGCCAATACGACCATTCATACTGGGAGGATTCGCTGGGCGTCACGCACCGCCAGAGTTCGAATTTAATGCGGTGTAAGCAGCATCTTGATGACTTTTTGGTACAAACGAAGCCAGGTTCGAATGGCGGTGCTTATGACGGTCCTCTGGGTGAGGAGGTGGATATCGTGACTGCTGCTGAGAATCTGCGGTTTGCGGCTGATGCGCTTGCAAAGATTACGGGGAAGGGAGAGAGTGGGGATGTGGAGGATGTGCTGGGGGTTGTTTTTGAGAAGTGCGTCTTTTCCCTACCCCTGCTATGCGCATGACTGACTTGATTAGGTTTTGTGTTGGGAAGTAATTGCTTCCAGTGCTTGATTTACTACTCGTATTAGTCTTTGAAGAAACATTGTCAGGGCTTCGATACCCGTGAATTTATTAGCGGGATAATAAATGCAAGGCCCTACACCATACACAAGCACAAACACCATGCTATGCACCCCGTACTCCATGTACCCAATACGCCCCTACCCCATTCCACAATGCACAAACACAGCCCCACTAAACCCTACACTTTCTTGACAATAAACTCTTCCAACTTCCCCAAACACCTCCCCTTCCCCACCAACTTCCTACATGCTGGTGTAGTCTCCACATGCTGAAACAACCCCGGCAACAACCGATACTCCCGCCCACACCGCAGGCAGAAAAACGGACACGCATCCTTGATCGACGTGAAGTTCTTGCGCGCTTGGTAGCAGATTTCCACCAGCGTGTTGACTTGGAGGTCTGTGCCGCCGGGACAGTTGCCTGCTTCCAGGTAAATGAGCATGGCTGGGAAGGAGGGAGAGTGCTTTTTGCATGAGGCGCTGTGGCATTTTAGGGTGCAGGGGTCGTGGATGCGGCAGTGCTGGTTAGGCTATATTAGTACATGTTATTGAATACTGGCGGATATTGAGGAGCAAGTCTGAGGACAGGAGTAGGGAAGGGTCTTCACCATGCGCAGATTATTCTCATTCGCAAAATACCGATCACACAGTCCACAGCGATTATGGAACTTGGCATCGTGCGCCTCAATTTTGTCATACGTGTTATACCACGTTCCGCATGATCTGCACGCGTAGTGCGCATCATTGAGATGCTTGATCAGAGCATTCTTGTTGCTAAAGTCTGCCTCGAAGCCGCAGAAGACGCAGATGTGGTGGTGTTTAGAGAACCAGGTGTGGTGGTTTTGGAGGCTGTAGAGCGGAAATCACGCTTGCAGCGTGTGCAGGTGGTTTCCCGTGTGCTTGGGGTCATAGTGGATTTGGGGAATTGGTGTTGGTTGTGTGGAAGAAAAGAGATAAGAGAAAGTCGAGTCCAACGCGAAGCTTACTTGATATATCATGTACCTCTTTTAGTCTATGACTCCGCAATCCCATGGATCGCTTGCGGGTCGGGGAACAGTGAATGAATGCCATTGTCATTAGGCTAGATATAACTATAGAAACAAATGGTATATAAAATTGTTCATGCTGGCAGTTCGTAGACCATGTCAGGAGTGTCACTCCTTTCTGGTGCTGTATATACAGTAGTCACTGATGATGTCTCGGACTGGTCATCGTCATCATTGTCATTTCTGGAGGACTGATTTCGAAGGAGATCGAGTAGTCGTCGCGATATGTCTTGCGTATCGTCTGGTCTATTGTCATGTTCAGAAGCCAGCACGGATACTCGAGGGGTTGGCTGAGGAGAAATGAAAGAAGGAATAGCTCCAAGATCAATGTTAGGCAAGGGTTGTTCTGTTCTGGGTCTCGAATCAGTGATCCCAGCAACCCCCCTAGAGCTACCCCCCAAAACCGTCACTTGACCCTGCATACTATCAAACCACGGGTTGGTAGCAGCATTTACAACCAGAGGCTGAGGCTGCTGGATAAAAGCCGGCTCTTGCATGGAACTCGGTTGCGAAACCCATCCGCGCTCCCCCATCCCCACTGCAGGACCCTGGGCACCTGTTGTCCCCCACCAGTCCGTATCCTGGTTACGCACCTCGCCGCGCATCTGATCTGGTGTAACGGACCTGCTATCTGGTAAACCTTGTTCCAAAGTGCTGGGCAGCTCCTGTGGGGAGGTTCTGTCCTCATGGACTAAAATATTGCGCGCCCCGTTTTGCGAGGAGGGTAACACATATTTGAAAGGCTTATAGGCGGCGGGTGCTGCAGGTGGGAGTGGTAAGTCCCTTGAGACAGTTGCCGGACCATGTTCAACTGAGAGGTAATCTCTCTGGGATTGGCCCAATAACTCTCGTACTTTATTTTTCCGTTCTTCTGGAATCGTCACATGAGGTGCAAACCCGATCCTCTCTGCTGTAAGTGCAGGGTCAAGACCGGCATTTGTCGATGGGGGACTGTTAACCAGCAAAAGCTGAAGAACATCAGGATGTCCATGGTAAGCTGCATAGCGAGCTGGCTGCCACCCCGTCTCATCATTTCGCGAAACAGACGCCCCGTGTTGAAGCATAAGAGAAACCACTGGCAAATGACCACCCATAGCCGCCAAACATAGCGGCGAGTCTTCGTGCAACATGTTCCCGAACTTTTGGTATAAAGATGAGCCTCGATTGAGGAGGTTCTGAACAGCAGCTGCATGCCCTTGGCGACATGCAACGCAAAGGGCTCTGTCTCCCATTGCGTCTCGAGCATCGAGTGATGCGCCTTTGTCACAGAGTAGGTTGAGTAGCGTCATAGAGCCACCTGCAGCCGCTATATGCACCGGTGTTCGCTGATCTCCGCCCGTTTGCGCTTCAAGGTCAGAGCCTGCAGTTAATAAGAGTCTTGTTATCTCTACATTGTTGGCGGTGCATGCATAGTGCAGCGGCGTGAGTCCAGAGTCGCAGCGCGCTTCCAGGGAGATATCCCCCTTGCGAAGAAGCAGTTCTACCACGGCAAATTGCGAATTCATGACACCAAGGTGTAGAGCGGTTCGTCCGGCGATGTTGGTCATTGCTGATAGCCCTTTCTTCTGGTCAAGTAGACTAACAATCTCCGTGTGACCATTAAAAGCAGCCCAGTGTAGGGCTGTCATTCCTGCTTCGTCGACATATCGCGAAGAAGCCTTCTTCTTTAACAAAAGCTCAGCTGCTAAGAACTTGCCCATTGCCGCGGCGCAAATGAGTGGAGACCTCTTATCACTACCTGGTGCATTGATGTTCATCTTGCTATTGAGAAGTACCTCAATGACATCTAAATGGCCTTCTTCACAGGCGTAATGTAGGGCCGTCATTAACGCAGCGTCCTTTGCTTCCACATCCGCCCCTTGAGAATTTAGAAGCTCGACAATATCTTTGTCTCCCCGTTTCGCCGCAGCGTGAAGAGCGGTCATCTGGTTATCCGCTCTTGTATTTACCTTGGCGCGCATAGCAAGCAATATCTGCGTGGCATCAAGTTGGCCATGGTCAGCAGCAACCCAAAGAGCGGTTCTGCCATGGGCATTTCGAGCTTCAACGTCCACATTCTCAGCGAGAAGTAGCCCAAGGACTTCGACATGGCCACGCGACGCCGCAAGATGCAGCACCGTGGACCCTGATCCGTCTGTGACATCAAGCCGTGCATTGTTCTGAATTAGCAAATCCACGACCTCTTCGTTTCCGCAATGAGCTGCCACCAGGAGTGCATTTCGCCGGGAACTGATGTGTCGAGCTTCAACATCGTGATTGCTCTGGATCAGTCGTTCAACTTCAATTCGAGCTCCTGCCTGAGCTGCTTTGACAATTAATGGCGCAGAGACGCCGTCGGCAGTTTTGAGGTCGATACTGATGTTGAAGTTCCGTCCATGGCTCCTTCTTCCAGTTGCTGAATCAATCGACGTTTTAGAAACCCTCGGAAGAACCGACCCTGATGTACTTATACGACGCAGAAACGAGCGGACTTTTTCACTCCTCGAACCTGACGAACGGGTTCCCAGAGATATAGGCATTGACTCCGATTGCCACCGTCGGATATCAGTTTGGTTTAGTGGCCCCGTATTGGGCCTGATGGGGACAGACTTCCTGCGGACGAAGTCCGGGGACACAGATTCATGGGGTTGGATAGATAGCAGCTGTACCGAAGGCGACCTCGAAGGCATGGACAAATTAGGTGTGTTTGCCATGCCTGTTGAATAACCTTCGTCTGTGGGCTCACTACGACCTGCAATGGATAAATGTTCTGATCTCGACCGCGTATGTCGAAGCGCATGTTGATAGGCAGGTGAAGCCATCACTGTGTCATCGAAATCGAAGACTGTCTCGCCAACGGACGACTGCACAACACTCAATGAAGAAGTAGCGGCGTGAGAATTGGCATATTGGCTTCGACGACTTCGAAGAGTTGCAGTATCCTCAGCAGCTTTGCGGATAATCTGACGGTTTTCGACCTTCCGTAGCAATTCGACCTGTTCAGACGACGTGCGACTAGCAATTGTAAATGGTCAGCGCTAATTAAACATACATAATCGACACAACTCACCATTGACAAGCCTGCAGCAGCAACTGCAACGCCAAAACCTGCGCATGCAACCGATCCTGATGATCCTTCATAATCCCCTCATTCCAAACAGCCCTCGCCCTGACCCGAAACCCGACCACGGTCCCCTCCTCCGTCCCCTGAACCAACGAAGCGACTTCCCTAGAAAGGACATCCATGATAACCGAGCAGCCCTCCAGGGCTACATTCAGTCCCTCATCGTGATCGTTGAACACCGGTTGGGAACCATTCGCATTAAATTGCGCCCAGTCGCCTAGCTGAATGAGCGCGGATCTGATGGTTCTCACTTCTCCAATTAGCGACCAGATGGTGAGATCTGCATTTTCGAATTTCCCGCGTAGAGTCGTGAGGCCTTGGGCGGTTTGCAGGGCGATTTGGGCGATTTGGAAAGCGCCGGAAACCAAACCGAACGCTGACACTGGGTCCATTGTTGGTGGCCTTGGTTGGATTGAACGATGTTCAATGACTCATTTGAAAGGATTATTATAAAGGGGAAAGAAGAAGTCAATAGGAGAATGATCCATTGGAGGCCACCAAGTCAGCAAGCGGGGGAGATTGACATCGCGACGTCGATGAGGCTGAGAATAATGACGGATTCTCTTCGTGCAACTACAGCCTTTTTTCTGTGATTTCAGACAAATCCTTCAGCCTGAAAATGTTTCGTTTGGTTGCTGTTGGCGAGTTGAATCGCAGAGATCGTCTCGCACTGCCACATCCAGCGGAGCCTATGCAGATATGAACAAAATCAATGGGGCGCATATAAAAGAGCCCAAGAAATATAAATACACCAATAAATTGGAAAACTATATACCTGTAATCCCGTAAACTCACCCTTTTTTTTCTGTACAAATTCATCCCATAGTCGTATTATTGACAAAAGAAGAAAACCCAAAATCTATAAGACAAAAAGACATCATAATGCGAATCTCAACCCCTCTCTATACAGTGCCGGCAAGGAAGAAAGTCGGGGGAAGCGGGCATGTAAAGAAAACCTGGGTATAATGCAAACGCCACGGATCCGAATGAGCTCGTCGAGGTCCAACCGTGAACTTTTCAAGTTTATGCTCCAATGGCATTCTTGACCCATTTCTCCAAACCGCCCTTGGCAATAATCTCCTGCACATTCGGCGGGAGTTCACCGACCTTATGCGTCCATTTGGGTCCGTTTTCACCCTCCTGGATCTCCAGGCGGCTTCTCCGGACATCCCAGGTCAAGATCCAGCCAGTCCGGCGGGTGAGAGCCTTGTCGGAGTTGAAGGATTCCCGAAGGCGGCTGATCAAACGGGGAACTTCCAGACCCATCAGGGCATTGTTGATGCTGTTTCTGGAGAAGATGTTTCCGAAGCTTCCAGAAACAACAAGCGGGATGCGCTTCGCCAGCAGAGCGGTGGCGGCTTGTTCTCTGGAGCTACCGCAGCCAAAGTTGAAGCCAGTCACCAGGATGTCGCCAGCCTTGGCGATCGATGCGAACTGCTCGTCGTAATTTTCCATGCATACCTGAGCCATGGTCTCCTCCGAAACGTTGTCCTGGTAGGTGTACTTGCCGGGGTAGATACCGTCAGTGTTGATGTTGTCGCCGTCACAGAAGACGATTTCTCCTGAAACACGCTCGGGGAAACCAGGGTACACTTCTGTGAGAGCGTCATCAGCGGCCTCAGTCTCAGCACCCGGTTCAGGAGTGAACTGCTTCTCTCCGTCGGCGACAAGGTCGTCAATCTGACCGATCACCTTTTCGAGGGCTTCCTCAGCGGTAAGCATCCGCTCTTCCTCACGGATACCATCACCCTCACCGCGGACAACGCCATTCCATCCCTCGGGGGTCTTGTACCAGCCGGGTCCGCTGAGCTTTCCACTCAAGGCACTGGCGGCAACAATTTCAGGGCTGCCGAGGTAAGCTTTGGCGTCGGTACTGCCCATACGTCCCTTGAAATTACGGTTGGACGCACTGATACCAACCTCACCGGGTTCAAGCAATCCAGTACCAAGGCCGATGCAGGGTCCGCAACCAGCTGGGAGAGTCGTAGCGCCAGCTTCCAGCAAGATTTGCCAGTCACCGGTTTCTTCGGCAGCCAGTTGCTCCGGAATCGATGCGGCGGCGATGTAGAACTTCACTCCCTCCGCAACCTTGGGGACCTGTCCACCATTCTTGTCCGCAGCCTCTCTGAACACCTTGGCAGCGGCGGCGATATCGGAGGCTCTCGAGTTGGTGCATGAGACAAGGTAAGCCTTGTTGACTGGGATGTTTTGTGCTTCCAATTCACCGAGAGCGGTGGCAACCTTGACGGAGTTGGGACCAGAGACGTAAGGAGTGAGGGTAGAAAGGTCAAGGAAGAGCTCCTTGGCATATTTCGCGCCCTTGTCCGCCTTTATGGGGTTGGAGAATAGTTGATCGAGGATGGGGTGGGTGAAATGCTGAGCAGCCAAGGTCTTGTAAGGACCGTCGGAAAGACCCATGGCGGCTGTAGTGGCCTTGCCCTTCAACCAACCCTTCAGGACATTGTCAATTGGGAAAAGACCAGACAGAGCACCCCACTCAGTGGTCATGTTGGCGATGGTTAACCGCGAGTCCACGGTCAAACTGTTCATGGTCTCTTCCGAGCCCGTGAATTCAATAGCGTGGTTCAAGACGTCGTCCTTGTCGAACAAGCCGCAGAGTGCAACGATGATATCCTTACCCGTCACACCCGGGGGTAGAACACCCGTCAAGTTGACCCTAGCAACCGGGGGAATCTGCCACCACGTCTTACCGGTGGCCCAGATACTGGCACCGTCGGTTCTGACAATCGGGGTACCCAAGCAGCCAACACCACCGTACATGTTACTGTGGCTGTCCGAGGCCACCACAAGCGTACCGGGAAACGCAAAGCCCTCTTCAACCATCACCTGGTGTCCGATACCACGTCCGGCAGGATAGAACTCGACACCACGCTGCTTAGCGAACTCCTCAATTTGGCGATACTTCTGGAGATTCTTGTCCGACTTGTTCTGCACATCGTGGTCGAGGGTCATGACAATCTGCCTCGGGTTGTGCAACTCGGAGGCTCCGATAGACATGAACTTGAGCGCAACAGGCCACGAGTTGTCGTGGGTCATGCAGCGGTGCGGCGAGATGGTCACATAGTCGCCGGACTTGACGAACTTGTCCTTGGCCAACCCCACAGAATACTGCTGGACAATCTTCTCAGTAAGAGTTTGGGGTACGGCTCTCGACGTCTGGAGGGACGAGTAAACGGCCGCGGAGGCGGGATCGTCCATCTGGGACTCGAAGACCTCTTGGAAGTAGAATCTCGATGAGGCAAAGGCACGGCGTTGGAAGTTGTTCGGCACCGGGCAGCGCAATATCGCTCTGCCCGAGCCGCCGGAGGTCATTAATCGTGACTGCATCAGGAAATTGTCAGTAAGGACCAATTGAAGAGATACCGTACTGGGCACTTACAGTCATGCTACCGGCGTTGAACTCGACCTCGACTTCAATTCTTCCGGGACCGTGGATGAGCAAAAAAGACTGGCAAATAAAAACCCCGACATATTCCATTACAACCGATTAGTCATTTGGAGAATTCGTAGCAAACTACGCAAACATGCCGAGACTCCGCTATCGGAGGATCACGTGCGTGCCGCGTGAACTATGAGGGGTCTACATTAGATATTGGAGAGAAAAGATAGATATTCTACAGTTCGTGATAATGCAAAATGGTTGATTGATTTATATTGAGAAATTGGATGTGTAAATTTCATCTCAGCTCAGTCTCTCTAGTCAGGATAAAGCTTCCACAGCATACCGTGACATGGCGGGGTATGACTCAAGGTACTCGACGGGAAATGAAGAGTTGAAAAAAGAGAAAATGCATTGAAACCATGTCAATCAGACCTATTTATATTACACTCTAGAGTCCTTTTTAAATATTGTGCTGCGTCTTTAATTGCATGATTATATGAATCACACCGGCAGCCCCGCCAAGTCTGTATAACTTCTCTCACTTTTTCTTCCCTTCCCTTTCTTTTTCCCTCATCCAACCCAATTCTTCCCACAAAAACTCCAATCACTATGCCTACCAGAGAGGAAGTTGCCTACTTCGGAGCTGGTCCTGCACCGCTCCCAACCTCCGTCGTCGAGGCCGGCGCAAAGGCCTTTGTCAACTTCAACGACTCCGGCCTGGGTCTCGGAGAGGTCTCGCACCGTTCCCCCACTGCGAACAAGATCCTCGAGGATACGAAAGCGAATTTGAGCACCCTCCTGGACATTCCCGATAACTATGAGATCCTTTTCATGCAGGCGGGCGGCAGTGGCGAGTTCAGCGCTGTGGTGCAGAACCTTGTCTCCGTGTGGATTGAGCGCAGACGGCGCAGGGCTGAGGCCGATGCTTTGGCGGCGAACCCGAATGAAGATAAGGCGCGGGTTGAGGAATTAGTCTTCCAGAGAGTCCAGAAAGAGGTCGAGGAGGAATTGAAGCTTGACTACCTCGTTACTGGAAGCTGGTCGTTGAAGGCGTCGCAGGAAGCTGCGCGGTTGATTGGATCGAAGTACGTCAATGTTGCCCTTGACGCGCGCAAGGCCAATGATGGCAAGTTCGGTACCATCCCTGCGGAGGAGTCGTGGTCTTTGACCCCGACCAAACGTGAGGGTGGTAAGGGTTCCGCCTTTGTCTACTTCTGCGACAATGAAACAGTCGATGGTGTCGAGTTCCAAGAGTTCCCTAACTCGCTGGAGTCGCAGGGTGGTGATGAGGAGGATGAGCGGATTGTCGTTGCAGACATGAGCTCTAACTTCATCAGCCGGAAGGTCGATGTCAGCAAGTACTCGGTCATCTTTGTAAGTCTGCCTCAAATAAGATATCCTCTGGATGGTACTGATACCAGGACTATAGGGCGGCGCTCAAAAAAACATCGGTGTTACCGGTATCACCATCGCTATCATCAAAAAATCACTTCTTCCCCCGCAGACCGCAACACCCCCAGCAACCCTTCTCCACCGCCTGAACATCGGAGGTCTCCCAGGCCCTGTTGTGTTCGACTACGCCACCATCGCGAAGAACAACTCCCTCTACAACACGCTCCCCATCTTCAACCTCTGGGTCGCCGGCCAGGTCATGTCCGATCTTGTCCACGCATACGGCGCAAAGAAGGTTTCCGGCCAGGAAGAGGTCGCCAACCGCAAGGCTAATCTTATCTACGGCGTGCTGGACAAATACCCGCAGGTGTACTGCGTTGTCCCTGACAAGAGCATTCGCAGCAGAATGAACATTTGCTTCCGTGTGCACGGCGGTGACGCTGAGAAGGAGAAGGCGTTCCTGGCTGGAGCTGACAAGCGCATGCTCCAGGGTTTGAAGGGCCACCGCAGCGTCGGTGGTATGCGGGCTAGCAACTACAATGCGGTTCCTGTGGAGAACGTCGAGAAGCTGGTTAAGTATCTCGAGGACTATGCCACCGGACAGTAGGCGCATAGTTAAAATGGGACCAAAAATGATATACTGCACGAAGAGTCTGCAGGTAAGATATCGGAATAATCAACATCCAAGTGTGAGAGGTTTTGTTCGTTCAACATAATGCCCATAAGTTTCATACAGTGCATGGGAAAAGGGAGTTTGTTATAATACATATTAGAACGGCCTGATAAGCCATCACAGCTTCCATATGGCCCAGTCTTTTAGATCGAGTTCACTAATAATTCCTCGAAGAGGGCCCTGGGCTTCCGTTCCTTGCGCCCAGAGTTTCGGTCCTGCCATATAGTTAATAAAACCTTCGGGCCCAGAGACGAGAATAATCTTGTTCTTAGGGAAGTGAGAGCCACTAATTTGCGCAGAATCAATGAAGTCCGAGATGTCCTGCTTTTTTATGAACGTCTTCTCCTCGTCGACAAAATAGTCCACTGTCACTTGTCCTGGATATTGTAACTTGAGGGCTTCTAGTTCCCGAACAACTAACGACTGAGTTGTCGCATCTCTGTCCGTATCTCCCGTGACTGGCACGGGACTTTTTGGTGATGTCCTAGGGCCAAAGAACCAGAGCCTTCGAGGCCCCTGAGGCTTCGCACTGGTATCGTTTGCACCGCCCGCACAGTCCTCTCGTCTCCGGTTTGCCCATAGTATATGTATCCTTGGTTTGCGCGTCTCGTCCGTCTGGTGCAGAAGTGTATGACCGGCCTGTAGAGCTGGCGCAATGCCTGTCCCACCAGCGATGAACAAGATCTCCTGGGTCTGCCTTGGGATCTTGTATTCAATCTTGGGTCCCCGTATCTCAACCAGAGAACCTATATCCAAGCCATGTAGGTACCGCGACATCTCACCAAATGCATCTTTCCGGATAAAGAACCGTAGCACATCCTCGTCCTGGTTGTCCGTCGTCGACTTGACCGGTAGGGGGGTGTAATCTCTACCAATCTGCAGCTGCGGCTGCTTGAACATCACACTCCACACTCCGGTCTGCCATGACGCTTCATAGACGGTCGAGTTTAGATCTGGTTTCGGTGGTTTGAGGGTAAATATACTCCCCGTCGAGGATACGGGTTCTTTCGCGATTAAGGTGTACTTGGTGAAAGCGAAAGGATTCAATGTCGAGGGTCCATCTTGCTGCGATTTTCGAATGTACGCTCCAATTCCAGCGGCTGCAACACTCACGGCGGCCAGTTTCACCCAGAGTCGTTGTTTCGGAGGGGCTGGTTCGGAGGATGCGCAAGAGGACGAGAATGAAGCATGGCGATTCCAAGACTGGGAGACGTATTTCCCACTGATCGAGAAGGGCAGACGGAGCGGATGCAAGCCCTGGTCGAGAATTCGGGGCTTCATAGAGAAGACGCGGCGGTTATTCTATAATTATTGAATCTTACGTCCATAATTCTTTTCCGATAATTGATGCTTACCGTTTAGTGCTGACGCTAACCCGAATAGGACACGGCCCCCTGGGCGGGCGATCATCGCTGAGGCTTCAAAACACCAGAATAGAAACTGCGATAAAAAGACTACTTTCTGGACCGAAATAGAAGACTCCTAGTTTATTGCGACACTGCGAGTTCTACGTTGAAAATATCCGCGTTCGCCTTCTTGTATTATCTCGCCTCTCCTTTGTCTTCCCTCCGTCAATGGCGGTCTCAAGACTCTGAATTGCCCGCCCTTTCGTCCTCTCTCCTTCGATTGATTCGAACTACGTGAAACCTGTTGATTTGTCCTCCATACTCCCATTATGGCCCCGTCCCGACCAGGCAGATCGAATTCTACCAATGCGCCCCGGGATTCCCTAGAACTTGCCTCTCTTGCGTCCTCATCCCCCGACACTACCACCAGATCTTCCCGTTCCTCCTCTCCCTCTGGTATATCATCCTCGCGCAAACTCTCGCTCGAAGAACAGGACCCGCTAGGCGATTTCTCACATGGCGATCCAGAATCCGGGCATGGGAGATCGGGTGGACGATCGTATTCTATATCCTCGGCCTTTGATTTCGGGAGGACGTTGTTTCCGCTCTCCTCCACTGCAGCTGGGGGTTATGCTCCGATAGGCGCGCCGTCGACATTAGATCGAGAAGGGGTAGCGGATGGATCATTGGAAAGGCATAAAACGCTTACGTATCTAAATGGGCTGTCATTGGTGGTTGGCGTTATTATTGGTTCGGGGATTTTCTCGTCTCCTAGCCAGGTCAATGCGAATGCTGGGTCTCCGGGTGCGTCGCTGATTGCATGGGTTGTGGCGGGTGTGTTGGCGTGGACTGGTGCCGCTAGCTATGCTGAGCTGGGAGGCGCAATTCCTCTTAATGGCGGGTCGCAGGTTTACTTGTCCAAGATCTTCGGAGAACTGGCCGGTTTCCTCTTCACGTGGTGTGCAGTTTTGGTGCTTAAACCAGGAAGCGCAGCTATTATCGCCATTGTCTTTGGGGAATATGTCGTGCGGGCCGCTGTTGGTGCGAATGTCGAGCAGGTTAATCCCTGGATCGGTAAAGGTGTCGCCTTCGGTGGTGTCTTTGCCGTGATTTTAGTGAACTGCATATCTACGAAAGTGGCTACCCGTGTCGGTGACATTTTTATGATATTCAAGTTTATCGCCTTGGTGGGGATTACTGTCATTGGGATTGTGGTCGCTATCACGGGTGTTTCGTCTAGTGGGAGTGCGAGTAATGAATGGAAATCTGGCTGGTTCCGAGGTACCAACACTGATATATCCGGCTGGGCTGTCGCATTGTATGCTGGTCTTTGGGCGTTTGATGGTTGGGATAACGTGAGTTTAAGCCGAGACGAGAATCATCAGATTCACATATTGACTGACATGCAAAGACAAACTACGTGACAGGCGAATTCAAACGTCCGAACCGCGATATTCCCCGCGTTATCCATACAGCCATGCCATTGGTAATCCTCTGCTACCTAATGGCAAACGTCTCATACTTCTTAGTCCTACCACACTCGACAATCGAAGCAAGCAATGCCATCGCTGTCGAGTTCGGCGAGCAAGTCTTCGGAACAGCAGGAGCCATAGTCCTAGCCCTAGTGGTCTCTATAAGCTGCATCGGCGCCCTTAACGCAACAACCTTCACAAGCGGCCGTCTAGTCTACATTGCCGGAAAAGAAGGTTACCTCCCAGCCCTATTCGGCAAACTAGGTGCCTGCGGTTACTCCTCAGCTACTTCTTCACCACCCCTCGACAACCGCTTGCACCGTCGTCTGTGCCGCTTCTTCGGTGACACCTCCACCATCGGCCGTACCCCGGTCTACGCAATGGCTCTTAACGGTGCGCTGATCGTTATTTACATCATTCTTGGCGAGTTCAAGACCCTAGTCACCTTCTACGGTGTCGCGGGGTATACATTCTACTTCCTCACGGTTTTGGGTTTGATAGTCCTGCGCATTCGCGAACCGTACCTGGAACGCCCGTATAAGACATGGATCTCAACCCCGATCATCTTCTGCTGTGTTAGTCTTTTCCTGCTTAGTCGAGCGGTTATCTCAGAGCCCTTGCAGACGTTGATCGTGGTCGCATTTATTATCGTCGGTGTCCCGGTGTATTACTGGCGTATCTACCAGCGGGATGGCAGATTGCCGTTCCCTTGCGGATGGAAGTTGAACTGGAAGTTCTGGAAGGGGAGGCCATAATTTTTCTCTGTGTCTTCTATTTTTCGTTTTCTTTGGCGAACGCCACGCATGATGAATTGATACTGATACCCATGCATATGTATAATTGAGAGTTACCGGGGGTAACTAAATGAAAGCTGGGCTTACTTTTGACCTTAATATTGTCTTTATAGATGCAGTTTCTACGATTGATGTCAGGAAAGGGTGAGGGCATGGCATGGTATACATAACAGTGTATAGAATCATTAATCTTAATCTCATAACTCATGATACTCGACTTTGATGCATTGCGCCCAGTCCATCCCATAAATCTGCGCGTGAGAGGGTAGTGTTTGCATCTCCGAAGAATCGCAGTCCAGCACAATGCTCGCTCAACGGATAAATTCTAGTCGAAATAACCGTCCGCTCGTTCACGAAGACTTCTAGCACGCTTATATCGAAGTATGCATGTACGCGTAACGGTTCTTCGCTTTCCGTGCCGGTTTCTGGGTCTGAAGTGGTGAAGAGGGTGTGGGGAGCTTTTTCGGGGAAATTGTTGATATTGAAGTCGGGGATAGGGTTGGGCCGGTTGATTTGAAACGTTTCGGTTGATGGGGTCCAGGTAAGTGTTGTGCAGTTTGAGTCTGAGATGATTTAGTTATGGAAAAGGTTAAATGGATTATGTGGGAAGACATACCACCATGATCAATTTCTACACCAACGCTCGTACATTGGTTTCCAACGGCAAACTCAGCATCCAGTTCCCATTTTGATGTCGTCAATGGTAATGTGAATCCTTCCGGATTCAATTTCAATCCACTAATCTGCCTCCTGCTCGCATTCGCACGAAGCTTTTCAATTCTTTGATCGGGCTGTACACCCAATGTCCGAATAGTACATGTCCCGGTTCCTGCATCCTCCGTCTCGATAGAAGTAATCGATTCCAACTCGGATCGACGCGCCCTCTTCACATTCTGTAATGTCGTCAGACTCATAACTCTTGGAAGAGAAATAAGTCCGCTCCAACCCTGCGGATGACGGAGGGCATCTGGTAGATCTTCCTCCATTATCCAGCCGTAAACGAGTTGTTTGCCTGTAACAGGATCGAAGAATGCATTCGCAGCGTAGAAGCAGCCGTGATCGAAGATACCAGCAAATCCATAGGTTCTGAGGGCGTCCGATGTGCTTTTTCGCTCAGAGCGAGGGCTAACAGACATCCAAAGCTGTCCTCGCGGCGCTCGCTTTGGCTGGTGTCCGGTCTCCTTGCACCCCTCTGTCCCCACCACAACAAAATCTCTTGAAGTTCCTTTATCATCGGATAACGTCGCCAACGTCGCAACCTCCCAATTAACACCAAAATCACCAGACCACCTTGATGGCCGGAAATTCAACCCAACATTAATCAGAGGTCCGATGTACTTCCATTCACGCAAATCCTTGGGGTTAACAGAGTACACAAACACAGTCGGGGTCTCTGCAGCGATACCTCCGGAGATGAATCCGTAAAGGTCACTGTCTGATCCGGTGTGCATTGTCGGCCACGAACTGATATACGGATCTCTCCAACCAGTCACGTTCACATTTTCCGGTGGACCTGGTAATATCGGGTTGCAATCTGGGCGTTTCCATGTTTTACCCCCATCTCGCGAAATTGCCATACTCAGCGTCTCGCAGCCAATAGTATACGGCATACTGTAATGGATAGGCAAATGTCTCACAGACGTGTACAAGTATGTAAGAGCACCAGGTTTCCCATGAGCATCAGTAGGTCGCATACACCCCGTAAAAACACCGCAGCGATCATATTGAGTTGACGGTGTTAGGCACGGAACCGGGGATGTCTCCCACTCGACGAGATCCCGGGAGACGGAGTGGCCCCAGGATACGTTACCCCAGTCGTTTTCTTTCGGGTTCCATTGGAAGGACAAATGGTAGAGTTCGGTTGTCGGATCGTACCCTGGACCGCAGGGGTCGTTTAGCCAGCCATGGGGTGCTGTTAGGTGGAATGTTGGTCGCCAGGCGGGTTCGGTTTTTCTTTGGTGCTTGGACTTGTCGTGGTAAGCAGTCATGTCATGTCGATAGGGTTGTGCATGCGTCTCGTGGATACCCGGTTTATCCGCACTTTGCGCTCTTGCGAGGACAGCCATATTGATGCGGTTCCGGTCAATGAATTTGCCCTAGTGTAAGGGAAAATCGACCGCAAAAATATTGTGAACGCAGTAAGCTAGAGAAATCAGCAAGGGTGCGGAACCAGCCATTATAAAAAGAAATACACGCCATAGTCGCTATTTTTGAGATCTTCGGGGAAACACCGGATGCCAGGCATATCTGCAGTGATTCGCAATTGGGTTTATCTCCGAGGAGCATCAGATCAGTAGCCCTGTGGTTATCTATCCGAAGCTTAGCCACTGCCTCTTTGTTCTGGCCCCCGGAGGTTGTTCGGAGGCAACGTAAATTGTCGTCTATGGATGAATCACGGGAGATTGTCGGGGAAATTCTGCGCCACTGAAGATAAAGGTTGTTCTCCGGCATGCCGAAATGAGTGAAGCTTGATACACGTACTCTACTCGCACTAGAAACCTGTTAGAGATTTTTCCACTTCTGGAAAGAGTTGGCCTTCGAGATTGTGACCGGCAAGAAGCGCAGCCGAGATCTGCATATTGTACATTGGGTGGTTATATATCCACATGAACGTGTTTTCATGTCCGTTGTATTAATGGAACGTGTAAAGTCTCGTTGAAATAAATACACTATATATATTACAGTCCGACTAGCCTGTGCTAATAGTAGGAGAAGTAGATGACGTGCCCAGATAATCTTTGAACCTCTCCAGGAATGGGTGATTTCCACCACGAAGGCTACTCAGTAGTAGCAAGTAATCCGCTGCTAGTTCTTGAGAAAGTGATACAGGGTTAACCGTCGTTGTTGTCGCTGTTGTCGACGGTGTTTGTGCAAGGCTTCCATTCGACGAGGTCAAAGGGAAGTTGGCTCCCGATGACGGATCGACCGTGGAGAAAATATTGATTGCACTGGTAGCAATATCGAAAAGTTTTTCGACCTGGTATAGTAAGCAACTAGACTAAATGACCCTGAAAACCATAACCTACCAGACCTATTCCATGTGCCTCCATGGAACTAATGCGTAATGATTTGCATATTTGAAGCGCCTCATTCGCAATAAAGATGGCGTAGTTGAAGGTGAGTTCAGGGCGATCCGAGATGGGCCCCAAGAGACCATGGGTGAGACATAATACCCAGAGTCGATTTTGCAGCCATTTCTGTGTTATGAAGATATCTGCACATTGCGTTTCTTTTAGACCAACGGCTTGATGTGCTGCTTGGGCTTCATTAGGAGCCGCCTTGGTTCGTTCAAACCAGTCGTACCCTTTATACCGTTCCGAGAGGCTCACCCGGGCGAGATTCTGATGAATAATCAAAGCCTTGGCTGCTGTTAGCCTCTCACAGAAGCCATTATTATCGATGTTGCATCGCCGATTCCAACAATCTACAACATCCTCATCAATTGCGTCAAATAACTCCATTAGCCGAGCCAATCCCATCATGCCTTCGGCGTCATGCTCGTTGTGGACAATAATCCCGGAAACAACGCGGTGAGAAGCACCGTGGATGAATTCATGAACAGAGCGCATGCTGAACCCTGGCTTCCCCCGAAATGTAATAGGATGTCGACGTTGAAGTGCATAAGCTCTTATTCCCCAACAATATCAGCTAAAGTGCATCTCAGATACTATCGAAGCAACACACCTTTCTGTAATAGATAACACTAAATAGGTTCGTAGCCGTTGTCCCTTTTCTTCACTAGATAGATCAAGGTAGGAGTTAGGATCATTTAACCCGAGAGTTGCCGCGAGATCCAATGCTTCTCGTAAACGAAGCCACGCGGCATTATGCTGATTGCTGCCAAACAAGCAGCCAAAGAGGAAGAAGCTGGTTAGGACGGCCTCGATCGTCGGGTTTTCACCGAAATCCGAGCAACTGCGCATTTTTGTGGCTTCATGCATCATGGACCTCGCCTGGTTGGCGCGCGATGAAGACGTAGGCCGCTCGTCAATCTCAATGGGCTGTGTGAGTGAAAAGGCGCACAATGACAACAACATGGCACCAAATTGAGGGTTTTGCCGGTGCTCCTGCGACAACATGCGGATAAACATAGACGACCGATTCAACACAGGTAAAGTTGGATGTAAGCGATCAAAATAAACGTCGATCCACGGGATCATGTTCGTCTCAATGATCGAAGATGGCCATACTGACCTTGACCGATCGTATCCTGGCGACTGAGAGAGTATGTTCGAAATTGGGGCGCTACTTGTTGAAGGTGAAGGTTCAGCTGGATGGTGGTGTTCCATGACCGGAGTATCGGATACACCTTGAACAATGGAGGGAAGGGAAGGTCTCAAATAGACATTAGTCCCTGGGAAATCGAAAACTGGGACCTGAGCATGTAGATTATCTGGGAGCCAGTACTCCACATCATTGCGCTCAACCCAGCCAACGCCATTTTGACTACGAGGGTCAATTGAAGGCCCCGGTGCACGAGTGGCCCAGCCAGGGCCAACAGACGTCATTGTGGGAGCTGGAGCCAGTCCGCTTCCATTCATAGGCGCGGGAACTTCACCCGGGATGGGCCATTGAGGCGCATCAGTCATGGGCATAGCCTCCGTCTTTACCGGCTCCCCAGAAACCGAAGGAGCAGGGGGTGACCCTGTCTGGTACTGAAAAACATCTGGACCGGAGCTCTGGTTACTTTGAACCTGGGTTTGAACATCATGAGGGCTCTTCTGTGCAAGTTGAGGGATCTGTTGCTGCCGGATTTGCGATACACGGCTGGGTCGCAGATATTAGACGGATGGTTCCTAGTACTTAGAAGTTATTTCACTCACTGTCCAGTCGGACCTCGCTTCTTCTGAGGCTGGAAAAAGGTGCATTCGAAGCCCATTGAAACACATGCGCGACATGGTTGTGACAGACTGCACTGTAGAGATGTTAGCACCTATCATATCCCCCGAATATGGAAAAGGCCAAATCACCTTTATTTTCCTGAATTTGCACTGATCGCAGGCTCTTTTAGCGATGGTCCCCGGAGCTTTCTTAGAAGAACGCGACTGGGTGCGGATGGCACCGGTCGGTGTCGCGGATGTAGCGTCATTGTCCGCATTAGAAGAAGGAGAGGAAGGAGAAGCAGCCGGGTTCATGATGGCATGGTCAGTGACTCTGTAGAAGACAATGGCTGACAGGACCGCTGCTGTTCAACCATCTAATAGTAGTTGTAGTAGTTGGTCGTCGTCGCAAGTAGTTCGAAAAGGAAGTCGTGGAGTCGGGAGGGAAAAGGTTGGCCCGCGGAGAGAGCCCCCCTCAACTGAATTGATTAGATCATATCCAGAGATGTGATCTTCCGTTTGGAGCGGACAAGAAGCCAAGGAAAGATCAATCCCCAAATGTTAATTCCTCATGGAATTCTCTACTGTTTCTTTCTGATAAGAAAGAGAAACCATACCCTTGTCATGGTGCCGTTCGTAAATCTCCACAGTTTCGGCTTCATCTCCATCTGGAGTTTACCCCGAATTTCCCCACGTAATTCTGCAGGGCATTCAAGAGATAACATGATACAGGATATTTTGTGTAAAGTTACAATAAGATGTTTGACGCGAAGAGAAATACAAAGCAAACATACAAATTGCATCTCTGTAATTATGATCTTTTAACATACAAGATGCCATCAATTAATGTAGATAAACCCACTCGCAAGACGCCCTAACACCATGCAAATACTCTATTAAGTGATGCGACTCAAGCCTGAGAAGGCTTGAATAACTCCGGCTTCATGTTGATCTTGCAGAGTTTGGCGACACAACCACTTAACTGCAGAAGTGATTGCACGCCGTCTAAGATGCGCATGTGCGTGAATCCAATCTCCTTGATGAACTCTAACTTCGAATGCTCAGAGAGCGTCGGGATAGTTTTTGTAACTCGAAACATAGTACTGATAATGTCGTGGGACGAATACCCGAGAGTCCTGGAACCTGGTGAGTTTCCATGTACTCGCATCGTAGGAGGGAAGGATAACATACCACAACTCATTCAACGTCTCCAAGGCCACATCTACCTTGCCTTCCCAGCAGGCCTTAATCATAGCCTGGACTTTGATTGGATGCGGGCTATCAACCACCCGGAAGACGTTGTCACCGCTCACGAAACCAAACCCAGACCAGGTACTTTGTAGGTTGTTGATCGCTTGACGCATGTCACCTTCAGCACTAAATACCAACGCAGCCAGTCCATCTTCTGAGTGTTCGACCTTCTCGGCCTCACACACCTGTTTCAACCGTTTCACCACTTGGGCGTCGGTCAACCGAGAATAGCGGAGGATTGCGCATCGAGACTGGAGGGGTTCGATGATCTTATTCGACTGGTTACAGGCAAAGGCAAATCGAGTTGTAGTAGAGTAAATTTCCATAGTTCGCCGTAACGCTTGCTGCGCACCCGAGGTCATACTAATAAGGCAAGCGATCAGCTTATCGGTCAAGGGTGAACAAAGTTCTTTTGATCATACCTGTCTGCTTCATCAAGAATAACAAGCTTATGACGACCAGGAGAGAGCGTGACTTTCTTTTGTGCAAATCCTTTGATTCGATTTCGCACGACATCGATACCTGGATAAACCCGTCAGAGGACATTGTCTCCCAGAAAAGACCTTGTCAAACAGCAATCTCACCTCTCTCGTCACTAGCATTCAGCTCCAATACAGCCTCCTTATACGAATCGCCCAGTAGTTGTCTAGCCAGACACAGAACCGACGTCGTCTTTCCGATACCAGGCATGCCTGAGATAATAACGTGCGGCATATTTCCATCTTTAGCGATAATCTTCAACCGCTCAATGGTCTCCGTGTTGCCAACAATATCATCGAGGAAGATCGGACGGTATTTTTCGACCCTAGAGAGTATCTTTGGTCAGTCTGGCTTCTCCAGATTTCTTCTGCATATCGGGTCAACTCACCAAGGGAGCTCATAGTCTTGCGGAGCTCCAGCCGTGTTAGGCTGGAGACCATTGCGAGCTGCACTGGCTGAGGATTCTGCCTGTACCATTTTGAGAAGAATTTCCAAGAAAGAATAACGTAGACCTTATCGTTCCTCTGCCAGAAAGCTTTTGTCGAGACCGAGAAGTGATTTACTCGGAAGGACGCGAAAGTCCGACGCGTCGAAAGACACCGAATAAGATCCCCGCGGTGGGATCGCGATTATGCTGCTCGATAAGGCTATGTAATCACCAAAGAGCCTAATAGATCACTCGGTGCTTCTGAATTCTGTAAAAATGCCGAATAAATAGTCAGAACTGTGATTCACCTACTTTGTTCAAACGTGACTGTCATTACCTGCACTTTATGCTATCTCCGACACCGTCTCTTTCAAGTTTCTACCAACACCCATAATGCACCAGTTATTACGAGCGTCTACAACATTTTCATGTCTTTCTACCTGCTATAGCTTACAGGTTCACTGAGCTCTCAATTCTGCCCTGTTACCTCCAGCTAAATCCTCGTTATTCTACCCATTCACACACACGGCATACCGATACCTCCTCGCTTACTGAGTGCTACACGAGCTCACACGAAATTCTAAATACATTTGCAACCTAAAGAGATCAATACCTACTTCGATCGACCTCATATACAACAACATCCCAAGAACAGACCCAAATACACCTACACTATGGGAACGACCTCAGTCCGCCGCAACCTCTTCAACAGCAACCTTAGCAAACGCGCCATATCATCCGTTCCTCCTATGCAAGGTGCCAGTAACAACACCTTCAATTTACAATCTTCTTCTCATCCCAGCTCCTCAGAAACGAATCCATCGTCATCGAGTAACACCAGGCCCACTGATAGTGACGAAATCGTGGTCAAGGACAAGAATGGCAGCTATAAACTCGATATACCCGTGCTCCCTATGATCGTGGGCGAAGATGGGGAGGAGATTGAAGGTTTTGATGAGGGGCACAATGGCGGAGGGCCGGGTTCTGCTGTCGATTCAACAGGGGAGACCGAACTTGGAGGACGCGAGAAAGAGAGTATGTTACTGGATGGATCGATCTCTTTGCTTTTTTACGCCGAAGCTTATGACGATATGACTGACATGGCTCCGGTTAGGGATTGAGGCTAGTTTGATAGAGATGATGTGCCGCAATCGGAATAGGCATATGAGCAGTGACCCAGCTGGTACATTTACATATCTTTGCTCCCTACGTGCCGACATTTGCTTACTTCATCAGAAATATACAACCTAGTCCAGCAGAGCCTTCGAAACAGGGTAGCAGCATTGGAGGAAGACAATTGGATGTACGAACCAGAGGTCGAACCACGGGTTTAACGCCTGAAATATGATTCATCGTCACGCAAAAATTCTATCCTTATTATTCAAATGCTGGATGGTCAACATATCGGTTACGGCCGTCGCTTTTCCCCGTTGGCTCAATCAAGCTCCATGTTTCTTGGCGCCTCGACTCTCCTTGACGCCGCTTGCGGCCTACCACCAGCGCCTTGTTGGCCTCCTCCAAACAACATGCTACCCATCATATCAAACAGGGGGTTACTCTGGCGGGGGATGTTGATGCCGAAGTACCGCTCACCAAAGTGCCCCAAGGCATCATCCCAGATGCCAACTTCTTGGATCTGCGAGGAATAGTGCGCCGTCAATTGTCGGAAGAGATCTGCGTTTCCTCGTTGGATTGTAAGGAGCAGCATGTTGATAAAGTTCAACAGGGGCACCGTGGGGAATACCCGGATATCAGAGCTGGCGCTGCTGACGTCTTGGATGCCAAGGGAGGGATTCGACGAAGAGAGTCGAGATGTGAAGACTGCAAAAGCCTTGTTGGCATTGCGGAGGTTCCCGGTCATGAGATATGGGAAGACAGCGCGCGAAGCGTAAATTGCGGCCGTGTGCGGTTCATCGTTGGTGTACCACTCGTATTCGAGCTTCGCAAGGGTCTCAGCTGATTCCGGTGTTCCAAGAATGAGATGCTTCTCGGCATCGTATGGTTCGTTATCTATGGGTTGGCTTCAATTAGGACAGGTCTTCCTGCGTAGATTGCGACTTTGGGCATGGCGTACCTTCAGCGTACACCGATCCGGCTGCGTGGTGCAGCTCTGGGTCTCCTCTTTCCAACGGGCCAAATTTTCCACTCCAACTGATCATTTCCTGGATATACCTCTTCCTCGCAGGCTCCTCCGGTGGGATTTCACGGAGCAATTCGATCAGGCGCTCTACACATAGGATAATAATCGTTAGCAACCATTCTTAAAGTGAAGCATTCGCACACAGGATACATCAACATAGACTAGGTAGAATCCACTCACTTTTCCGGGCCCGTCCCTCCGCATCATCGTCCCCTCCAGTAATCTCCCACTCTGCCTTGGTGTACACCTCAAGCACCAGCATAATCGCCAAGTCACCACCACTTGCAGCAGCGCCCTGCTGCGAGCCCGCCCTCAGTAGAGCAGTAGCACCTCCGGCCAACAAGTCAGCCGCCGCATCGTAGCTACCTTGTTTGATGTATCGTGCCGCGATGACACGCAGCTGCTGGTGAGCTTCGTAGTAAGCGCCGGAGGCGATCCTATGATGGACAGAAGAGTGTCAGCAACTTTTCCAGTCAAAATATCACGTAGATGTAGGTATCATGAATGCGCAGCATCCAGAAGAGAGGAGAGGGGTATTACTTTTCTTGTTGGCGGGCAATCGTCTTCTCAATCCGTGAGGTCATCTTGTTTGTATGTCGAAAAAAAAAAACAAGTCTTTATGGGTAAATACAACCAAACAAATTAAAGACGATAATAATATCAAAAAGCAAGATAGGTCTCAGTCCGAAAAAGAATGAGCACCGGAGACAGTCAGACGTGGTTGTGGTCAATCGGCGATTCGGCCTTTACTTTTGGCTATTATCGGTGGGGGACCGACGCGCTTCCTTTCCTTTCCTTCTAGAAAAGACTCCCTGCGCAACACTTACTTCCACTCTATCGCCATGATGATTCCAATTGGCAATTATTGGATTGGGTCGATTGTATACTGAATTGGTCTCGCTTATAGGATGCTTGGGTTGAGCATAGACGCGTTCAGTGGATTCTACTTGCAATTTGGCATTGGCTGAATACTACCAGCCATTGGAATATATCAACGTTTGCTACTACTCTTAGCAACAAGCATATCAGGACAAGCTATGGATCGGACTACATTTGATATCCAGCCTGTCAATCGGTTCGTGGGCACCAATGCCACCATCCGACGTCCGAAGGTAAGTTGCGTATAACCTTGAACAGGAAGAACAGAGAATATGACTAGATATGTCCAGGAAGTCGCTTGTTTCTCATACGATGACGAGCGTCAATTTCACCTTGACGAGTCATCCATGCGCTATTACTATCCGCCACAACTCCCTGCGGACTTGAATCGTGGCTTTGATACCTTTCAGAAACTGGATGATTCCGCAGACGAGCATCTTGATGCTCTTCTAAGAACCATTGCGGCCATGGAAGAAGAAACGGGGAAGAAGTGTGAAGCAGATATCGTCACATGGAGAGGCATGATGACCAAGGTAGTCTCCCGCGACCCCTGTATTTCTACAAGTACCTATGATTAAACGGTACATAGATCTTGACTATTCCTTTCGACAATTTGAACGGGTAAGTAGGCAACGAGAACTTGCGTGTGGGCTTTGTATTGATTCTGGTCTAGCTTCGAGATGAACGCGACTCGTTTTCAGGTAAGAATTCTCGAATTCAGCTTGTTTCTCTAACTAAAATTCATAATGCAGGATACCATGTATTATCACCAACGCAGGTCCAGTAAATGAACAGGGCTAATTATCAACAGATTCATCGAGGAAAATAATTCCTACAAAAATGAGCAAAAGAAGGTCCAACAGAATCAGAGGATGCCACCCGGGATGGCGTCCCAGGACCTAATGGCATATTGGGGTATACTAAGTATCTGAACCTTCTCGTATTTAATTAATTGACGCGAGATCAGGCTACAAATTTGAGAGCATCTCAGTACTTCGACAACCCTGGGATCCAACCCCGCGCCATGAAATTGAGAATCGGGATGAGGAAATAGTTAATAACAGCGCTCAATACTGCTCTGTCGTCCGTACTGGGATAGGCAACGTGAAAATGGTTATTGGTGGGGAAGTTGACGCCGGTATGTCATAGTATCTATCTAGCTATCTGGGACTCCTGCTAATGAAAAACCTAACAGTATGGGACTGCAAACCCGATAGAAAAGAGGATCACGTCCGCTGGGTTGAGTTGAAGACCTCAGCGGAGATCAGAAACGACCGTGATATGGTGAAATATGAGCGGAAGCTCCTGAAGTTCTGGGCGCAATCATTCCTACTCGGTGTCCCCAAAATTGTCGTTGGATTCCGCAACCAACAAGGAATTGTACACCGTATGGAGGAGGTAGATACTTACACCATCCCGAGCAAGGTTAAGAAGGTCGGAAGAGGTACCTGGGACGGAAATATCTGTATCAACTTTGCCGCTGCGTTTCTCGAATGTAGGGCCGGATTCCAGATATTTGCTCATGGTTTGAGCTAACGGCACTCTTTCTGGATTTAGGGCTGAAGACAACCATCACACAAGATGGGACATGGAGAATTTGCAAAGCTGAAAAGTCGCCGGTTATTGAAGTCTTTAGAGTCGAAGAGGGCGGACATGGCGATATTCTTTCTCCGGAGTTCATGGCTTGGAGATACAAGCTGGGGAGAATTGAGACGAAAGAGCCTCCTGAAGCTCCAGCTGAATAGTTTTACGATCTATCTACGGAAAAGCAATTGGTTCTTCCTACCCGGGAATATCAAAACCTCAGACGCCTGGAGGGCTAACCAAGTAAGGTGTCAAGGAACTCATCGAGAAAAGCCTTCCAAGGTTTCAAAATGAAAGCGATACCATGGATTGGCAGCAGGCTATTGCCTATAACGTGCAATCTTGAATCTTACTACATTCATAATCGAAACACTTGCCAAGCTACGCAGGCCATTGCTTAATCATGTATATACGAGTCGGACAGGGTGAAGAGCATTTGCTCAAGAGAAAAATGAGAAAAATGAGAAAAATAATCAATGTGAAAACGTTGTATTGCACGATTTAGCTATCAATCCCCCTGCTCTTGGGTATCATTTAAAGACTCCTTCTTCCGCAGATACTCGGCATGCTCGGCTTTCTTTGCAGCATGCTTGAGCGCTCGTCTATGTGCAAATCCATTCATGTGAACATCCCACTGTTCGGTAGTCATAGTCTTGTTACAAACATCACAGGTGACGGTCTTCAATGAGCCGTTCTTTTGCTTCGCTGCCTTTGCCTCCTTGGCACTAAGAGTTGTTCTTGCAAGCTCCGAGAGCGACTTCGGATCAGGTGTCGATTCATCGCTAAGCAAAGCCTGAACAAGCCTCTCAGATGGCTCTGTAATGTGCTGCTCCCATTCTTCGACGTTGCTGGTATCGAGAAGGAATAGACGATGTGTCATTCCGGCTTCCGAGAGGGTGTTCCATAGTTTGTTGCGGACCCATTTAACCTGCGAGGTTGAGTACTGACGCGTAGCGATCCTGATAGCCTCAATAGACGACTGCTTCAGCGCTTCCAGTTCCTCTTCGCTAGACGACCCTTGTTGCACAGCTCGGAAATACGGTGCCAACTCCTTGAAGCCAATTGAAATCCAGACGCCCCTTTCCTGGTCGACAGTGATTCCTTGCGCTTGTTTCTCCTGAATGTAATCGAACATTTTCTGGGCTTCGGACATCAGGCCCTGCTCAACCATGGCGTCCACGCGCTTCTCAAGTCGAGTATTCAACGCCTCCCTCTCCGCATGAACCCAGAATATCATGGTCGGAAAGCGCAGCTGTTCCGATCCGGAAGAGGTTGCTGTTGCAGCCACTTCCTTGGTGCGTTTCTGCTCTGCGTATACTTCCGAGGCCGGCCTACCTGTCTGAAAGTAGATCTCCAAAGAACGTCGGATCTTGCGTGTCTCGTTCGGATGCCATCGATCGGCCATGGCCGGGTCTACCTCTCGTAGTTTCTGTAGAACCACTTCTGTCGGTTCATCGAGTATGGGCCATCTCGCAGAGGATTCATTTGTTGTCTGTTCTTCTTTGTCCGCTCCGATTTCCGCATTCTCACCGACAGTCTGGTCCTTGAAAAGTACAGCCTGGGTATAGTAATGCGTTCCTCCAACAAGTACTGGAAGTTTCCCCCGCGAATGAATATCCTTGATCAGCCGGAGAGTCTCCCGTTTAAATATCCCGATGCGCCAGGCTTCCTCTTCCAGACCGACACAGCTCAGCAAATGATGCGGAATTCCGTTCCTTTCCTCGATGGGTATCTGATTCGTGATTATGGGAAGACCGCGGTACATTTGCATCGCATCGCCATTGATAATTTCACCGTTGAAGCGGGATGCTAAGTCAACTGCAAGCTATCTGTAGCCGTTAGAATTTATCTTATACAAGACCCTTCTGGTTTGCTCACCTTGGATTTGCCAGTGCCTGTCGCACCGACGACAGCTATGAGGGGTTCCATGATTGAGCGGCGTTGTCGATAGAATATAGATCCAAAAAAACTGAGCATGGAAGTGTAAGGATACCAGAGCTCAGCATCATGATCTCACAGGATCCATCTGCTAGAGCTTCCTATTTCCTAGTCACTTGACTCTATATTGTACAACTGCTCATAAGGAGTCACGGGAAAGAAAAAAATCTAAAACCTCCGCAATCTTATCAATCGCCAGGATTATTACCTCATCCGCCGGTCAACACCACCGAGATCCATTATGATTCAATTAAGACTAAACTAGAAAAGAACTATTGTCCCTCTTGAAGTCTCCTTTTCCTCTAATCCTCTACTCTTCGACGGAAATGGCACCCCACAACCCGAATCAGAAGGAACCATCCATCACCGTGCAAAACCTTTCATATAAATTCCAGGATGGATCTTCCGGCTTGAATAATTTAAACCTTGATCTTCCTCCCGGAAGCCGAACTCTGCTCATTGGCGGTAAGAAACTCTCATCCCTCTGCTCTTTTAAATGGCATGAACCGAATGCTAACATATACACAGCAAACGGCGCGGGGAAAACAACCCTCCTCCGCCTCCTAGCAGGCAAACGCCTAGCACCAAACAACACAATAGCTGTAGCCGGCATTGATCCCTTCAAAGACGGCTTGGAGGGAGTCACTTATCTCGGCGTGGAATGGGTCCTCAACCAAATCGTCCGCACGGACATGGACGTCCCCACGCTCCTCGCCTCCATCGGGGGTAACGTCTACCCCGAGCGACGGGATGAATTAGTCGAGATTCTCGACATTGACCTTCGCTGGCGCATGCATGCCGTCTCGGATGGAGAGCGCCGCCGTGTGCAATTGGCAATGGGTCTGCTGGTCCCCTGGAGTGTGCTTCTTCTCGATGAGATCACGGTTGATTTGGACTTGTTATCCAGGAGTAACTTCCTTTCGTACCTTAAGCGGGAGACGGAGACGAGGCCGTGCACGATTGTGTATGCCACTCACATCCTGGATAATCTTTCACAGTGGCCGACGCACTTGGTGCATATGCATCTTGGTACTGTTAAGCAGGTGGGACCCATTGAGCAGTTCCAGAAGGAAGTTCCTGAGACTGCTGAGAACAGCCAACTCGGTGAGCTCGTTCTCAAGTGGCTCAAGGAGGATTTGAAGACTAGAGGGCCCAGACATGGCCGTTCGAGTGATAGCAAGACATATGCGTCTCTCGAGGGGAAGGGAGGTTATGGATTCGAAAAGAAGAATTGATTCGACACATTGTTCTTTCCGTGTTTTGAATGATTTCAACAGTGGACTGTTTCAACCTTCACATGGCATATTCGGGGGTTGGGACGTTTATGTTTGGATTTTGATAAATGTATGGATACATTCAACATTCATAAGACGTTCAACCATTAACTTTTGTTGGCTTGCTTTTCTATGTACATAATTTTCAATTCTTTCATGCAAACACATTCGAGATGGCATATATCCGCGTTGAAGTGTCTTCACTTGCAACCGCAAGCTCGAATTTGGACATATCTGTCCGAGAAGTAGGCCGCCAGGAGAGCTGGGTGATTGTCTTCGAAGGAGACACGGACTTATCTATCGTTACCAGGTGCTTGGCGTCGAGGCTCTCAACCTCAACCTGGTACACTGATAATTCACCACTGTCCTCACCCATAGCGAGGAGAAGCGAGCCATCCTGGACAGCTGGGAGGAAAGAGATGGCAGTAACGGAGCTTTGCAGGAAGATAGTCGATTGACAGACGAAAGATCCTTCTTCCATTCTCCAGATCTTCACAGATTTATCACGACCTGCTGTTGCAAAGACGGGTTTATCTGTCATGGGTGCCCATGACGTGTCTAGTATCATCCTAGAGTGTCCCTTGGGATTGGATTGCAGAAGCGAGAAAGAAGGCAGCTCTTGTTCGTTTCGTTGGAAAACGGCCCATTGGCGGTCTCGTCCAACACTGACAAGATACCGATCATCGCCGGAGAAACAGAGGCTCGTTATCGTCAACGAATGTGCAGTAAGAGGAGGTCGGATCTCATGCCAGTCCGATGTATCATACAAACGTATCACGGCATGGTCCAGAGAGCTGGCCTTGCAGGCAGTGGCAATCAATGTGTGGTCATGGCTGGCAGAAACCGCGGATATTTCGTAGCCATGGCCGTACAATTTCTCGTGCTCGGGCCATAGAGTGTAGCGAGCTAGCTGGTCTTCAAGAGGAGGTTCGTTTGACTCAGCTAAGCTGGCCTGGACTTGTCCAGCCTGTGCACTATTCTCATCTTCTTCTTCCAACGGGGTCTCTTCATTAGTCGCCTGGTTCGAAAGTCCGAGTACTGGCATTTGCGCAGTGTCTGGAAGCGTTTCCTCGGTTGATTGCTGAAATCCAGAAAGTTTCTCAAGGAGTTGAGCAATCTGCTTGGGCTCGTTGAACACTCGTAGAAGTTTTTCGTCTGCACCAGAGACAAATCTCGCAGAACCCAGAACGTCCACACAATTCAGATCATAACCATGAATTTGTGGCCTTGCAAATTCATGCCATGATTCTAGCTGTTCGCGCAACCATTGCGCATGGAGACGTGTGGTCTGATCCGCACTTGTCGAGAGAAGATATCCACCAGACGGTTCCCACCGTATACCATTGACTGATCGTACATGGCCGGAGATTCCCAACGTTTGGACCCAGATATCGACGTCTGCATCATACCCCCACGACCTCCAGCTACCTGTTCGGCCCAAGCTTACAACCTGCTTACCATCTGGCGACCACAAACCAATCCAGAACCCACCTGTACTGCCAGTGGCCGTCGTAGAACCCTTCTGCACGCTAATCTCCCCCATGCGCTCCATCGAAACCCAGACACCAGAGACAGAGTCTTGCTCCCAGATAGTCAGGGTATTATCTGCTGATGCAGCGAGAAGCTGCTGTCGCTCCGGGTTAGGATTCCATGTTGTGGTGTAGATCCAGTCCTCATTTCCGAAAAGAAGCGCTTCAAAGGTGATCGTATATTTAGATCCCGATGCCTCAAATTCATAGGCTTTGTTCGTCAATGTAGGTTCCATTCCTCCCAACATAGGGTCTGTCTCGTCTGTCGGTGCAGCCGGTGCGGCTTCTCCGCGATGTACTCGCCAAAGTCGAATGTATTTGTCCTGACTAGCTGACGCCAGCAGAAGATCGCCCGTCTTGCTCTGCTTGTCATTTGTGAAAGAAAGCGATCTCACCCACGCCTCATGGCCCGATAGTGTTGCGCAAAGTTCAAACTCAAGATCCGTTGCCGTGTTCTCAGAAACGAATATCTGCACAATGTTCGTGGTTCCTGCAACCGCCAACACAACAGGCCCCTGCTTCCCGTCGGTCTGGAGTCGGCTTAATGATAGGGTCATGGGGAAAAATCGCGGCTTCATAGTTATGCTCTGGACCAATTCCGCACCTGTGCCTTCGTCGACAGAAATTCTCCACACTCGCACGCTTCCATCCGCTGCCCCCGATGCGATAGTATTCGTGCCATCGGCCACCGCAACCGCATTTACTGAGCCCGTATGTCCCTCAAGAGTCTGTGCAAGTACAAATTGGCACCCGTCCGTTGTGCTGGATCGCCATATCCGAACGGTGCGATCTACCGATCCGGTAACGAGGAGTTTCGTGCCTGTCGATGGACATGTGTAGAATCTGACTGCGCTGACCTTGTCGGTATGTCCGACGAGGAGAGAATGGACCCCGCGTTGAGAATTTTCCTATGGGCAACCGTTCAGCATTCATTTCGCATGGAGGAAAAGCAATATAACAAAAGTAAGGCAGCTCGTAGTACTTACTCTTGGGTCCCACAAGGCCACATTCTGGTCCGCACCAAAGGCGAGCACGCCCGACTGAACGTCCCAGTCGGCGGCGGCCGGGTGCCGGTTTCCCCCAGCGCTGATATAGTCGGTTGTGATGGACACCATGGAGACTACGCCTAATACAAATATTATCGATCCTCCGGCGTGGCAGAAAAGGAAATAAGAACCTAAAATAAGTGGGTTCGGAGGGCGTCGCTACTATCGCAATGGATCAAGACCCGGAGAGATTGAAGGACGATTTTTTGTGAACGCGGGCTTATCGATAAGGGTCTTGTCAAATCGGAGAACCCCTCGTCATTTTGTCCATCGATTAATCAATCATTCTACAGCCTTCATACTATATTAGGCATTCTCTGCTGATCATTCAAACCATTAACGAAACATTCTATTTGGCTGATATACCGCTTGTTGGGGCTTTTAACTCGTCCAAGATGGCTACCTCTGCGCCGAAAAAAAATGATTCGGGTGCTATTTCGATCACTGTCGAGTTCACGTTCGTACTCTCTTTCTATTCTGTTGATGACCCGAGATAATCTCTAATACTTATTGTTATAGTGGTGGTCTGGAGATTTTGTTCTCAAACGAGCGCAAACATGATATCGCAATTCCAGCGCAGTTAAGCGACGGCAGTCGGCCAAATATCGCCTATCTCCTCCAGTACCTTGTCGATAATGCCATGAGGGACGAGAGGAAAGATTTGTTCATATTAGAAGACAATGTGTAGGTCACCCTGGGGAAGAGAGACAGGTTGCGCATCGTTTTTCTGATTGACGAGCAACAGGCGACCCGGGATCCTTGTACTTATTAACGACGCCGATTGGGAACTTGAAGGTGAAGAGAAGTACGAGCTTCAACAAGGAGATAACATTGTTTTTGTTTCTACGCTTCATGGTGGCTAGCGTCTTGTCTTCACGTTCACGCTCAATTCATCACATTTATTTCATGCATGGATATACAACAACGAAGAAGTTACAGCAGCCGCAATCCGGAGTTCAGCCCTAGACAACGTCCTCAACGTGTTGCTGTGTGATTCTTTCCGGCTCGCGTGGTGTCCGCAGCCCGTTCTGTGGCGTGGCTAGCCCCTCTTGCGGGCTTCCCAATCCACCACCGGCCATGGGGGTGGTAATACCGCTAGGAGGGACTGGGATCTTGAGGTCTTGCGGCGATCCTGGGATAATCTCTTGTGGAAGACCGGGAATATGGATCCTTCGCGCCTCATTCTGGTAACTCTCGGGGATTATCTAGGATAAAATGTCAGTCGATATTGAGACAAGAAGCAAAAAGAGAAGACGAATCTCAAGAAACGTACCTCAATAATTTCATCTCGAGGGAACTCCAAAAATGGAATGTCTGCAGCGTTGCATGCCATAAGATATCCGTACAGTACTCTCAACACACTTTCATGCGCAATGATGAGGAGATCATTTTGTTCACGCTCAAGTTCCAAAATGATAGGCTCGAGACGCACAGCTAGGTCATGATATGACTATCGTGTAATCAGCCCATGCGCAGACGTTAACGTAGACATGGAAGAGACAAACCTCTGCACGAGGATACCGGTGATGGTAGGGGTCAAGGTCGTGTTTAGCCACCTCCTCTGGATATTCTAGGCGTATTTTCCCCTCGCTCATACTCTCGCACACGCCTGGGTTGAGCTGACTCATTTGCGACCTCTGTCGCACCTTGTAACCACTCTCATGCAAATATTTGGCGGTCTCGATTGTTCGGCGTCTTGTAGATGTCCATACGGTCAATGGTTTCAATTCATAGCTTTGCTCTCCCCGGTCAAGCATCTCCTGCTTTTCGGTCTCCCGATGCCGTAGCAAAAATTCAGTCATCTTCGTTGCATACTCTTCACCTTGTTCCGACAAGGACGAGTCCGACTTGTAATTTGCTTCGTGCGAGACACCTGCCTAGATATACCAATCATAAATCAGTAACTGAGCCTTTCCCAACCCCATGAAGGAGTAGCTGAGAAATTTTGCTTACCCGTGCGAAGTACGTATGTCTGGATTTGATATGAAGATTGGTAAGGTAGAAAACAATTCGGTGCGAGAGGTATCCGAAGCTACAGTTATTGACGATCAATCTTTCACCGGCATTCATCATCTGCACGAGTTAGATTTGATGTTCAAAGCAGAAGAAGGATAGCAGATGGAGATTGTTGATACCTTGATGTAATTCAAGTCCTTCTCCTCCATTGTCTGGAATTGTGGGATACGAGAAGATATCCGAGTCAAATAGTGCTTCACTGCATCCTCCGAGGACCAGCCTACATACTAATAGGGATTAGTAAATCTCTTGAGAGCTTAGACGTATAGGAATAGAAATTGAAACTCACGTCCGGTGAAGAAATCTTAACCCTACGGACGTTCTCCTCGATGATCCGTTCATCATCACACCATGATTCTATGAACAAGGTCTTTGGCCAGGTTAGCCTGGTTGGTCATTCCAGGGAGCCGAAGAACATACCTCAATATCGTGCTTCGCGAACTCCTTAGCCAAAGACCTTCTACCAGCAGCCAAGGGGTTAACAGCGTCGTATATCGCGATTTGACCATTCTCATGGTTCAGGAAGTGATAGATATCCTCGCGGCATTTTCTCACTATCTTTTGCCTCAGGAGTACCGATGATGCCGATGCTATACCTAGTTAGCCAGAAAAGACAAGGTCACTGAGACAATATTACTTGCCGTTGACATAGAAGTAATCGTCTGGCATGTCTTCACCAAAAGGAATAGTAGCGCGTCTGTAGTCTCCTAGGTGAAAGATTCTGGTCTTGACACCGAGCCTATAATACTATAGTTAGTCTACGCCGGGGTTTCCAAAGACGAGAGAGACCTGAAACAAACCATCGAAGATATCGTGCTAAAGCCACAGATATATGCCTGAACCAGAACAAACATGTCAGCGGCGATGATCCAACCCGCATGAGTCGATATGGTTATGGTAAATGAAACCAACGTTTTCCCTCTCGCTGGTAGGCCAACGGTGATGATGACAATTCGACCTGAATGGAAAAGACGGCCAGATTCCGTGCTGTATAGCTGAGCTGGTGCGAGGTCCGCCTTTTCAGGTAGATCGTGAATGGCATCGACGAAAGTAGACGATTTGCGGCGGAATCGCGGAGAATTGGCAACGATCTCTGCGGTTCTGGTAGCAACATGTTAGTTTCACGCTCATCTAAAGTAGCTTCGAACTTGTCCTAATGGACATCTTTCATAAAGGGCAGCCGAGACAAGCCTGTGGCCAGAACAGGTGGGGATAAGATAAACAATCCCGACTTACAACAGTGTATCCATGGTTGAGCAATGATGGTAACAGACGAAACACAAGCGGTTTAAAGGATATAGAGTCGTAATTCGAAGGCACGTTAATCAAAAAGTCGTTCGTAAGATGTAAGAGGCTTAAAATCAGAAGAGAATTCCTCTTAAGAAAAGGCAATCTGTGAATGGTATGGTATGGTTTGGCGGCAGCTGAAGGGATAGGGAAGGTGCGTTGCGCAACCCGCTGAGCGATTTTAGCAATTTGGGCAGTCCCTTGCGAACGATGTATAACCAGCGACCAAAGACGATTGCAGAAGAAGAAACGAGCTCGACGTAAGAAAAAGGAAAACAGCCACCGGTCTTTTGTTATTATATCATATTGCCATTTCTTGGAGGAGCAGCGGTCCCCGCTAGATCCCAAAGCGGCTTAGCGCGGCTCGGGGTGACTCCCGTAGTCTGCAGGCGCCAGAAACGCAGCGACCAACTGCCAAGCGCAGCGGAAAGCAAAAGTGACTTTTTTTCAAAGCTCTCTTCAACTTATCCTCAATACCTCCACCGCTGGCCCAGACATAGCCCGGCGTCTTTTGGCAACTGACAAGTGACGGTGCTTTGATTCTATTTTTCCCTTTCCTCACAAGCTCCAATTTCAGGGCTGGTCTCGGAAGTTTTCTTTTCCTTGTGCCTCCACAAATTGCAAAGGCCGCATTTCTCGACTAGCGTCACGACCCTCGGTTCCCGTATACCACATCCTCCTCTCCGTACTAATACCGACAAACCAACCCTATACTCCGTCACAATGGCCGATTTATCTTCCGCTTTTTCTTTCCTGACGGACAATTCCGTTGCGGCTGTGGCCAAGGATGCATACAACTCGTTCTCAGAGCGCAGGGAGGCCCTCGGCCTCTCCAACCCGGGAACTGTGGATAACATCGCGAGGGAGGTGCAGAAGGAGGTCTTGCTGTCCAACTTCATGTTCACAGGTCTCCGGGCAGACTTGACAAAGGCTTTCAGCATGTCTCCCCTTTTCCGTGTGTCGCATGCATTCGCCATGGGCTCGTCGGGTAACCTGCCTCCGTACGCTTTCTCGGCCATGTACGGAAGTCCCAGGGTAGGTCATGTTCCTGTTTCTCTTTACAATATCTATGCGGGTTTCTTGTGGTAAGATGTTTGATTGGGTTACTAAGAGAATTTATTATACGAACAGGTGTTCACGCAAGGCAACTTCGGAAGCGATGGCTCGCTTGCCGCCGTTGGTAACTACCGCTGGAGTCCCAAGTTTGTCACCAAGGCCAACACACAGATCATGGCTGGTGCGACCCAGGGTCTGCTGCAACTCGACAATGACTACACTGGTGACGACTTCTCGGCATCTATCAAGGCGTTCAACCCCTCTCTCTTGGATGGCGGCCTAACCGGAATCTTCGTCGGAAGCTACCTTCAATCCATTACCCCCAACCTGGCTCTCGGTTTCGAAGCGATCTGGCAGCGTCAGGGAATGAGCACTCGTCCCGAAACTGCACTTTCGTACTGCGGCCGTTATAAGACCAGTGACTGGATCGCCAGTGCTCAGCTCCAGGCTCAGGGTGTCTTCGCTGCCTCGTACTGGAGAAAGCTGTCTGAACGTATTGAGGCTGGTGTCGACATGAACCTTCAGTTTGCTCCCAACCCGGCGGCAGCTATGATGGGTGCTCCCAGCAAAGACGGCACTACCTCCATTGGAGCTAAATACGACTTCCGCGCCTCTTCGTTCCGTGCTCAGGTTGACAGCACCGGTAAGGTCAGCTGCCTTTTGGAGAAGCGGATAGCTATGCCCATTGCTCTCACTTTTGCCGGTGAGATTGACCACGCTAAGGTGAGTTATGTCTGTCACGTGTTCCTAATGTTTTGAATATTCCCTCGAGCTAACCACTTATGCTTTTTCTTTAGCAATCTGCCAAGCTTGGTCTTGCTGTATCCCTCGAGATCGCTGGTGAGGAGATGCTGGAACAGCAGGAGAAGATTGAGGCTCACGGCATGGTTCCTCCTCCTTTCTAAGCACCCATTAACGAATAGTTGGAATTAACGAAGCCAACTATTATGGGAGGGCAACTCGTTAATGTTCACTACCCACGTTGCAGCTGACAACCTTTTTTCATCCCTATGTTTTAGTAGTTTCTTCGCTTTCCACCTGATGTATCACTTTCTCGGGTTTTCACGTCAAAATGCGGTTTGCCGGTGCAGGGAGATAGTCATTTGGCGCCATGGAACCATCTCTTTTCCCGTTTTCTGTATAGAACCATTTCCGTTTTTTCTCATGAATTTCTTTTCCTCCGCTTTCTCCCCTTTTTGGCTATGGCCTCATCTATGACTTACTGGCCCGCCCTCTTGTATGTTGTTGTTTTCCTATTTTCACTGATGGTTATCTTGACTGGTCAACATGAGACATGCATGAAGCACGAGGATTACGTTTGGTTTCGCATCATAGATGAGGCAATGTAAAACAATGTTGACGATCTGATGTGATCCTGTACTTTGCAATACCGAATAATGAGGATGAGTGATTAGCTGGATCTAGTGAAAGACAAACAATCGGTATAGGTGACTTGGTTCTAGGAGGTTGCCATGTACATGCCCTTTGCCGGCTTGTTGTGCAGGGTCTTCAAGTAGGACTGATATTTGAGACATGAGCACTCAGACAAACTGCGTATAAATGCTATTATCTTTGAAAGACTCTTCTGAGGCTTCGTTTAAGGGATCTCGCCTGCACCTACAGCTGTACTCCGTGAATGGCATTGGTACTGGTAATACGGCATAGAAAAAACTCCCTTTTGTAAAACTCAATAATACACCCGTCAACCTAGTCCCAGCAGAACTTTGATAAGAAACTATCAGAAACGATAAAAGGACCATCACAATAAGATGAAAACCCAGAATGACCTCAGTTCGCACCTCCCCTGGCCCAAAGCGTCTGCCTAACGAGTCAATGACAATCGGCCGTGGGGTTGCCCTATACCGTTCGGGGTAATTGAGGGAGCTACTCTTCATGTTTCATGTCTATCGAAGCGACTCCATCGTTTATTGAAGTAGCCCATTATTCTAGTTGGCTAATGCTAGGGACGGCATTCGTTTGTTGGAAACCTAGAGGTTAGCCTTGGTTAGGTGTCAGGCACCGTATCCTGATACCCGGACTGAGTGCCGAGACTGGCATATTCGGTCCACAACATCTGTGCCCTAGTGAAAGTGGATTCTACAAGCGTTCTCTACCCCTGGATATGGAGAACATCCCTAGAATTTATGTTCGCCCTTAAGGCTATCTCTTCATTTTCTCTATCCTACGCCGTAGACTTCTGCTGAGTAGATTCGATGTTTCGATAGAGAGTTTGATTGATTATCGTAGGATCCACGATGACGTCATTCCATTGAACCCACGGCCGAGTCTTATTTCGCGCATAGCGGCATTAAGTAACATGCAGATTTTTCTTAGGCGAATGAGATCGCTTTGTATCATGCGTTTTAATTAAATAGCTCTCCTTATATACGGAGAGTTCATCTGCCAACAAAGTATGTACCGACAACGAGACGAAATTGCAGTGGATCTTCGTTCCCGATATTCTACTTCGGAGTCTGTCATTATTGGCCTCTGAATCTGAGGTACAAACTGCCTACAACCGGTGATTGATTGAAAAATATTCAAAGAACCAGGGTTCGTTTTTAAGGTCTGCGGCTCGAATGATATTGGCTGTGTTTCAAATTGACCAACAGTTTCGGGTGTGGCCATGTTAGAGCCGTATACTCCACACAGTAGGTGGAGAGGTACACAAAAGAAAAGTACTGCATATCTAAATTTTGGTGTCACGGCCAAGGGAGTGGCACTGCCCTAGATTCTTCGGCTTTATTACGCCGTCTGACACAAGAATGCTGCTATAATTATCGTTTGGGCATGAATACATATTATCTCGTGACAGGTCGAACCCTAGATAATGTCAGATAATAGTGAGATCACTGCCCAGTGGTTACCATCGTCCCTGAGGCCCACGGGTTCCAATCATGTGTAATGTCTGGACTCGATTCGTTTGTGTTTCCTACTGAGTAAGGCAAATGGACGAAGGGAATGAATGTTGCCGACGATAATACTGATGATTATCGTTGGAGACATACAGAGTAGTCATCCATACCAGGGTCTCAGCTAATATCCGTTCATTGGACGTGAAATTCCCCTACCTGTGCATTATTAGTTACAGCCGAAGTAATTTTTCGGGCTTCACAGCAGCATGTCAAGCATGCATAGTAGACGGGTACCGATGAAACGACCAATGAAGTATCGAGTATCTCCTGATCATGACGCAGCACAAGATTTTTCTCCTGAGATATTGATTGCTTGGGTACTACTCTGATAAAGCCCATCCATCCTTGGGCAGTCAAGCCAGTCCAGTTCTTCACGTGTCAGCTGACATTCATCGGAAAGACAGCATGGGCGGTATCATAATCCCAAAGCCACTTGCAGAATAAGCTACAGCTACATACGTAGTATGCGGCGCAATTCCTGAGTTTATTTATGCAACTTTAGTTTTAAATGCTAGGAATGTCAGGCTGTCCGCTCACATGACTGTCAGAACAGCCTCAATTGATGCAAAAAGACCCATGTAGTAATCGATAAAGAGGGGGAAATCTCTCAATTCTCAATATTCTATATGCAAAACGAAGTCATACTCTACTCTGACATGCCATTCATCTGACCTGCATTTAAGACTTAGATCTTCGTTGGCCAAGACCGCACTGTCCATAAGTCGCTCCGAGCTCCTCGTGCATACCAGTTTGTACTTAGGCGACTGGGTCTGCAAGCTTTAGGTGCACCTGTTAGGTCTACAGTCAACCATTGATTCCATTCCCGCAGTATGTATGTGGTAGTGGACAGTAGTAGTACTACGACAAACGGAGTATTACTAGACTCCAATATCCTCCAACCTTCACCATAAACCGAATTTCCATGGTTAAGTCTCTCGCATAAGATGTAATGAGTAGTTATTCACGAGGCCCATGACGTCAAAGCCAAGATGCGTTGACCTACAATTGGAGGGAGTGTCCATGGTACAAATACTATGTAATTGTATATTGACGTCGTAAATTACACCGTATAAGCGACTGACCACTCAAGCCTCAGCCCATTAGCGATATAAGCCAATCACGATGCTCTTGCGGGGGGAAATCGTTGCTGGTCACCCGACACTTGATGGTTCAATCCGCAGGACGTTACAGGGGTGTAACTGGCCCTCTTCTTATGCACTAGCCTGTATTCGGTCTAGCGGCAACTAAACCAGTGGCTGTGACTTCATGGGTGTTCCCATTTGGTGTCGGTACTGTACTAGCTTAATACCAGGGGTAATTTTGGCAGATTAAGACCCCCATAATTACCGAGACTAGTCTATTTTACATGCATTATTGTTAACCAAAGAAATGAGCGTTAGGGGTGAAAAGAATACAGAATAAAAAAAAAAAAAAAACTGCTGTGAGAGGAACGTGGCTGCAATTCTTCATGATTGTTCCTTGGTAACGTCGGAATCTATCCAAACCCTCGGAAGATGACGAAACCCAAACATAATTGGCATGGACTGATGGAAGAAAAGCGAATGAATGAAAAATCATAATTTAAACTTACCGTATATGCCCGATCCGTCCTCATTGCTAACCGACGACATACGGTCTTCTCCCGAGCGAGCGCTTAGCAGTAATAGTGATGGTCGATGGTCGAGGTCGGCTACAAAATGTTCCGTCTACAGCCGCCGTCATCAATGGTAACTGGGTTGGCATGTGCTGAGTAGTAGCATGTGCTACAACTATGTATATATATTCCGGACTTTAAACTATCTACATTCAACTGGAGCATATCTAAAGCTACCTTCTCTATCAAAGTACATATGCATAAACACACCTTGCTTCCTGTATGGAGGAGTAAGGGTGGCATAATTTCAGCATTAATTTCAGTATGTGATTTATTACATTATTACTGGCTCCATACTTGACCTATGCCCCGCTTACTACTACTGTACCAATTTAATAGTACATACTGGTACGGCCGATACCATGATGTATTTTTGGTCATGTGTCCCTCTTTTTTGTACTCTTTACTCAGTATGATATTGACTAAAATATTATCGCCATTTTTTTTTTTTATGGACAACTCCAGATTCATTTTGCAAGTCCAATACAACGTATGGAGTACTCCGTATAATTATGTATAATTTTTTAGTTTGGTTTGAATGCCCAAACCCATGTCTCCATATGCCGGCGGCCGTAAAGAGCAATCCGACTTGGGCCCTCCCCCAGCCATTGACCTACTTTCATGGCGTCTCTCCACACACTGCCACCAGCAGCTCTGTGCACTGGGCTTTAAACTATGACAACCTTTTCTATTATTATGGTCACTCTGTACGGAGTAATTGTTTGTCGTAGTGGCCAGTAAATCAAGTAGAAAATAATAATAGTAAACGTGCCAATTTCCTCTCCTCTTCTACTTCTTTGCCCCTCTGTTTCCTCTCTTTCTCTATTTCTACTCTGTATTGTTCCCTCAAGTTGCCTCCAAAAAACCGCCGCCCACGAACTAGATATTGGGACAGGCGCTTCCGCACCGGATCTCTTTTCACCTTCCTCCCCCCAGACAACCACCAGATTAATTGTCCTTTTTCAACTTCCTTTTTTTCTCTCACATACTTTACTCGAATAGAGTAATTTCAAATCTACATCTTGGTTGTCTTTATTCTGGGTTGCTCTCTTCATAAACCCGGCGTTCCTGCAGCCCTCGCGTGTTCGGGCTTCGTCGCTGGACCAACGTCACCTGCTCTCCGTCTCCCTCTCTTTCTGCCTTCTCCCTCTCTTCCTCTCTCCTCCTTCCACCCCCCTCTCCTTCTACATTATTTCAGAAATTTATTATCCGGCTAAACCGCCCATTCTCACCTAACTGGTGAGCCGTGAATATTGCCCCTTAATTATTCCTCTTTTTCCCATTTTTCTTTTCTTTTTTCTTATTAAGTATCCGAACTTGGTCACGGATACTGATCTTCTTCCTCCCCTCCCCCTCTCCTTCATATTCCCCTTTGGTTGAATCCGCATTCTTTCTTCCTACCTTCCATTCTACCTAAAGGGTTCCTTGCGGTGGTCTATTTATCTGGTGTCGGTACTATTGGCACTCTATTCACCTCGATTGGTTCTCATCTGGTCCTTTTTGGTCCTGAGCCATTCTCCCCAAATAACTTCTTGCGATTCGTCCGTCCCGCAGCCTAGTCCGCTTTCTCTCAGCTCCTCAACCTTTGGGTCTCACGCGCACCTCCACTCAACATCCACCACACCACACCCACTCCCATTACTTCTTCCGTTCGGATATTCCGCATATCCCAGGGCAGATCCAATTAGTGCTCCATCTATCGATCAAAAATAGCTGCCCGAATCGAACCTCGCAGTTACCACTATTCTTTTTTTGACCGCCTCTTTTCTGTCCTCTGCTCTTGAAATACAACAATCGTCCATACTCTCAATAGCACTGTCCACCTTGCCGCCTACCGTCATCTCCGCAAGTCTCTCGTGATGTCACAAAATAAGCCCTCAATGTTCTCAAGTCTGCGCATGGGTGGTAAGAGATGGTTTTTCCTGTTTAATTTTCCTATCGCTTTCTAGACCCAATGGCGTCGCTATCCTATCTTGGTTACTCTATATACTGACACGAGTTTATTTCCCCACCAAGCAGAGGTCGTCCGCGAAAAGGTCCAAGATGGGCTGTCCGGAGAAATGAAGGAGATCTCCTACACACAATGTAAGATCGTGGGAAATGGGTCGTTTGGTGTCGTTTTTCAGACCAAGATGATGCCCAGCGGTGAAGATGCGGCCATCAAACGAGTTTTGCAAGACAAGCGTTTCAAGGTAAGTCATACGACAGGCCACGGGGAGTGGTTTCGTAACGGAACTCGGTGCCGTCGTCGACATCGCTGACACAATCATAGAACCGTGAATTGCAAATCATGCGGATTGTTCGCCATCCCAACATTGTAGAATTGAAGGCATTCTACTACTCGAACGGTGAGAGGGTATGTCTTCCTCCCGTCCCCTCAAACCGGTTCGATGTTAACACCTAAGTAGAAAGATGAAGTGTACCTCAACCTTGTCCTCGAATATGTCCCCGAGACCGTCTACCGGGCGTCGCGATACTTCAACAAGATGAAGACAACCATGCCGATGTTGGAGGTTAAGCTTTACATCTACCAGCTCTTCCGCTCCCTGGCGTACATTCACTCCCAAGGCATCTGTCACCGAGACATCAAACCTCAGAATCTCCTCCTTGATCAGCACTCCGGTATTCTGAAACTCTGCGATTTCGGGTCCGCCAAGATCCTTGTTGAGAATGAGCCCAACGTCTCTTACATCTGTTCGCGGTACTATCGTGCGCCCGAGTTGATTTTCGGCGCAACCAACTACACAACAAAAATTGGTATTTACGACCTCCTGGCACTCTCCCCTCTTCCCTCTCCTTCTTTCCTTGGTCCTACCCAATGTTATCTTCAGTTGCCTAACGTAAATACCAGATGTGTGGTCCACCGGCTGTGTGATGGCCGAGTTGATGTTGGGACAACCGCTCTTCCCAGGAGAATCAGGAATTGATCAACTTGTGGAGATCATTAAGGTCCTTGGAACCCCTACCCGGGAACAGATTCGGACCATGAACCCCAACTACATGGAGCATCGTTTCCCTCAGATCAAGCCTCACCCTTTCAATAAGGTAGACAATTCCCCGCTCCCGTTCATATCCTCCTTAAAAGTGCCATGCTGACTATATCCTCTTTAGGTTTTCCGGAGAGCTCCGCACGAGGCCATTGATCTGATTTCGGCTCTATTGGAGTATACGCCCACACAACGTCTGTCTGCGATCGAAGCAATGTGCCATCCTTTCTTCGATGAACTTCGGGACCCCAATACCAAGTTGCCGGATTCGCGGCACCCCGAAGCCGCGCCACGGGACTTGCCTAACCTTTTCGACTTCTCCCGGCATGGTATGTTGGCATCTTTTATTTCTTCTTTTTAGGCATCCAGAGAACTGACAATCTTTTATTAGAACTCTCTATTGCTCCTTCGATGAACCACCGACTGGTTCCCCCTCATGTACGGCCTGCACTCGCCGCTCGCGGGCTCGATATCGATTCCTTCAAGCCGCTTTCGAAGGAACAAATGATGGCACGCCTCGACTGAGTCTGAGAGCGATGCTCACGAATTGTACGCATGTTCAGAGTGCTATTCTTTGCATAATTGCGCGGAGAAAAAAAGAGTGCGACCCTTTTCTTCTACCGTTATGCAGTACGAGTTCTTTTTCTTTTCTTACCTTGCATCGGGAGGTTTCTGAGTTTGGAAAAGATTTCTTCGGATCTGCAGTCCTCTCTCCTTTGGCGAAGCATCTGAGAGCTGGTTTCTCTGGGGGAAGATCAAAAAGGAAAAAAACGACGAAAAAACCAGAAAAAAAAAAAGAAGTGTCATCCATGTCATGATGGTGGGGAAATAGATCATGACATTTCACGCATGAGGGGATGGGATTTATAGCCTGGAGTTTCGTTTTTTTCGAGGTGTCTGAGACAGCTCTTGGGAGGAAAAAGTGATACCCTTATCTGCGTGAGTCTGCCTTCCGGGATGTAAGTCAGCATAGCTTCATATCTCGAATGAAGGGGTCATGGGAATCAGATTGCTGCAAGTCATATTGAGAAGTATGGAGGGATGAGCGTCCTGTACATGGGTCAGATTTCATGAGGATTTCTATTTCTTTTTTTCTTTCTTGCTTGGTTGCACATGTGCGTGATGTGCTTTTTTAAATATATGTATTGGAGGACTTATTCCAGACTTGCGGCTCTAGAGACCCTTATCCCCCTTTTTCTTTTCTCTTCTTTACATCGCTTTTTTGTTCGTCGCTCTTGTTTTATATCATTTTCTTCGTTGTGAATCCCGGTTTCATTCGCTTTCATGACTCGGCTGATAGTTTGTTTGACACAACTAAACCATGAAGCTATAAGTCTTCTTCAATCCAGAAAGCAGACTAATTGTTTCTTTCCTTCCATCTTTAAGTTTCTTCAAGGCCTTTACTGAGTGGTTTATTCGCGGTGTCGAGTTCAATGGTCCCTGGAAGTCTGTATCTGGTTGCATATCCAGCCTAGAGCTGCTTTGGATATTTCAACTCCCGCCATTTCTATCTTTTGATATTTTACACTGTACTCTGTAGTTAACTTAGGATGTAAATGTATTATGTAATTATCGGAACGGAGCAGCCGCTGTCCCGGACTTCCGCAGCGATTATTGGTCTTTAGCGTTCTGCGCGCATAGCTAGGAAGAGCTCCAAAAAGCTTTGCTTCTTACACCCTATCGCATCGAGATTAACAAACGAATCTCATACGATTGAGTATTATTGAGGTGTTAAAAGAAAGGAGATAATAAAGGGAAAAGCCTCCGCGCATATGGCCGATTACGAGCGCCGCCATAATGGTCCCCCCAGGGGTGGTGGACGCAAGAGGCGTTATAGAGGTCAGTCATTATCATGGATTATTGTACCACTACTTTATAGCTCGTTTTTCATATGTCGCTCACATTTTCTTTTGCTTTTATAGACGATGACGACTTCGACCGCCGTCAGCAACGTCGAAGATACGAAGAACCACTATCTGGCAGAGTCCGGAGACTGCTATTCACGATTGCGGAATCGGTACGGATACTCACGACATCGAATTTCTCTGGTTGTCTTCAGTTCTGACCGTTTTATTGTGGATATAGGTCGTTCGAAGGGTAGAGGATGATGTCGCGTACATTGCAAAGACCGTCGCGGAGAACTACGAGGATGAAGAATTGAGAAATACTTATATCGACGCTACCATTGACCTGTATGTTCTGGAAATACTTTTATGGCGATTGCTTGCGCGATATTTGCAGTTGGCTAACGATACGATCTTCTTGACAGCGCCGTCGAGCAACCGTTGAAGATTCCCTTTGTCGCAGCCACGGTCTTGGTTGCCAATAGCCACAGGTCGGAGCTTGTGGCCGAAGTGCTTCAGAAAGCTAGCAGCACTCTGCAAAATTTTATCAATGTCGGTGCTTGGCGGGAAGTCAAGCTTCTTGTGCGCTTTTTTGGTTGCCTTCAATTCATTTTCGAGGGTGATGGGATCTTTCCATTGTTAGAAGAGCTGTTCGCGCGCGCGGTCGATCAACAGACAGCGTCTTCGGAAGATGTATGCATTGCTCCCATGGTATTTATATGTTTCTAATATGACAATTTGCTGACAATTTGGATTTAGCTGCTAGGACTCGAACTGGTCAAGATCATCCTTTTTACTATCCCCTATGTGATGGCATCTCCGGCAACCGGCTTTGGGGGCCACGCAAACGCCCTCCTTGAAAAGACGGACATTATCGCTTCCACTCCCCATGCGCTTGTCGACCTGGTCAAGCCGTTTCCCAAGGAAGATGAAGAGCCCGTCGCTACACCGAGCATTATTAGTCTCCTCCAGACACAACTCCAGGCCGAGTCCAGTCGGAATTGGGAACTGGTGTGCCTTCCTCGTCCTTGGAACATCCCTCCGGAGGGAGAGGAGGAGCAGAAGCCCTTGGAGCCAGGGACAAGACACGCTTTCCCGCAAATCACCGTTCCCAACCCTGTCCCGAATGGTGCCAGAGCAATCTTTCCCGAGGTCTATCTATCGGTATACGCAAACCAGGAAGTGGAAACGGTGCCTCCGTTGTCTGATATCACATCCTCATTGTTGCGCGATTCCCTGGTCGACACCATCAACCTTCTCGACTTTAACCGTAACGCGACTGCCAAGATGCTGATCGATGTCGACTGCTACTTCACGCCTCATACTTTTGTAAAGCGCGCAACGCCCTTTGACCGGCTCCGCGAACTTCCCCAGGACCGCCCAACATGGAAACCGGAAGATGTTGCTGTTGACGCGGTGTTTTCTCAACTATTCCAACTCCCAACGCCGGAGCATAAACTCGTCTACTACCACTCAGTGCTCACTGAGTGCTGTAAGGTTGGACCTGCTGCTATCGCTCCCAGTCTGGGGCGTGCGATCCGTTTCCTGTACCGAGGCTTGGAGGTGATCGATTTGGATCTCACTCATCGGTTCTTGGATTGGTTCTCGCATCATTTGAGTAACTTTGGTTTTACTTGGAAGTGGAGTGAATGGTTAGTTCGATAACAGGGATTGCTTTCTACGCAGACTGCTAACGTTCACTAGGGTCGATGACCTTGATCTCCCCATCGTCCACCCCAAGATGTCTTTTATTAACGGGGCCATTGATAAGGAAATCCGGTTGAGTTTTGCGCAGCGCATTCGGGGCACCCTGCCCGATCCTTACCAAGACTTGATTACTGAAGGAAAGGAGAAGGATATCCCTGATTTCAAGTACTCTGTAGACAGTGGGTGTTGCATACCTGTAACTACTTATGACTTCTGACTAACACATTTTAGCTACGCCGTACGCCAACGAAGGCAGAGAACTCATGCAACTCATTCGCAAGAAGGCTGGTGACGAAGAAATTCAACCAATCATCGCCTCAATCGAAGAACAAGCCAAGGAACACGGCGTCGAAGAACCCATGCTCCCATCCACCGACGCCTTCGTCACCTCCATCTGCTTCGTCGGCGCCAAATCCCTCTCCCACGTCCTCTCCTGCATCGAGCGCAACAAAGAACGCCTCCTAGCAATCGGCCCCCAATCCTCCCGTGCGCGTAACCAAATTGTCACCTCGGTCATGGAATACTGGGCCGACCAACCAGGTATCGCAATCAACATCATCGACAAACTTCTTAACTACACAATCCTCACCCCCCTCTCCGTCATCGAATGGGCCCTTGTCGAGAACCTCGCTGCAGGCAACATTCTCGCCAGAACCGAAATTTACGAAATGGTTGCCGCGACAATCGGCAAAGTCACCAACCGTCTTCGCCAGATCGTCGCCGCGCGTGTCCAGCCGGGTCTCTACGAACCCCAGCTCAGCGTCATCGACGACACCCTCCACCGCGAAAAGGCAGACATGCAAGCCCTCTTCAAGGTCACGGAGGACTCGCTCGTGTCTATTGCCAACGGCAGTAACGATGAACAGATGGAACGCGGGGACGGGAGTGGTGGTTTGCCGGAAGATGGAATTCTGAGGCAGTGGGGTCACCGTTGGCTTCGGGTGTTCCGGCGGAAGGCTGCAGTTGAGGAGGCGTTTATTGCGGAGGCTATGGCGGGTGCAACGCCGGTTGGGACGGTTGCGCCGCCGCAGCCGGTTCAGCCTGCTGCTTCTGCTGGTGCTCCTGTGCAAGACGCTAATGATGGGGATTTGGATGTTGCAGATGCTGATGCGGCGGGTCAGTAGTTGGATGTTCTGGTTAATTAGGATAAATTACCTATATAATCAGTGTGGTACCTGGTTTCATTCCAAGTTTCTTCGGTACATTTGCATATTTCTGATTAGAACACGAGGCAAAAGAGAAACTTGATATTTCTTTGGACTTAAGATTGAAACGTCTATCATTGATGATTGAAATGCTTTGACTTTCCAGAAAACTATATACACAAGAATTGACGTAAAAGGCAGAGCACATTAGAGTAAATATATCACAAGAAGCAAAATAATTAATGTACTAAACCGAAATTGTTACAGGCCTCGATTAAAAATACTAATGATGTGCCAAAGGCATGAAATCGTAACTCACTTTCCGTTCAAGGAAGCCCAGACCTGCAGACAGAAAACCTCAGAAGCATCTCTCGCATATCGATGGGTTTCTTTTTTTTCCGTTTTTGTTAGAAACTCCAGGGATGGTCATTCCAACCAGCCATGCAAGATATGAAAACCTCGATACAAACACATGCGAATGTAAGAAAGTAAAACGGTTCCATGGAGCCAGGTCGTGGATGCACGCAGTGATACATCAGAGGACTTTCTTCGTCTCTTCCTCGGCCAGGTACTTGCGGTCATCCTCACCCTCAACGTCCTTGAGGATAGTCTCCATCTCCTTGGTCTGTCTCTGCCACTCCTTCTGGTCCATCTTTGTCTCGCGACGGAAAAGTTCTTCGTTGGGCTTCCGGTAGCTACCGCCCATGCGGTCCCACAAGGTGGTGAACTGTCCATAGTTGTAGTTGAAGTAGAGATGGTGCATGGTGTGGCAGGCGGCTCCGTTGATCACAGGGCTGTTGGCAACGTATTCACCGTCGTGGATCAAGACGGTCCAGAGGTTGATGAAACCGAAAAGGAAAACGTAGGCGAGCTTCTGGAGAGGAAAAATGAATGGAAATAGGTGGTAGGGCACACTCTGCGACCAACCGTCCATAGGGTGGAAAGCATGCGACGCGAAGGGACTAGGCATGATCCACTTATGGTGAGGCTTGTGCAAGGTCTTGTAGATCAGAGGGTGGTGCAAGCCACGATGGATCCAGTAGATACAGAGATCGGTGAACGCGATGAACAACGGGAATTGAATGAAGCTGTAGCCCCAGAAAGGCTCATCTGAGAACGAGTCATAGAGTTTGGCGTAACCACGAACTTCCGCGACCAAGAACGGAGCAGTGAGGAGAGACATGATGGGCATGGACTCCATGGTCTGCTTGATTTCCATGGGAATTTGGTTCTTTAGGAATTTCGGGTGATGAACGGTCGACTTGTCCCAGATAAAGATGTAGGAAAGGGAGGCGCAAATGAAGTATGTGATCAAACCGAAAATCCTTTACAAGATTCAACGTAAGTATTAATCACTTTCTAAGAAACTGAGAAAAAGTGGTCGCAACATACCAGACGATCAAGAAGAAACTGAGGAATTGGCGGTAAATGTTGTTTCGAGGCCAGGCGCTCATATACGCATACTTCGAGGGCTCGAGATAGATTAGTTGCGTGGCAGGTTCGTAAACGAAGGGCTGTGTGGCGCCGAAAAGCGACAGGGTGCTGTTGGCGACATTGGTGAAGCCAGGAATGGTGATTGAGGAGGACAGCGAGGTAGGAAGAAGCGCCGAATACAAGCGATCACCAATAAAGGTGTCCCAGATTTCAAGGGCGATATCCATGGTGCAAGTTGTTCTCTAACCACGGCAAGTCGTCTAGGGGTAGAAAAATCTAGGGAAGCGGAGAGAAAGACCATAGGATGACAACCCGGTCGAGTCGACTTTGGATTGACCAGTTGACCAGGCACGAGAACAAGGGAAATGAGGAAAATAAAGAATTGGGATGCGAAGAGAAAAGTTGAGGAAATGAAGGGATTGGTTTTAGTAATGAGTCTATCAAACCAGGCGGAATTTTCAGAGCCGTTCCGTTGCGGCAATAATTTGCTGACTCCTTTTCCATCTAGAATGTTACTACAGTATACAATTGAGGGCTCTAGAAAAAAAAGTCAAATGAAGGATCATTATCATATGGCCATTCACTACTGTGTACAGAGTACATACAAGTACTTGACATGAACGATAGAGTACTCTATACCGGTACTCCGTATACGGATCCTTCACTACTGTCAGGTACCGTCTTCATGGCCTTATCTGATTGGAGTTTGAGTTTGGGGCGATTGAAGTCATGTGATATCAACATGTTCCCTGCAACTACGGAGTATTATTGTGCATTATTGGGAATACACAATATACAATGAGGGAGCTGGTAAGGATGTATGATGGTTCAGAGAACAACACAGCATCAGCCCGTGTCATGGAGCTGGCTTGATAATTGACTTTGTGCTTCGGATTGTACTCCATACCATGCTAAAAACCAACCCCAGAAGGTCTATGCTTTTGAGTTCTGTAACTACTTGGTGCACCTGCACCATGAAATTGATGTAGTCATGTTCCGAATATCCACCATGCAGTCTCATCGACTGAAGCACAGAATTCTGAATGGAAAGGTGAGGTTGCACCGGTGATTTACCAGCTGGCTGGGTCGTGACCAAGATCATCGATTGGCACGGGTTAGGGGTGTAAAAATACGCTTGAAAGAGGGCAAGCCATAAATGAATTATATACTACATAGTGTATGGACTTGTAGATGTATCTACATATTACTCTAATGAGTACGGAAGTCATGTGATGTATTAGTCCCAGAAAGGAAAGAAAAGACTAGTTTAGCTATGACCCACTGGCCCGAAGCTGCCGCCGCCGCAATTTTCGTCTAACCGCCTTCGCTTCTCGCGCCAACGCCGAGCCGCAGACGCCCGAGCCCAGCCCTGATCTCCGACCTGCTTTGAACTGTCTGTCACCTTTTCCCCCTCCCTCTCTCACCTTTGCTTTTCTTCCTATCCACCGCCGCCTGTTCTATCGCCTCGTCTCTTGACCTTGTCACAGCGGGTTCTTATCCCTGCGCGCTGTGTTCGGTGGCAGCACTGACTTCCCAACAGTCTCGTGTGTCGCTACTCCTACCTACCTCCCTCCACTGTCGACCCACTTCATCGTCGCCGTTGTCGCAAGCCATTGCCGTTTCCATTCGGTCCGTTTCGCTATCGTGGTTTCTCTGCCACGACTCTTCTTGATAAAGCGGTCGAAGCCAGCCACCGACACGCGCGATGTACAACGCTCATCGCGGGATGGTTCCCGCTCCCAACTCCCGTTTGTCGGAGTTGCTGGACCAGCTACGCCAGGAGTTTGAGAACCAGTCCAGGAGCACGGGGGAATTCGAGCATCAATGTGTGTATAAGTTTCTTTTTTCTTTTGGTTCTACATCCTTGTTTGGTGTTGTCCCTTTTGCCCACCTCGTGTTGCGACTGTTCGTGCGTCGATGACGCGGTCGTACTTCAATATTTTCGTGACATTTCCCCTCTTTCATGCCTCAAGGCGCTCATAGAATTACATGTCGAGTTCCCTGGTTAACTGACTAGACGCAACAGTAACCGGCCAGCTACAGGAGATGGAAATGATTCGCCAGAAGGTCTTTGCTTTGGAAGCAGCGCAGGTTAAGATGAAGCAAGAGTTCGTAATACCTCCAGAAACGATTTTTTAGAGATTGAAAGGTTGCGCGAATTATTTCTAACGGTCGGACTTTTCTGTTCAGCTACGAGGCGGAGATTCGAATGCTGCGACATGAGCTGGAATCACGCGGTGTCCAGACCGTTTCAACCCATATCGCCGGCCCGGCACAGCATGCTGGGCCTTCTCAGGCGCCACCCCCGGCATTGGGTCATGGTCCCAGTAATCTTTTTGGTGGAATCATGGCCAATCAAGGAGGTAGTGCTCCCGATCCTGCCCAATCTCTAGATCAGAAGCCTCCCCAGCAACATACTGTTCAGCAGCCAGCTTCCGTGGCTCAACCAGGAGCACTGCCAGAGCCGCAGATCTCTGGGAAACACCAGCCAGGTGCTGCTGTGAATGGTATGTAATCGTTTTTTCGCCATAGTTCCTTGATGGCTGACACAGATCATTGTAATTCTTCCAACTCGTACAGGTTATCCTCCTCCACCCCCTACAGCTTCTCCTGGCCCCAAGAGGCCGCGTGCTCCCCCCGGTCCAGCTACCCCGCAGCAGACTCACCAGATGGCTTATCCTGACCCTCGCGCGTCACCTCAGATTGCTCGCCCCACCCCTCCTGGTCAGGCATTGATTAGAGAGCGACCAGGCAACATGTTGGCAAACTGGAACCCTGATGATCTCCCAGCTTCGCAAAAGCGTGAGGGTGCTGACTGGTATGCGATTTTCAACCCCGAGGTGCAGCGCGTGTTGGATGTGGAATTGGTGCATCACCTTGTGCACGACAGTGTCGTCTGCTGTGTTCGCTTCAGCCGTGACGGCAAGTACTTGGCTACTGGCTGCAACCGATCTGCGCAAATCTTCGATGTGACCACCGGGCAGAATGTTGCTATTCTGCAGGATGAGAGCGTCGACAAGGATGGAGATCTTTACATCCGCAGCGTCTGTTTCAGTCCTGACGGCAAATATCTGGCTACCGGAGCTGAGGACAAGCAAATTCGGGTATGTTCCCCATTTCCCAGTCTTGATTCTATTGTCATGAGTTGATAGATACTAATTCTGTCGCGTTAAAAAGGTTTGGGACATCGCGGCCCGGACGATCAAGCATGTTTTCGGTGGACACGAGCAAGACATCTACTCTCTCGACTTCGCTGGCAACGGACGATACATCGCATCTGGCAGTGGTGATAAGACGGTGCGTCTTTGGGATATCCTTGATGGCAAGTTGGTGTACACCCTCAGCATTGAGGATGGTGTGACCACTGTTGCCATGTCTCCAGATGGCCATTATGTGGCTGCGGGATCGTTGGACAAAAGTGTTCGTGTCTGGGATACCACGACCGGCTACCTGGTCGAGCGCCTGGAGACCCCTGATGGCCATCGGGACAGTGTGTACTCGGTTGCTTTTGCGCCGAACGGCCGCGACCTTGTTAGCGGTAGTCTTGACAAGACTATCAAATTGTGGGAGCTCAATGTTCCCCGAGGATACAACAGCGGCAGTGTCAAGCCCGGCAAGTGCGTGAGAACTTTCGAGGGCCACAAGGTAAGCCTATATTTTCCTCTGATGCTTTGGTTCGATGTTAACAGGCATGGTAGGACTTTGTGCTTAGCGTTTGCCTTACGCCTGATGGACACTGGGTAATGAGTGGTTCGAAGGACCGTGGTGTTCAATTCTGGGACCCGGTTACTGGTAATGCCCAGATGATGCTTCAGGGCCACAAGAACTCTGGTGAGTTGCATTCAAGTTCTCTCAGAGGAACGCTCTAACCTATGGCATGTAGTTATTTCGGTTGCGCCCAGTCCGACTGGCAACTTGTTCGCTACTGGAAGTGGTGACATGCGGGCACGGATCTGGAGGTGAGTTCTCTTTCAATATTTTTCATTGGGGAATTATGGTTAACAATAGTTTAGATACGCGACGTACACTGGACGGTGATGGAAATTTGACGATCGGAAGCTTCGGCGCAAGTGTGACTCTTGGTGTAATCCTGTTTGTTCGGTCTGCGTTATGTTTATGCTCTGTTTTTTTTTTTTCATTTTCTCTAATCATTTTTCTGGGTCTGTAGTAGCTGGTTCAATCTTGGCTTGGGTTTCTGCGTTCGATTGTCAAAGGCCTTTTACTGTTTAAGAAATGCTACTTAGTGATCTCCCAATGAAAACAGATTTGAGACTAAAGCCAAGAGTATGGAGTACTAGTTCTACTAGAGGAACTACTGATATTTTTGGAATCGGGGCGCGGTTAAGGCGTCTCGTGAAGATACTGCACATGGTCACTAGTAGTAAGTGTACCGTTCTCCTGAGACCCTGTCCGTTGCTTTTTTCTTTTCTTTTCTTTTTTTTATCTCCCAAAGGCTAGATCGAGGCTATCAGAAGCGAAAAGGGAAAGAATCAGGGGCAGAAACCAAGAAAAAGGTGTTGAATCTAGTTCCCGAAAGTTCTAATTTATGAGATACCTCAATCTGTCAACCTTAACTTTGTTCAGCATCATGTTCTACGGAGTACTCCGGATACTCTACTAGTACCATGGGCTTGTGATTATTTCCGTCTCGTCGCCAAGGAAAGAGTATCAGTCTCGATCACCATGATAATGGAGATCACAATAAATGACAAATGTGAATTATGCACAGTAGATACATATCCACTGACTACGGAATACCAGTACAAAAATAATCCCGATAAATTTGATTTGAAATGGCAATTCGATCCCAAACGTGTGACTTGCGGGAATATCTTGCATTATGCATTTTTCTTCATCTCACATGATACTTCAGTCGCCGTAAGCAAACAGGGATCACGTACTTTACTTCATCTCACACCACACATTCAATCAATCTCAGCCTCAGCCTCAGCCTCGCTGCGTTGTCTACCTTCCCTCGATCAACTCGACCGAAGTACGAGTCCAGTATCCAGTACGGTACGGAGACGCAGCAGAGCATGGGGCGCGGAGCAATGCAAAGGCACGCATTGCAGGGTCGTATTCACCTTTTACCCGATCTGGTATGGATGCTCTCTTAGCTTAGCTTGGCTTGGCTTACAGGTAGTTTGTATTACACTTAGCACAGTAGAACTATTTTCCAGGGTCCGCGTGCCGTAAACCGGAATCGGGGATGCGATGATTGGGTAGTTGGGGATGATGCGGTCAGCTATGACCAGTTTTTCGGTATTATTTGTTTTTCGGTAATGCATGGGTGTATATACAGGGTACTATAACAGGACGATTGAGTCATGGGAAATGTACTTTTGCATCTCATAGAGAACAAGGTAGGGTTGCGCCGAATTACTGGAGATAGTATACGGAGTACTCCGTACTACTTAGTGTCTCTTTGAGATGAGAAACTTGAAAACAGACATTCTGTGTTCCTCGTTAGGTATGAACTGATATAGCCAAAGCTATAGAGAAACAAGTAGAAACAGAGACTTAATTAGGAAAAGTAGTCAAACAATCCAAAATCAACCAAAACGCTGCATCCCCCAAAAAAAATACGCACGATAAACTCGCGTGGAATAAAACGATTTGTAGGCAGAGATATTAAATGGAAGATATTCCATGCCAGTTTGCTTTTTGGCATCACGGCCGTCGCGTCCCCGGCTGCGAATGCAACAGCTACAAGCACTGGTGCAATGGCCTCGATCCCACTTGTGGAGTGTGATAGTAGTAATTGATGCTGTTGCTGCAGTTGTTTCTGCTCGGAACTTTTCACAACGTCCACAATCTCGTCCAGCACAATCCTGGCGTAGCCATGCGCAGAAATACCAGTTTGGATCTTCTCTGTATGTCCTAAAGCCCCTTTCAACACAACCAGAGGGCAGATCTGCCTCCAATTTCTGGCACCGTCGAGAAAGATCCCATAACTGATCTTCCAATCGTCGAAGTTCTTCATCATATTTGCCGTGGGACTTTTTCATGGCCACATCGTCTTTTTCGGAGTCGGAAAGTGCCTGTGCTTTATGCAGAGCTCTGAATTCCTCTTGGATATATACCTTTCGCTGGACAACCCAGCACCCTTAAATGTCCGTTACAATGGTTTTATGGGACATCTCAATATGCGTTCTCTCTGGTCAATAGATAAACACCAGAATAAGCGCTAACATACAATTTGTGCAAGCTGAGCGTGGCCAGTATCTTCCAGCTTGGACTCGACCCATCGCATGCCAACCTTTTGTTCTGTTACTGATATCGGCAATGCAATAAGGAGATTGGCCTTGTCTTTGGATGGCCGGTCTGAGAGGAGGATTTCCATGAGCCCTCGGGGGTTTTTAGTTTTATCTATGTGCTTGTACCGATCCTCTATCGAGTCTTTGGCGAATGAAGACCTGAGCATCAGCATAGTGCTTTGGAGATTTATATGTCTAGGAAAGAAAATTGTAGCTTGTAAGTCGCTATTAACTTGTATATTAAAGGATCACTTTGACGTTATAAGTATAGTTCTATTGATAAAGTAGAGTACGTTACTCGATTCTTGACTTAGTATAGGAATTCCACATGTCATGAAGTTCTGCACCGGTTGATTGGTCACTTGATTAACATATACCATTATTCAGTGCTCTTTATTAATTTCCAGCAACCTTTGCTGCTAAACACCCCTGTTTCGTCTTTTATTGTAACACTCATCGCACGGTTTAATCCTTTGTAGTCACCAGTGAACTGGCAGTGCTTATATATGCCTATTCCTCAGGCACAGTTCTACCGCAGAAGCAGCTAATAGAATGAGTCACCAATACATGATAGTATGGTGGGTGTTCTACGATGCCTGTGAATCTGAGCTGCTCAAATCATAAGACATCTTCTCTTCGAGAAGATATGTATTGTACCTTCTAACCTCTTCAACACACCCACTGGTTGATATATTCGTCACGTGGGTTGCATTTGTTATGTGACCCCTGGCCAAGAAATGTTCTCAATTATTGAAGACTTCTTCAGCACTGAGGGTTCTGCTGATGGCCATGGTGTTCTCCATCAGCGATGAAAAAGATATCCCGGCTTACAACGAGAACATCACAAACAGACTTGTTACTTATGACTGGCATTGAAGATCCCTAGACTTCATACATGCTTTGAATGATACGCTTAATGGAAAACCCATGAGCTTGGGTCTCAAAATAAGCATTCGATTTATCTAGCGATTTCTGCCGCCATTACATGCGAAAAGTATTCTGTACAACGCAGGTACAGTTTGTTTGATCGCTCGTGATGTTGGTCGGTCAGATTCCTGTCCAATACGCTCACATTAGTATCCAATGATGCGTTCTTTTTAGATACTGTTCAGTCTCAGACTTCGGCCATTTTGGCCAATTGAACCACGCTGTCACCTGAGTTAGCATATAATACTCTGTAGGGCTCTGAGTATCTCTACACTCTGCGTTCCAGTCTGCCTCTATACATTGTGCTAGTGTCTCATTGCCATAATATGCAACGGAGCCTCGCAGTACTGTATATGAGCAACAAGAAATTTGTAAGTAACCATCTGGTCTATACTCAAGTTGCTGCCACAAAATACTGGCTCTGAATGATTCGTTTGCTGGTGTACGTTATGAGAGGAGTCAATACAACAACCTGTTGCGGCCATTGTGCCGATTGCTTTCTAGGTTGGCGGATATTCCCTTGATGGCCTTGTCCAGCAGCTGGGACATGGTTGTACTGACTGCAATATGAAAACCGTGGACTGAATATAGTATGCAGTGGATAAAAAAAGACTGGGTTTTTCCCTTCTATACAAGAAAAGCTCCTACTCGCTATGAGGTCGCACTTGATACGGTGATCGAGATGTTGTGGAGTAGGTAGTTGGGGGTGGGCTCCACGTCCCTGCGCAGTGCTGAAACCATGGATTCACCAGTGAATGAAGAACACAATTGCAATTCACTCTAACTGTAAAAACTGCATGTTCTGCCCTGAAGATCACGAGGCAGCAGATTGCCCACATCCAAGCAGTTACGTACCTGTGCAGGAAGCGTATTCCGTTAAAGTAAAACGGAGCGATTTTTTCTTTTTCCTCATTAGCCGCCGAATTTCCAAGGCGATGGGCGGCTAACGGGATAAATTCGCAGATCGGTCCATGTGACCCCCACAGATTGAGCAGTACATATTACATACTCTGTCTAGAGTACGGTACAAAGTAGTGATGAGATCGGTTGTGCTCGGATTTCAGATTTAATTTATATAATAGTATACCAGTAGAATGTGCGATCATATATCAAAGAACAAGTACGGTACGATCGACCTCAACCAGTCGATCGGAGAATGCAATCCGCAAGACAAACTATGGTCAATACCCTGTCAGTGTCAGCCCAACAAGGTCCGGCCCGCGCAGAAAAAGAAATGAAAAGGGGCAGTATTTGTACAGAGTACATTATTATTATTATTATTATTATTATTATTGCTACGGAATACATTGAAAGAAAAAGCGATGTGATCCATCATTTTGTTCCGTCAGCTCCGTCCGTTTTTTTTTTTTTTTTTTTTTTACCCTATCAGGCACAATAAACCATAGCAGCCATACGCTATTGTTTTTTTTTTTTTTTTTTTTTCTTTCTGGGCTATCGACCGATCTCCCGCACACGAGTAGGCACGGATAACGACAGTTGACAGGACAAATGATTGTCTAGCGGTCAAGAAAAAGTATACATGTAGAATGGGATGGTTGCACAACGATCTTTGTTTGAGCCTCGTTTGTACAGGATAATACAAGTACATCCTCCGTACTCTTGGCGTACAAGTACTCTGTACATACACAGCAGAATTGATCTACAGAGGCTGGATATCGCCATGCGTATTCCGTATCCAGTGAGACCAATAATCTACTCTCGGATTAGTTAGGAGCAATTCATCGCCACGGAATCGAAACGAATCAGGAGAATACCACTACCTACAAAAGATCTATCGGAAGACTCCATCTCTCACCGAAGGCCTTTTCGCCAGTCGCGGCTATCCATATGTACGGTAATTAATTATTCTTACTGGTGGATCCTGGAAATACGCACACAGACTATTGATCGCCCGCGGCGGTCCGTCGAGTAGTTTGTCCCGGCCAAACCCTGTCCGATGCTTGCTGACTGATGAACCATTTAGAGAAGAGGAAATAACATGATGCGGAATGATCGTCTTATAACAGGGAATAAATTGTTAGGAGATGATGAAATCCGAATTGATACTTCAGATGGATGAACCCGCTCCAAGTAAGGACCCCCCGTATGGAGTTCTTGTACAAGTACTTCCGGGTATGGAAGATGATAAAATTATCCTCTCGCAACTAGATATAATTGGTCTATGCCGAAGGCTACCGGACCCGGACTCCTCTCCGTACTCCGTAGTACTCCATACTGGCTATTCACCATTGACCTGTTCTGATCGACTGAATAAGCTAAGGGTCACCACCCAAGTACTCCAAGTACGCACTCTGTTGAACAAACTGTCGATCTGATTGGAAGCGCCCACGCCACGAGATAGACCAATCAGCCCCTGCAGTGCCTGCGTGGATGGCCGGGGGATGTAAGATCAGAACCATTTAGAGAGAGGACGCGCGGTAGCTTCGGCTGGAGTCAGATGACTTGACTAACTGACAGTCTATACAGAGTACCAGAGTACTCTCCTATTCCATTCATAATTAGCATATTTGTATCTTATACAAAGTATCTGTACGGAGTACTGCAAACAAATGCATTACTGACAACGAACTATCGAATCCCGTCACTTCGGTGCGTGATTGTCAGCCCGATCGGAATTACCGCTCAGTTTCCGCGATTGGCCGGTCTCAAACTACTGTATTTGTATTCTGGTATGAGTGTATCTGTAAGACTCGGCTCCACTTAGCGTGGGCTGGATATTATAACACTGTATGTAACTATGTATGTACGGGTAAATACGATCAAACATTAAGCTCTCCTTTTTTATTTTTATTTTTATTTTAATGATGATGATTTTGTTTGTCTGATGCTTTGCAGATCGTCTCGTCACTGAATTTTCTCATTGGACACTCCCATTTCAGCTCAACTACGAGTCCAAACTGGCCCGATCCCTGTCAATTCAGTCCACCCCCGCTGCTTCCACTGTCCTGGGTCCAAAACAAGTTGGAATTTAAAATAAAAAAAGAGTAGAGGCAAGAAAAAAAAAAGGGTGCCGAAGTGGGTTGGCTGTAAGAGCCGGAATGTATATCAACTTCGGGATCGCCTCGTCGGTGCATAATCCAGACTCTACTGTTCTGTACTTACTGCTCTATACCTACACCACACAGACCAGACCCTAATATTGCCAATCTGATCTCCCTTCTTACTTCTCTCTCGTATAGATCTCTAGATCTATAAAGACTCGGACCCAAACGCAGGCACAGGCGCATTCGCGGGGATTTTCTTTCTTTTTCTACATTATTTAACCTTTTCTTTGCTTTTTGACTGTTCTATACCAGACTTCCTTTTTCATCTTTGTTTTCATTGCTTATTTCCTCTGCCACTCATCCACCCGCATTGATCTGTCTGTTCCAGAGGCGAAATCGCGACTGAACTGTACTCTTCTGGACAATTGTCTGCCTTAGGGTTGCTGATTCTGCATCCTCAACCCTTAAGAGACAGCATCAGGAACAGAGCTCGAAAGCAACGAGAAGGAGGCACAAGACTGTCGAGATGGAAACTGCAGAGCCCGTGTCTTACGAATTTCCCGGGCATCCAGTGGGCGCCATGGCTTCTCGTCGCATTCTCAACCCCCACATGAGTTCTAACTACTTCTATCCTACGGCCACCTCGTTTCCTCTGTCATTCCACTCGTCTTCTACTGCTCCGTACAGCTTTGGTCATTCTCAACATCCTCAACACCACCCGCCTCCTCTCAGCAACCCTCATCAGCATCACCATGCTCAGCAGCAACAACAGCAGCCACAGCCACAGCAACCAACGCTGCCACCAGCACCATCTCAACCCCATACCAGCTCGTACCAACCGCACTTCTTCGTCCCGGCTCCTCAACAACCACCGCTTCATCCGCAGCCCGTTCGACTGTCGTCAGAATCACCGCCGTTCCAGGGAGTTCCCGACATCCGACCAGCCAAAAATGCCATCAATCAAGTGGGCAAAGACTCATTGGCAAAGGCCATTTCTGCGTCTCAACAAACCACTAACGGAGCAGCATCACAGGACAAGTCTGCCAGCGAGATTGATTTCTCTACGAATGTCGATGTCCTTATGAAGGCCATCCAGTCCCGGGCTAGTTCTGAGCCAACAACAACTCAGCAGTCTTTGCCTCCGTTGCAGCATTTGACTCACGGGAATGCCGGTGTTTTCTCCCCCCCGAGTTATCCTATGCCTGTGGCGTCATCTATGACTCCTCGTGGGGGCTTGATGGTTGACGAGCCGATGTCCCGGTCTGGGAAGAAACGAAAGTACACCTGTACGCTTCCGCACTGTGGGAAGAGTTTCGCCCAAAAAACTCATTTGGACATCCATATGAGAGCGCACACTGGAGACAAGCCTTTTGTGAGTATTTATCCTCTGGACTAAGTAAAGGAGTGTTGGCTAACAGTACCTTCAGTTCTGCAAGGAACCCGGCTGTGGACAACGATTCTCGCAACTAGGCAATCTGAGGGTATGTTATTACCAGATATTTCCCTTTACGTTGAACTATTATCTAACCTAATCCCAGACTCATCAACGCCGTCACACCGGAGAAAAGCCCTTCTCGTGTGAGGTCTGCCACAAACGCTTCGCCCAACGAGGAAACGTCCGCGCACACCAGATCACCCACAGGGAAGAAAAGCCCTTCAGATGTCTCTTGGACAACTGTGGAAAGCAGTTTACCCAGCTTGGTAACCTCAAGGTTAGTCCTTTCTTTTCTTGGTGCCTAATATTGGACATGTCAGATTCTAACCATCAATATATCCAACAGTCCCACCAAAACAAGTTTCACGCTTCCACCCTTCAGACCCTGACCGCCAAATTCGCAACCACAGTCGATGGAGATTTTATGAACCCGCAGGACCGAGAATTATGGGGCTACTTTGCCGCGCTATACAAGAACAGTAACAAGGGGATCAAGGGCCGGGGCAAGGATCGCAAGATCTCGCCTTCTTCCAAGTCTTCTTCATCCGTGTCCTCGGGAAGACGATCCCAGGCCAATGACCATCACCAGATGCGTCGGGAGAGCTATGGGTACGCCTCTTCGACGTACACAGGGAGCAGTGACGAGGATGACATGGCGCATTACTATTTGGCTAGGAGGGAGCATTAGTGCCCTTCTTACTTTCTTCTTTTCTTCTTTTCTTCTTTTCTTCTTTCTTCTTTCTTCTTTCTTCTTTCTTCTTCCTTTTTCTTCTTCCTTTTTCTTCTTCATTTTTCTTCTTCACTTTTTCTTCTTCATTTTTTCTTCTCCTCTCCACTCACCTTTTTCTTTTTCCTTTCCCCTTTTCAAATACCCATATACCAATCACTTTTGTCTTGAATTACCTGTTATACTGTTTCGGTGATGTTATCATTGATGTTTCGGATGTTACGCTCATATGATACCAATCCTGTATGCTCATTTGTGTTTGTTTTTTGCCACCTTGATTTTTCAAGCCCAGAGTCAGCTTTCGGAGTTGATATATCCAATGGTCTCGTTTTGCTTCGTTTCATTTCGTTTAAATGCTAGAAATAGAAGTTTCAAAAGAGGGATAGCAGACATATCATTTGATCTTGTCATGCTATATTGCAGTATATACTAACACTGGAGTTATTTCCTGTTGCATTGGCGTCAGACTAGCTAGTCAGGTATTTTTATTTGCATGAAATTGCCAGTCAAATTGTGGTCTTTTACTTGAAAATCATGTACTTCCTAGGTCGAACAAGATCCACAGATCGTGATCGGGTGCGAGTTTAAGATGCATATATGCAGGATGATTTTCACGAGATAAAGTTTGGATTTTGCTTTTAATGGCCCCATATAATCCATGTCGGTTGACATGTAATCTAATACCAATGTAAATTATGTGACACACATTGTATATACCAATTGGTCATAACGAATGTCTTGCGTAGATTGGGGACAAAAGACCAACATGACGGTATCGCCAGTTGTACAGAAAGTATCTACTATTTCTTCTGTGGTCATACACATGCCATTGTGAGACTTGCATGCCATATCAAGATCCAGAGAATCCAGTTCTTTTTCCAAACACAAGCCTGAGAGGGCCTAAGAGAAGTATCGTACACACATGCACGCATATCAAAACACCAACCGGGGCAAATACACCTTAGTATTCTCATACACCAAAAACGTCACCCATGTGCTGGGCAATACCCGAAACAGATTCGGCCCCAGACCCTTGTAGAATCCTGCCAGACCTTCCCGCGCCCAGATCTGTGCAATCGCATCACACGCACCTCGATACACGAGATGGGCATCGTAGGTCTGTAAACGAGACCGCAGGACCTGGTACGGGTATGTCACGCCTCCGGCGAACGTCTTGGAGAGACCGGAGATAACGAAAAAGTCGATGTTTCCGAGTGTGCGCTTTTGGTCTGGGTTTTTGGCGGTGCCATTGTCAGAAAAGAAAGTCGTTGTTATTGTTGTCATCTTTGAGCGGTAGATTTTCAACTGCTCATAGGCCATGAATTGTAGAGCCCCATGGCTGACACCGAAAAGTGCGGGGAATAGCCCCCGGTAGAAACCGGCGACGCCCTCGGTTTGGAGAATCTGCTTCACGCCAGTCGCAACGGACGAGTATGCGCCAGGTGCTCGTGAGCCCGTGGATAGCATGCGGGTTTTGATTACCCAGATTGGATTTGTCAGGATAGCCGTGAGCAGACCTAATTATTTGTAGGGGTTAGTATGCTGGACTTTCTTCTCGCAATCGCATATCCATACCTGCCGTTCCCGACGCCGCAAAGTAGTCGGACGAAGTGAGATCCTGCCCATCATGTGCGTGAAACGTCCGCGCAACTTCTTTGGCCTTCCCATAGCACAGGAAATAGAGTCCCCAGCTGGTAGAGTTCCCTATGATGTTAGGACTCAATCCCCGATAGAACGCAGCGACGCCACCCTCATGGAGAGAGATTTCATGGATGACTCGGAGCGAACCACCAATTCGAGAAGACGAGGACCGATCGACTGTAAATTGGGAGAGAAATGTTAGCTTAATTCCTCCCCGCATATGGGCCAGTGCTTACCCTGTAGTCGGGTCTTGACCAAATCCAATGGATGCAGACAAAGTGTGGACACTATTCCTGCTGTGAATCCCGCTACAGTCTCCACAAAGGATGGCGATAGACCATCTTGACCGGTCATGGACCTTTCGAGTCCAGTGCGGGTTGATCTTGTTCTAGTAGGGTTTGTGGTGTGTGAATTTAGAGACGTTGAAATTATAAATGAAAATGATTTGTTGGTCCGGGCGATTTGGTTTAGCGGGCCGAAATATCTACTCCGAAGCCGAGGTCATGCTTGAACAATGCATACAGGATTTACTCTATAGGTATATTCAAATTTATACTGGAGTATAAATCGAATAGCTTGGCATCTATAATTACTATTCTGACTGGGTTATTGTACCTAATATGTGAGAACTCTCGCAAAGCGCAGTCACTTGAAACGCTGCCCCATGTCCAGAATGAATATAAGTATCATGAAAATGTCTTCATTAACCAGTGCAAAACATGCCAGAACCAGAATATTGCATAAAAATACACATGTGCCAATGTAATTCCCAGACATTGGCACTATAAAGCCATCAAGACAACCGAGTTCCCAGCGGTCTCCGCATGGTCACGACATGATATTCCGAATGTTCCGTAGAAAGTAGAGAGGAGAAGAGGTGTCTCAAAAACCATTTATTCATACACGGGTTTCATAACGTCCATGGTCCCGAAACTGATCTAAGCAAGCGGCGAGAACAACCTACCGCGGGGTTAGTCGGTTTGAACGTCGCTCGATCGAGAAGACAGGGGTAGTACTTGAAAAGAGTTGGTCTCGGTTCACTGTAGGTGTAGCCTTATTCATTTAGTCAGTACCGCCCCGGCTTCCTATACATGCATGAATTGAAAGACATACCAAGGTAGACAATCAGAGGAAGATAACCGCTGCGCAATATACCATCAGTACTGTAGATTCTCAAATCCCGGATTTCTTCTAAGGTATAGCTCACTAGTGGATAGCAACCCGCGAGACATCGATGACCTTGGAGATGCGCTCCTGGGAGGGAAGTTAGCAATCTGGGCGAATCGAATCGGCGAAGCACGTTGGTCTAACCTTGGTCTCTTCGGAGAATTGGAACATCTTGGAAGAAAATCTGACGTGAAATAACCTTGGGAAACCGATATCGAAGGAAAAGAAAACGTCGCGAGGAAAGGCAAGAGTGTGCAGAAGGATGGCGGAGCGGAGGAATACTTTCCTGTCAAGCTTCAAAAGTTTTCCGCCAGGCAAAAAGCGGCCGCCGATGAAGGCTGTTCCTCTTCATGCGATCACCCCAAGCTTTGTATTTCTCTAATTCTATCGACTTCTACACACCTTTGCGCATCTGGTTCTTTTTTATTCATTAATAATTCAATTACTGAATTCAACTACGTCTTCTATTCGCGACACAATTGCCCAAATATTTGACCCTTTTTACTGAATCATCGGCGTCATGTCTGGCGCAAGACATTGGTATGGCCCTTCCTAAATGTGCAGGCACACATGAAGCGCTGACAACATTGTAGGGAGCAAGATAAGGAAGCAACCGTTTACATCGGTAACCTTGATGAACGAATCTCGGATAGCCTAGTATGGGAGTTGATGCTGCAGGCCGGGCGCATCGTGAACGTCCACCTACCCAAAGACCGAGTCACCCAGTCGCATCAAGGGTATGGATTTGTGGAATTTATCAGTGAGGAGGATGCGGAATACGCGTCGCGAATAATGAACGGTATTCGTCTATACGGAAAACCCATACGCGTGAACAAGGCCTCCGCCGATAAGCAAAAGGCCGTGGAAATCGGGGCAGAGCTCTTCGTTGGAAACCTCGATCCCATGGTTACAGAGCAGGTTCTCTATGATACATTTGGCCGTTTTGGAAGTTTGACCAGTCTGCCAAAGGTACGTTGCTATCCAGCACCAGTTCTTGTTTTCTTAGAGCAGTCGCTAATAGTTGCTAGATTGCACGGGATGACAACAATCTGTCTAAGGGCTATGGGTTCGTCTCGTTTGGCGACTTTGAGTCTTCGGATGCAGCGATTACGAACATGAACGGGCAATATCTCATGAACAAGCAAGTCTCCGTACAGTACGCGTATAAGAAGGATGGAAAGGGCGAGAGACACGGTGATGAAGCCGAGCGAACGTTGGCTGCACAGGCTCGCAAGCACAATGTTCGCCCGACAGCTCAACAAATACCGCCCCCATTTCTAGCCTCGACACCGCCCGTCATGCCAACAGGAATGGTAAATGGCGATGCATCGCGGCCGATGAGCACAGCACCCCCTGTGGCACCTGCAAACGCTGGTTTCCAAAATATTCCTCCTCCCCAGCCGAATCGACCCGTACCTTCTGCGACCTCTCTGGCGACGCCGCCTCCAGGATTGCCTGCGCGACCTCCACCTTCCCAGGCTGGTTATGGAGGGCCACCACAAGGGTTTGTACCTCCAGGTTTTGCGGGTCCTAACCAACAACCACATTTTCCACCGCAAGCAGCACCGCCCCCAGGATTTGCGCCTCCGGGCTTCGGGCCTCCGGCAGGAACCCCCGGACCCCCGCCCCCGCTGCCACAGGGATTCCAGCAAGCTGGATTTGGCAGGGGACGGTGATCAGCATCTAGGATTGCGCCAGGAGATCACTCATATAGGTAGTATAATTTGGTATGACATGACGACCCGAAGGACCTAAGTTTATCGCTGCTGCATACACCAATACCTGAATCCATCACTTGTCCAGTGAACAACAGCTTTGTTACTTATAATTCACATATCGCAATGGGTCTTCCGTCTGGGAATATGAATAAGCTTATCCAAGTACCAAATACCCTTACGCGTAATGGACAATAATACTAGTTCGAATCAAATGACCTGAATTTTGGAATATTTCTTTCGACCTCAAAAGATACAGGAGAGCGAATGCATGTGATGGCATAGAGTAATGGTTGCCAAAAAGAAAAAAGAAAAGAAAAGAAAAACGAAAGGAAAGGAAACGGCAGATGCACAAGCTAAACGAATGAAAATCTACAGAGCAACTATAATTGCACCAAAGAGAGAATGGTTATGAAAATGAAACGAACTTCGGATCCCTGGGCCGGCCGTCAGGACCGATGTTGTGTTTGGCAAATCGCTGCTGGGTATATAACCGACGAGCTTCATCGAAGTCAACTTTCTGGCTTTTCATGATCCTCTTGACTTCGAGCTTTCCAGCCTCGTCCAGTCCCGCTCTCAGGTCGCCGTCTGCAACATTAGCTGTGATGTCGAACTGTGACGACGAGAGACCGGCTTCTAGATCACCGGTGAAGCTAGAGGGAAGGTGCTGATAGATGTAATCGGGGACTGGGAGTAGCGGTAGCCATCGAGACCGAGTGAGGTAAAGCGCTAAAATGACATGGTCTGATTAGCACTAGTTTAGAGAATCCGCATGCTTTAGAGAAGATCATACCTGTACCACAGATGATAACGCAGAAAGAAAGAAGATAAAGAAAATAAGCCATGGCGACCGGACTGGTTTGTATTCAAAGATTAAATCGAACAAACGACGATGGAATACCAGTTCCTCTTGTTCCTATTTCACCTTCCGATTAGAGCGGAAGTCGGCGGCGCAAAGTAGTAGTAGAGAGAGAAAGGAACGTTTGGGATGGTTATTTTCTGCTGGAGAACACGTTCTCAGAGACTGGAGTTGGGCAATGATAAATCGCTGAACTGGCAGGAGTCTGCCCCGGCCAGACGCATGAGGCGCATTCAGACTAGTGAAGTGGTACGTACTGATATGTCAATGAGAGGCTGCGCAAGACATGATATCAGGCTGCCTGCACAGCTGCCTTGTTAATAGCCTGATGTACAAGGCAACAATATCCGCCAGTCTATTCCCTAAACGGCCTGCTTAGCGAATTCTGCGGCCTCTCGAACCGCAACTCTTGGCGTTGGCACACAACAATTACGACCAATTCCGGTATATCAGATTTGCGACGACTTCGACCTGTTCACTCTCTATACCCCCCTACCAGCTCAAATTAAAGACCTTCACAATGGCCGCCGTCACCAACGTCTCCAACGACCTCGTCTGGTTGCTCACCCGTATGTCCCATCTCTACGCGAACCCCAACACCGGGCGAATTTTAGAAGTCCAAAAATACCAATTTGATCGCTTTCCACAAACGACAATCCACTGCACACGCTGCTTTTTTCGCCGCTTACATTTAAGTCATTGGGCGCTGGCTAATTCCGATTCACTTGCTTTGAATAGGCAACAGCAACTCCTTCCTTGTCAAGGGCCGTGGCGCTGATAGACCCCAGCTCTCCCGTGACCCTCTGAACTTGCAGAACCAGCACTCTTACAAGGTATGAAGGAGGAAATGTACAGGCGACCAGTCAGGAGGACTGTTAGTCTGGTCGCATTTGTCTGGATGATGGATGGCTGATCTTGGCTTTTCAATATAGTACGCTGGTTACGCCAACAGCAAGGTAATTCTTGAAATCCAACGGCTCACCTGCTATTTTTAAACATCATTTGGACGGAGTATTGATGATTTGGTTTCCAATTTTAAGGCCATTGGTGTTCAGGCTACCGAGAACGGTGGCGTTGCCGTCACCACCAAGAAGACCGGCGCCCCTCAGCAGCCCGCTAAGACCTTCGTTAACGTGAACTACGGCCCGAAGACTTCCACCCGCAAGTAAGCAGAGACCACCCATTTTTTTTATTGAGATTTGGACCACTGCTGGAACGAGTGAGGATCGCGACGTGTCAGACAGGGCTGACTGGAGATCAGGATCTACAAGGGTGTTGCCGACGCCACCGCTAAGAACGGCTACCGTGCTGACATCCGTGAGGACGCTGTTGCCCGTGTCAGCGCCATCCGCCGCACGCAGAAGTCTAAGAAGGAGACCCCCGCCAGGAAGCCCCGTGGTGCTCAGGCCAAGAAGGCCGCCGCTGAGAAGTCGGAGTAAATTTGGAGAACGAATGGTCTATCGAGTTGTCCCGAGGCGGAAGGGTCATAAAAAGGATGGACGTCTTTCGAAATAATCATGAAAGCGCCATGCTGGGCCAGGGCAAAAGCGTCCATGTAATTTAGCAGTAATGCTACCGAGTTCTTTCCCACCAGGATCGAACAAAAACAAGAGAAAAAATTAAAAAAAAAATAGCTCAGAAGAAAAACCACATGGATATGGATATCCGGAAGACGGCACTCTGAACAGGGAGAATCGTCATAAGCGCTATTATTTTGCCCTCAACTTACCTCGGGAAAATAATCAGCCTGGTTGACATACATACGTAGCTTACCGTCTCTTTATCGAATTTGCAGGCCGTTCGTCGGGCCGAAGGGAGATACTTCTAGTGGTTCCATAATCAGGACTGCCCGTTTCTTTGCCGTCGGTCTTGCGGTTCTCCCGCCTTTCCCCGACAGGGAGACTGGGTCAGTGATGGATGGATTCGGCTTTGATGGTCGGGATGACTTCAATTAGTCTCAAGGGCACGACAGCGCGAAAATTGCCGGGATTTCAGCGTGTTACAATTGGTTGTCCGTTGGAGGGCGGGATGTCCATAAGGGTACCTGTCATCGTCATGGTCTATTTAGTACTCCGTAGACTCCGTAGAGTGTTCGATAGCCGGAGAAGACAGAGAGCTTTCCCACCCTCTCCACATGTGATCTGCCCAGTCCGATTTCCTCCTCCCCCGTCTCAGTGATTTAGAATATAAATACCCTCCGGACCATCGCGTAATCATCATCTGTAGATTCTTTTGCCTAGAAATTGCTTCTTTTTAGACTGTCTCTGGTGAGTACTTGGCTACAAGTCACTGCCCGTTTGATTCACCGTGACGCTCTTTGCTTTCCCCGCGTGGTGGGATGAACCCCTCCTTCTCTCCGCCCGGCAGCTTTCCCTTCTTATAATCCTGCCCCAGCTGTCCTCCTTCCTTTTCACTACTGACTGACCACTTCTTCATATCCATCATCAAAGACAGATTTCCCAGATTAATTCCCCCGTTTGTCTAATAATCATCATCCATCATGGTTAAAGCTGGTTAGCATCAATTCCATCCCTCTATCCTAGAATAACAGCTTTCTTTACTGACTTCTCGTTCCTGACAGCCGTTCTTGGTGCCTCGGGTGGCATTGGCCAGGTTCGATCCCCTTGTCTTTACCTGTTCTGTCGAGAAACTAACCATCATTCCTCTTCCTATAGCCCTTGTCTCTCCTCCTCAAGGCATGCCCTCTCGTTGACGAGCTTGCTCTCTACGATGTTGTCAACACCCCCGGTGTCACTGCCGATCTCTCTCACATCTCCTCCGTCGCTGTATGTGATAATTTCTGGTGTTCTCCCGGTATCTGCTCAGCTTCGTCCGTACTAACATGCGTAACAGAAAATCTCCGGTTACTTGCCTAAGGATGACGGCTTGAAGAACGCTCTGACTGGCACTGATATTGTTGTCATCCCTGCTGGCATTCCCCGTTAGTCCCTCATTTTAATTGCTGGCTCGTTGTCTTTTGATTGACTTTCAATCTAGGCAAGCCTGGTATGACCCGTGATGACCTGTTCAAGGTCAACGCCAGCATTGTCCGCGACCTCGTCAAGGGAATTGCCGAATTCTCCCCCAAGGCCTTCGTCCTGATCATCTCCAACCCCGTCAACTCGACCGTCCCTATTGCCGCTGAGGTGCTCAAAGCCGCTGGCGTCTTTGACCCTAAACGCCTCTTCGGTGTGACCACCCTCGACGTTGTCCGTGCCGAGACCTTCGTCCAAGAATACTCTGGCCAGAAGGACCCCTCCAAGGCCCAGATCCCTGTTGTTGGTGGTCACTCTGGCGAGACTATTGTCCCCCTCTTCAGCAAGGCTTCCCCCTCCTTGAACATCCCCGCTGACAAGTATGACGCTCTTGTCAAACGTAAGTCCCAACATACAGTTTCTTCCTTTCCCCTTCAAACTGCTCGATTCCAGATCCATTGACATGGTTTACAGGTGTCCAGTTCGGTGGTGATGAGGTTGTCCAGGCCAAGGATGGCGCTGGTTCTGCTACCCTGTCTATGGCTTATGCTGGCTACAGGTTCGAATTCAATTTTTTCACCGGAAAACAGTGATCATCAGAACTGACTATCCCATTAGATTCGCCGAGGCTGTTATCAAGGCTCTCAGAGGTGAGGCCGGTATCGTCGAGCCGACTTTCGTTTACCTGCCCGGTATTGCTGGCGGTGACGAGATCGCCAAGGCAACTGGTGTCGAATTCTTCTCTACTCTTGTCACTCTCGGGGTAAGAAATTTCCACCCGCGTGTAGCAAAACATATAGACAAATCTAGCTAACACTGTGTACAGGCCAATGGTGCCGAAAAGGTCACCAACGTGCTCAACGGTGTCACTGACCAGGAGAAGAAGCTCCTCGAGGCTTGCACCAAGGGCCTCAAGGGCAACATCGAAAAGGGCATCGACTTCATCAAGAACCCTCCACCAAAGTAAATGCCCACCCCAGTTCATCCCCGCTCTACAGTCGGTATATCACTTTATCACCGCCGGACCCCATTCATCGGTATTCGTTCACACGCGGACGTGGAAAGAGCCTCACTAATCATTGATATCACGGAAAGATAGGCTTTAAACGCATGATATGTATTAGACGGTGAAATTAATGTGGCCGACGGTCATTCCAGTAACGCACGCTATGCAGAAATGAAATGAAATAGTTTTTATCTGTCCTTTGCCAACTCGTGTAAAAGTAGACAGCTTCATGATTGTGGAATCGTATGGGGTTCCCTGAGCACCTGGCCTGATATAGCTGTCCTGCAGCAGTGCAATGTAGGCCTTTATTGTAACTCCCGGGGATTGTTTGTAGGCGAGTTCCACCGTGCATCTGCTTTCACGGCTTGGACTGGATGGTCTTTATTTGAAATGTCGCCGCCGGCAGCTCCGAAGTCTCTGCTTGTACCGAAGTGCTGATTCCCATGTTTGCGAGAGCTCCTCGAATAACGCCGCATGGGAAGTACAAGTACTATACCAGTGCATTGTTAGCTTCCTGAATGGAAGTGAGGACTAAATGGACGGTCCTTACCGCTTGTGCCATAGCTACAGCCTCAGTCCGAGCAGCCATGCTCATTCTCGCAAATGGACGAAAAGATTGATCGGTTAGAACATAGACACCCTGCGTGAAAGCGCATTAGTTCACGAAATCACACACCGGAGACCCTTTATCACGCGGGCCCAGAAGTCTACGTTTGACGTACCCGATGGTTTGTCTTGAGATTATCGACTTGCTTCCGGAATAGAATTGTCCAGAGATCTTTGCATAGGAATTTAATTACGTCGAGGTTATCGGCAAAACGAGGACGGTCGCGGGAGAATCTACTCGTAGAATAATCCAAGATCCCGTATGTTAGCCAAGACATGTACACATAATGCATTCGGGCGCAAATAACCAAAATCCCCCCTCCCATGCGCAAGCAGCACAATACGGTCCAATCTCTGAGGAATTCACCCCCTTATTTATTCACACCTACCGTTCTGCAAGACCCTGTCCAACTCTATATCCAAGCGACTCAAGGCGAAAGAATGTCGTTTCTCTAACCTCTTCGTCATCCGGTTGTTTGCCATCGTTCGTGGAGAGCTCTTTCGCCAGCCTCTCCGCCATCGGTACCAGCTCTATCAGGAGTAGATCGAGACATGAAGCGCTGAGAAGGTGGGCTTGGGGGTCGGAGGGGCCGAAAGGGGAACTGGGGGCATCGAATGACATCGCGGCGGACGATGGTTATGCTGGTGTTGCTGGACGTGTCGGGGGGTAAGAAAGAATTGATTGAAGGGGAGGAGGGTTGTGGTGTCTTTTCACAGTCACGTATTCCGTGTTCCCTGGTTGGTAAAGTTTGTAATTTATTCAAGCTCTTGGGGGAGAAGGGTGGTTGATGAATGTCAACGGCCGTCGCCGTAGCTTCTCCGCGATCCGCGATCTGCCTTCGACGAAGTCCCGCCGATTACATACATTTGTCTGTATTATGTCAAGTTCAATTTATTCAAAAACTCTTTGGCGGAATTTAAATAGAAAAAAAAAAAAAGTTTGTTTAAAATGAGGAAGCATTAGTTCTAGTTACTGAGCTGCTGAATATTGCAGCAATTCAACTCAAATGCAAAATAGGTTGTAACGTAACCCTATTTCATATAATGCCATTGACCAAATAGAAGCAATGAATTACAAAGTGGATAAAGTAGAATATAAGAGCAGATGGCTTCACTCATTCCTTTATCTCCCATATTATCTTTGCCCAACAAAACCACAAGAGAACACCAGGTAAACCACATGCGATTATCAAGACCCGAAAATCCAGTACTCCGTGACACCGTTCCGAATATGCAAGCAATCATCGATCGTAGCCGCCACGATGACTTGGGGTATCTGAATAATTGGTCTGGCTCGAAAGGGGGAAGTCTTGTCCATTTGTATTGCCACTGCTAAAGGAAGGCAATGCTGGGAATGAGTGGCTGGGCGCATTTAGCGCAGGGCGTTTTGCCGGTCGCACAGGAAGATCTTCTTCATCGTCACTTGCAGTAAGATCAATAACTTGTGCCGCGGATCTCTTATTCGTTGAAGGACGGGCAGCGGAAGGTGCTGAGGACGGCTCTCTTGATTGAATTGGCGTTTGTTGTAAGGATAATGTTGTTGAAATAGGTTCCTGTTTGACAGGCGTGAATCCAGATTCGTTGATTTCTATTAAGTCGTCATCATCTGGTGTGGGATGGGGAGCACCATTGGCTCCCGTAGTGTCCTCGCTTTTGGGAGTAGCCCATGTTCCATCCGGCTCGATGACGACTTGTTCTACATCTGTAGACGTTGAATGGAGGATATCATCGACATACCTGCACTGTCAGTTATGTAACATCGAACTCATGGAAGATAACTTACTGGTCAACTTGCAGAGACTCAAAACTAGTAGATTTGGAACACACGGGACATGTCCAGGTCGGTGCTTGTTCTTGCAGTTGCAGAAACGAGGAAGCATCGAAGCACTGGTTATGCGTGCACACCACTGAACGACAAGGAACGTCAATCCGAAGCGTAGACAGAGGACATTTCAATGACATGACACTTGAAGTTGCAACAATCTCTGAATCATCCGCTCTACTCCTCACTGACAACCATTAGAAAAGAGATTGTGTGCGTAGGGGCTTTAGGTCATCCTTACTTTCTCGTACCACCTGTTCCCTCGAGATTGTTTTCCTCGCCTTCAACTCCGCCACCAAGTCATCAACAGGGTGCCGCTGGACAAGGTTGACGACAACAAAGAACTTCTACTCAGCCTGTCAGCAAAAAGAAAGAAAGTTTTTTATATGTACATTTTCATCATATTCTTTGGTTCATACCTTTTGCGTGAGAGCGTATGTCATCACAATATTGTTCTGGTAACCCGGCTTTCTGCGAATGTGACTTGTTATATCTGCTGGTCTGGTCGTGCCGGGCTTATTCTTGAGACCTCTCAGATTAGCTTTCACTTCGTCAAGATTTGCTTTCAGCTCGACTTGATGGGGAAAGGCAACATCGGACTTGGTATACTGGTTGAGACCAGTATCAGCAGCACAGTACACCATAACCCGACAATTCAAATCTGTCTGTAGCCTGGAGGCTACGGTAGGATTCAGGACGACTTTTAGTTCTATACTATCTCTCGTTTGTTCCCGTACTTTGTAATATTAGATCTGTGGTGCCACGATAACCTGCACAGCAATGGTAGGACTTACCTTTACACTCCACTGTTGAGGTAAGGGGTTCCAATATTGTGTAAAACGGACTGTCCTTGAAACTTAACCGACCTAGGATTGTATAAGCGATGGTCACCGACACAGGTTTGGGGGAGACAACTTGAAAATGTACCCGACGTAAATCCGAGTGACGGTATTGGTATACTCAAAGGAGATGATCTAGGTTGTGTCGAGATAGATTGCGAAACCACAGGCGGCTGGAATTGAGGGTATGACGGTGTCGAAGAGACGGCAGGCATTACGCGATTTGCTGTGGTATAAATAAATTTTCTCAGCGCATCGTAACGAGCTGTTTGGTCGGTTTCGGCGAGTCTCTCAATAACTTTTTTATGTTGGAAGGGAAATGGTTAGCATTTGCTTCATGTCCAAATATCGCAAAAAGACAAAGGGGGTTGCTGCTACAAACAGTCAATTATACGAAGCTGGAGCGATACTTTTACTCCAGAGACAGCAAGCGCTTCACTCCTCAAAATGTCTTTGAGCTGCGCATTTGTTAGTGTTTTGACCAAAGCGATAACGCTTTGGAGGTCGGGAAATTGACCGGTGGAGGCCATTGTCAGGTCAACAGAGCGGGTGCGATCGAAAAAGAACACCAAGTGTTGTCAAGGAACATATGAATTTAAAAAAAAGCACACTTTTGGTGTCTTCGAGGAGAGGCATCTCAATCCCTCGTTCTTTCTCTCTTTTCGCCCTTTTTGAGGTATTCCTCTGGCGTATTATTGGTAACTGGAAGCTCGCCAAGTTGAAGAATCTATAATTGTTCCACTTGAATGGTGAGAATCAGCGAGGTTGACATGATTGCGGTCGAGAGAATGAATGCGACTGAGCTGCGGCGGCAATGATCTCTCGGAGGTTGAGGAGCATGTTCTCCGACAATGGCCATTGATGACATAAAGCAACTTGGGGTGTAAAAAAAAAAAAAAAAAAAAAAAAAAAAAAAAAAAAAAAAAAAAAAAAAAAAAAAAAAAAAAAAAAAAAAAAAAAAAAAAAAAAAAAAAAAAAGTATCAACTCCTCAATTTCGGTCAACATTTTATCTTCATTGATCTTTTTTTTTTATTTCCATATCATTACTTCTTTTGCTTGTTAAGAAGAAAGATTAAAAATAAATAAAAATGGCAAAGAGTGCTCGCGCAAGCGTTATGAAGCGCAACCATGCAAAGCTTCGAGCAACAGTCTTTGGGCCTGTGTCTGATGCGCGGACAGCAAGACTTGCTGCAAAGCTGCAGGACCTCGCCTCCCAGCCAAAACCTTTGCAAAATGAGAAGACGAACAAGGAAGATGTTACTGAGATGGGTAAGACAGTCGCTCACAGCTGTGCGTGTTTTATATGCTCATGTCTCATGTCACAGATAAACCAGCAGACGCCCAAAAGCCCGAAGCAAGTGAAGGTTGTTATAACCCTCCCCCCACTTTTTAGTCTCGTTCTCAAACGTATATCTAGAATTGATGCTAACTTCGTGAAAAGATATGGACATTGACAGAAAAACCGGCACATCCACCAAACGCCGCTCTAATAAATCGGGGCGCATTCAAAAACGCGAAAAGAATTCCATTGTTTTCCGGTCGACTGCAACCAAGGCGAAGGCCACGAGAAGAAAGTAAAACGAGTCGCTACGCACTAGAAAAGTTATTGGAGACTGAAATCATAATATCATGATTATGGTGTTTGGAGTTGGTCTTATTTTTCTTTGCATGTCATGATACCAAAGGAAACCACCATGTCTTGTCATTAAATCCCCATTTCAACGAGTTACTAGATCAATTTTTTTTATATGAATTCTCAATTACTAGAAATATGATTTAATTAGTGAAAGCGATCAGATATTAGCATTAGCAGTGAGATAGTACTCAGCATATATACGTATATATTCCATAATCGGCAGGCGGTGTGATATCCGCAATGGACTTGGTCTCGCCCATCATGGGAGTCTTCAACAACATCGTGTACTCAGTGCATAACAGATTCTTTTTTCGTTTTGTATTGCTGCTATCCTATTTTCATATCTTTAATGACATCTCTAATTCGTTCCAATTAAAGCAGCGCAGCTTGGGGTTGGTTCTATGCGCTTGAGACACCCCTGGTAGACTCGATTTGTTCCGAAGGATGGCTGTTCTCCCATGGAACTGGGCAATATGGCTTGCCAATTTACTTATTCCAGTAGCCATTCTGGTCTTTTCATCGGGATTCTTTCCATATAAACCATTGCTTCCAGGGTTAGCGACATTTGAGGAGGCCAATGGCAGTAGTAGGCCACCCGCAATATTTGATAAAGTCATCTTCATGGTGGTGGATGCATTGCGCAGGTACGACTGTTTTTATAGGACTCAGTACACCTACAGCTAAAAGCAATGATAGCGATTTTGCCTTTTCTAGTAATTCGGGATTTGCCTTTGCCCAAAGGTCAGCAACAATCCTAGGATCATCACATCATTCTGTCTAATACTTCTGGCCCTCATTCCTACAGCTTGATTCGATCTGGTGCCGCGCTCCCATTTACCGCTCATGCGAGCTCTCCAACGGTCACAATGCCTCGGTTGAAGGCTATAACAACAGGATCGGTCCCGTCGTTTCTAGACGTAATCCTGAATATCGCCGAGTCCGATACATCCTCTACTCTCGCCTACCAAGACACGTGGCTCGCTCAGCTAAAAGCACGAGATAATAGGCTCGTTATGTATGGCGACGACACCTGGCTCAAGCTTTTTCCTGGGATGTTTGATAGGGCTGATGGGACCACAAGTTTCTTTGTGTCGGCAAGTTGTACTTCAAGCACTTGTGTATGGGCCGAATGAGGCTAATGACTCATCACATAGGATTTTACCGAAGTTGATAACAATGTGACACGCCATATTCCCGAAGAGCTTCAACATAGTGACTGGTCCGCACTCATTATGCATTACCTAGGACTGGATCATATTGGGCATAAGGCAGGACCCAAAAGGTAGGGCATTAATCACCTGCCAAATAAAGTAGCACATACTGACATTTCTCGAGTCCATACATGATGTCAAAGCAAGAGGAGATGGATTCCATCGTCTCCCAGGTATATTCAGCCATGGAACAGGAAGAGCATCTCCAGTCAACTCTTTTCGTTCTGTGCGGGGATCACGGTATGAATGATGCCGGTAACCATGGTGGTTCATCCGCTGGTGAAACTTCAGCAGCCTTACTTTTCGTGTCTCCAAAATTCAAATCTAGGGAAGTTCAGAAAGAAAGCCCCGTGGAAGCGACCAACGAACTGCAATACTATCGTACCGTCGAGCAGACGGACATTACACCGACTTTGGCTGGGCTCCTTGGATTGCCTATTCCATTGAATAGTTTGGGAGTTTTCATCCCGGAACTACTGGTAATGTGGGATCATGGTATGGCATTCTTTCTATCCTTCTTTCTTTTTGGTGTCTCTGATTGGAAACTAGGTTCTGAAAGAGTCGATATTCTGATGGAAAATGCAAAGCAATTACTGAGGACAATGAAGGCGGCTTTTCCAAGTTACACTTTCGAGTTTAGTGCAATGCGGTCTGCTTGCGAATCTGGACCTTCTACGGATATGGAAGAAGCGCAATGCGCTTGGTCCCAAATCCACGAACTGCTACAAGAACCACATACGGACGATGTGTCCGCTTCTATTCAGGCAGTTCTTTTGCGCTTTTTGAGGATCTCCCAAAATGTGATGAGCAGCACCGCCGGAAATTACGATGTCAAAAGACTCTATCTAGGTATTTCTATCACAGGCATTGCTGCTCTGCTTTCCTTCCCTGCGACATACAAATTGCTAGCGAGATCCCATCATCCAGGATCATTCCTCTTGTTCAGTATTTTCGGTTATGGCGCTATGATGTTTGCTAGTAGCTATGTGGAGGAAGAGCAACAGTTTTGGTATTGGATCTTCACTGGATGGATATTTTACCTACACGTTAAGTCCAACGGACATCAGGGCAAACGTGTCACACCTGATCATAAGCCCAGAGGCTACCAATTGCTATCTTTATTTTCTGCAGCAGGAACAATCGGGCTCGGAATCACCCATCGAATTCTAAGACGATGGAATCAAACGGGACAGAAGTTTGCCGCTGAGCCGGACATTGCTCGTACTTTCTTCTCTTCCCACCAGGACACACTCTGGTTCCTGGTTATTCTAACATACGCCAACACCTTCAAAAACCTACTTGTCAGCTTGCCTTCCTCGTTGGCTTGGCGCCTGGTTAGCCTTTTTGCGACGTTGACTGCATTTATCTTCAAAATTACGTTCGTGACATCCGACTCTCCTGAACTCCTCAGTGAATCTTTCCTGGGCCCCTTGGCAAAGACAGTCGGCCATGTATCGCTGGTGCTACAGGCGAGGATTGTTTTCTGTGGAGTTGCCTTGATGGTGCTATATGCGATGGTCGCTAGGAGTGGCACATTGCAAGTTTCCAATAAACATAAAGGCAAGCCAGAAAGTCTGTTTCTCTGGCAATCCACTAACCGAGATTTATCAGCGTCAAGTGCCATGTTCCATGAGGCACTCACGCTTTTCTTGATCACGCAATCAAGAGCCACAAACGTCCCGCTCTTCTTAATATTCAGAATACAATTCTACATCCTCGCCTCGATGGAGATTACTGGAATTGAAGCCAGCATTACATCCATACTTTCGCAGTACATGACCTTCTTTGCATTTGGTGGCTCAAATGCCATTTCCTCGGTCGACCTTTCCAGTGCATTTAACGGGATTGGCAGTTATAATATCATACTCGTGGGACTATTGACGTTCGTGGGTAACTGGGCAGGCCCGATATGGTGGGTTTCAGCAACTCGTCTTCTCCGCACGAGCCGAACTTGGACAGAAAAACAGGGCCATATCTCGCTTTTGACATTTCATGCCGCAACAGCGTTATTGTGTGTGATGGCTGCATGCGCGACATTGAGGACCCATCTCTTCATCTGGACAGTGTTCTCGCCAAAGTTTCTATATACGATGGCGTGGGCTACACTTAACCATATTGTTATCAATGTATTAGGGGATATAAATCTCCTGGCGCGTTGATGGATTATCTTATACAATCAAAATCCTGGTCTTCCAGTCTAGTCATTATGGCAAGTCTTAGGATACCACATTACAAAAATCAGGGATAGAATAATGTATATTCTTCGTATGTCTATAATACACCGGCAAAAAGGTCGTCAATAGCGTTCTTCTTCCGTTTCTTTTTCTTGGGCGCCTCGGTTTCCACCGCCTGAGCCTTCTTGATGGTGTCGTGAGGACGAATAACTGGCCCAGGTGAATTACGGGCTTCTGAGACTTTGGCCCGCCTTGGTACATCTTCAGTTCGATGGACAGGCTCTCCCATATCCTCTTTCTTAGGAGGAGCCTTGGTATTGGAGCGAGAGATCCTGTTCTCTTTTCTCTCCGCTTGGGACAGATGCTTCAAGTCACGGTTGATCCCCGTGGCCTCGGTAAGACGGGCAAGTGTAGCCAGCAACACTGTTCCGAGTGTTGAGAATTGCCCGTCGGCTACTACAGTTGAGAATGCCCTGGAAGGAGAATTAGCACATGTTCATTGTTAGGGCAGCCTACGCGGCGTAATTCTCCACTTACAGATAACATTTGGGCACAACCTGCATTGCCATATATCGCTTGTGCGATTCTATGGATGAATCAATTTCGTCGTATGGGCGTAAAAGTTTCTGATCAAGAGATCTTGCCAAGTTTAGAGTTACACGTTTGAGGATGGATAGCCACTTCCACCATTTTGTTTTCCCGTGCTGGTTTTTGTTGCGATGATAGATCAAATGAAGCATTGAATGCACAGCAAAAACCTCTTCGGTCTCCATTATCAGGGCTCCTGGTTTGTAGCCTTATGACTCGATGTCTAAAGCCGTATCAAGCTCATCTCAAAAAAATGAGACTCAGTACCTTAGGCATAAACTATCTTCTAAGAAAATCCGTTCACCCCCTATTCCGGTGAGAAAATGATGGCCCATAAAAACATATGGCAAAGGGTAATTCTTCTTACCATTCAAAGTTTGGGGTTGCATGGTAAGAGGTGCTGCAAAGGAGTGTTCTCGCCCATTATTCGAGACGGATGAAAATGTTTGTCCTACGGTCACGTGTTAAGCACGTGATATAATAGCCCTCAGAAGCGACACCAACTCTATAAATATTAATTAGGGATCCCCCCCCCCGGGCCAAAAAAAACCTCTCTTCCCCTCGCTTTTTCACCTCTTTCTCTCCCATTCCCCCCCTCCCCCTCCCCGAATGAATGTATAGTGCTGTGTAATGCAGCCCAAGAGTTTTCCAGCAGGCTCCTGCGAGGGGAGGCTCCACCAGTGTGTATGATAGAATTAGCTTAGCTACCAAATAGGCGGTTTACTCTCCGCCCGTCGTATGTTCCGTTTTGGGACCCCGTGGCACGTGATCCTACTTGGCATGTGACCGATTATCTGACGTAAAATAGCAACTACTACTACTGCTGCTGCTGCTGCTACCACTAATATCAGTTAGTTAGGAGTAGTTGAGTCACAAAAACAAGGGCAAACACAGTTATTAGTCAATTTAAGGGCAACATCAAAATATTTATTAGAGTGCATGTGCCAGTCAGTGGAGATGTCTCCTGGAGGCTTGATTCAGAAAAAAATATTGAGGAACGAAGGCATTAGTCTTAAGAACCTACTCGACAGTGTAGGTTTGTTTGCTCTCCTATGCTTTCTTTCATGGATGATATTTGTAAAGTGATAGATATTGATATTGTTTGAACTAGGGCTTTAGATGCACTTGTTGATGCCTTTTACCTATATTTCTGCACGCAGACAGTGAAAGGTCAAGCATAGACATTATCAAGCATAACTATACCCAGTTGGTTGAATTTGCGCTCATTGAAAGGTACTCGTTGCGAGGTCCCATGAGATACCACCAACTCAGGGGGCAAGGACCTGTAGTAGTGAACCCAACCCCGAGCACCCTCATCATTAATAAATAACGACCGAAATTACCAAGGTCTACAGGGCTGGACCAGCCAATTGCACTGTCAGATTTAAATTTTGTCTAACCGAGTCCTTAACTGCCATTAGATTTGCTATGGGACAAACATATTAACAGGAAACACCGTTTCCAAGGGAAGATTAACCCAACATTTGACTCAAATCGAGACACCACACCCAAGCCAGCAGGGTGTAAAATGGCATTTCTCCTGTGAAGTCAAAATGTCACAGTATCCCCAAACAGACATTGTACTTGAAACATATTTTGCCTTCATGCGTTCAGTTTCAAGCTTAACCGCATATGATGCAGAGCGCAGATAGTTCCAACTTTTTTTTTTTTCTTCGTTCTTCTAGTGAATCCCATATCCCCCATCTGCTTCTGACAAGGCGTCGATTGATTGAGAGAGTTCGTTTTCCCAGAGGGGTGGAAAAGAGAAAAGGAAGAACAAAAGGAAAAAGAAAATGAAGAAAGGATAGAAAGGAGTAAGACAAAGGGTCCATCTGAGAGAAAGGCAGATGAGGGATTGGAAGAAAACAAAGCTCCAGATCCAGATCAAGAAGTTCTGGGACCTCGAGCCCTAATTGTTGTGTCATCTTCATACCAGATTTTGCCAAGAGGATAAGTGCAAGGAGTAGCTCTAAAGGTATCATTTTCCATAGAAGAGTGTTTCGGAGCGATCGTTCGAACGTATACAATTTCCCGTTCGGCAGCAGTGGTTCCGCGGTCGAATTGCGAGCGACGACGACGTTGCTCATCGCGATACTGCTGGCTAACACGGGGAGCAAACAGTCCTAGATATGATGTTATAAGTCAGTGGTGTCTCCCATGTAGAGTAAGATGTGGAACGGACCAATGTGCTCTGCATTCTCGATACTCCGACGCATTTTTGATGGATTGTCTGGCCCAGGGAAACGATCCTCAGTGCCAGCAAGAGGACCGGTTCCAGTATGGAAGATCTTTAATCAATGTAAATATATATACTATTTCCCCTCCCCCTTCTATGGAAAAGCATACCTTAGGGCGGAACGAGGGGTGCTCGAGCATAACCGAACTGTTACGGAACTTCTGTATGAGACAATCTTTCCCTTGGATGGCTAATCTTAGGTTTCAGTACATAATGTCCAAACTTGGAGAAACTGCGCTGCAGGTACTTACTTGCGTATGAAACTTCCGCAACCTTGTCACTGTTAAAGCAGTTCCTAAGAGGGAGTTAAACACAATACCATTAACCGTGTGAAGCAAAAAGAGATACGTACCAGCTGCGTCCGGCTCGGACGTTGACAAACTATAGAGTGTAAAAATAAGTCCAGATCGTTCATCTATTGAGGAACATGACTCACATCAATAATATCAATCGGCTAACATATTATTGTCAGTTTGACTTTAGTACCATGTAGGTTGGGCGGGACTAACTTACGTCTTCGAAATTTATAAAGGCGTAGCCAACACTGGCATAAAATCGTGAGTAAAAGAAAGAAGATAGGGTGAGGAGGAAAAGATTATGAGGAAACATAAAAAAACTAACTTGCAGTTGTTTGCAAAATCTAGACTCGACGCAATTAGATCTCTTTTGCGGTCAATATTTTACTTTTTTCGGGATTTCTTACCAATTCGTAGATACATGAAATCATATTTGCCGTAGCTAGTCTCGTCAATGATAGATTTCAGCATGCCCTGATATAGGTTAGAAATGTGCTTGCGGTATTTTTTTAGATGGATTGCTCCTAACCTGGTCGATTTTATTTGGAATGTTGCGCAGCATGATCTGGAGTTCATTAAGACTTGTTATTTCGCAGCCATTGGCAACAGATTTCATATTACATACCGTTGTGCGAACATCTAAGCCAAGGCGAATCCGCTCAACATCGACAGCGTTTTGATTTCCAGGACGAGAATCAGAGTAACGACCAAGCTCCCGGCGGGGCGATGGCAAAACATTCTCACCCGTCTTAGACATCCAGTCCATGAGGTCAGCATGCTCGCCTTGAGGAACTGTAGAACGGCCCGTAGGGCTTAGCTCCATACAAGGGGTGCGAGTTGGTCGGCCGTGGTTCAAGGAAATGCGCCTGGGATAGGGATCTTCGAAATGGAAAGACCTGTCTTTCACTGGAGTCGTCGGGCTCGGAAGCGGAAGATAAGGGTTATTGTTAGTTAGATCTGGATGGAAGTGTGAAACTTCGAGAACGCAGTCCTGTGTAAGTAGAAGAAAGTCAAAATTTCTCTCTTGTAGTAAGACAAAAAGCGCAATGAAAAAAACACCCCCAGGTAGAAAGAATCAAGAGAAATGAAGAGGAAAAGAGAGAAGCTTACATCAACTCTAGCGCCATTCAAACTAATAGAAGCATTCTCCGCATCCCGAGTGTTGAAAAATTCAAGATGAAACTCACTGACATTATCCTGACTATTAGACAACTGGCTGAATGCTTTAATGTCACCAAAAGTCAGGACAAGTGCCTCGAGGGAACGTGACACCGAGTGTTGGTTCAACTTAGGGTTCCTGCTGTCATAATAAACGGCAACCAGTAACTGGCCTTCGAAATCAGAGGTCTTTGGAAGCAGAGATGGATCTGAACGTTGAGCCAACTCCCTGGCAGTAAGAGGAACGATGTGCCATTCTGGTCGAAGAAGATGAACCTTTTCGAATGCATTTTTGGCATCTCGGCTATCGGTAAAGGAAAGATATACATTTCCCATGGAGTTGAGTTCAGTGAGTACAGGACCCTTGAGAGTCCCAAATTCGCGACGCTATATACTCTTGGTCAGTATGGGGGAAACAAGACACATGGGTTTTGCCAGGCAACTCACGTTAAAAAAACCAGCCAAAGCCATATACGAGAGGTTAGTGGGTACATTCTCAATGACAAAGGCACGGCTCCGTCGCTCAGAATCAAGCTTTTCGATTGGCACGCTGGACGTGAAGTTGTTTCTAGCAAAATGAGTGTTTCCAACGGGACCGTATTCCGGCACGTTAGGCTCACTGAATCTGATAACCCCTGCCCCCGGTCCATGTATTTCAGGGTCAGAATTGGCAGCCAGACGGCCGACACTGGAGAAATCACGAGTCAAGGGGGACTCGATTTGGCTCTGACCCGCTATATTACCAGTCATTGAAATAGGCGTGAAGCTTGCTGCCATCGGGGAGAGCTGCACCCGGTTTGAAGGGCCACTTTGTCCCAAAAAGGGGTCTGAAGAGGGCCTGGGCAGTATCAGTAGACAGGATCTCATAATGTCAAACGTGTTTCCTTCAGACTCACAGCGAATAGACTCTACGGAATCCGGTATCGTTCAAGGGAGTATTGACGCTGGAATTGGAACGCCCCTTTGAACGAACATCTTCAGGAGAGAACGCCGTGAGCTTGGTATCCGATGATCCATGAGGAGAAGGCGGTCCGTTAGTAGAACCTGGGCTGCTCAAAATACGGGAAGAAGAAGCGTTGGATCTCATCTCGACTCAGGAAAGACGAGATGAAGGTCGAGAAACAGTTAATAGCGAGCGAAGGAAAGGATGAAAAAGGATAGCTTGGGCGAACAGTCTCTGGAAAAGAACGACAAATGAGACTGGGAGTCCCGTAGAATCCAGAGACGGAGGGAGAAAAGAGAGAGGGGGAAGAAAGAAGAAGAAAAGGCAAAAGTGATATGGGAGAATATTGGTCTGTCTCCTCCAGCAATGTATATTTTGGAAGAAAACAGAGTGGGCGGGTTTAAGAGCAAAATCTCAAGCCAGGAATGTTATAACACAAACGGCACCACCATGCCATTCCCAATACGGGCCCTCGAAAGTGGAGCAGGGGAATCACTGAGACCATCCAGGCAGAAAGAATCAGTCTGTCCTTCTGAAGGGAATGTTCCATGCTTGAGTTACCCTATTAGGCATAGGGGAGTAGGGTTTGGCATCAGACTAACCAAATCTGTGCACAGTATATCACCACCATCGATGACAGCAAACATTGCAATTAAGAAAGGATAGGAAGATTAGCTGAGCCAAACAATTGTCATTCAAGAGAAGTGAAGACATGTAAAACCTTTTTGTCCAGATACATAGCTTGTTTAGTTGTAAAAAAAAAAGTTACAAAATTCCAGGACCAGCCAGTGACTGTTCTATAACAAAGAAGGAGGCATTAGCAGCATCTTCAGCAATTAGGGCAATGATAAAAACAATAAAGAGAGAAAATGCCGGCATTCGTTGGAAAAAGGATAAGACAAAGGAGAATGGATGAGAATGGCTAGATACAACACAGTCTCTTCTTGACTTTGACCACTGCAGTCTTCGCTTCCCTAAAACCCATAGCGAGGCACAGTCTTTTCTTGGAACTAGTAACGGGCACGAGCAAGCTGAGAAGCTCTGATTATTATTATTATTTAATCAAGTTTATTGTCCATACCGAGCCCTAGAGCTATGACAGACCATTATCCGTGGACTTGAGGCCGTTAGCTATCCTACAGTCTCTTATCCATATAAGTTCCTGGGGCACTAGCCCCCTTCCATACTCTTTCTGATCCTTTTCCTCGCCCCAGACCGCCTGTTTGCGCAGGGCTTTCGAGCACTGTGCTCTCCTTGTGTTTCGTGCAGGATGGGTGCGGCCTAGGCTGACTTCAGCTCAGGCTACCCTTCCTGCTATCCTTC